>NC_132797.1:53225745-53541491 GCF_048594095.1 Paramormyrops kingsleyae | reverse complement strand
TTGCTAGTTCGGTGCTATGGTGCTTCTAGGCGGTTGCTGAAGTGGCGCTAGGCATTGCTAGGTGGTTGCAATGTTGTTATTAGGCATTGCAAGTGTGTTGGTAGCTGGTTGCTAGGCATTGCTATGTGGTTGCTATGGTGTTGCTATGCATTTTTTGGTGGTTGCTATGGTGTTGCTAGGTGGTTACTAGCTGCTGAAAGGTGGTTGCTATGGCCTCAGAAGGTGTTGCTATGGTCTCAGTAGCTGGTTGCTAGGCATAGCTAAATGGTTGCTATGGTGTTGCTATGCATTTTTTGGTGGTTGCTATGGTGTTGCTAGGTGGTTGCTAGGTGCTGCAAGTTGGTTGCTATGATGTCAGAAGGTGTTGCTATGGTCTCAGTATCTGGTTGCTAGGCATAGCTAAATGGTTGCTATGGTGTTGCTATGCATTTTTTGGTGGTTGCTATGGTGTTGCTAGGTGGTTGCTAGGTGCTGCAAGTGGGTTGCTATGATGTCAGAAGGCGTTGCTAAGGTCTCAGTAGCTGGTTGCTAGGCATAGCTAGATGGTTGCTATGGTGTTGCTATGCAATTATAGATGGTTGCTAAGGTGTTGCTAGGTGGTTGCTAGGTGCTGCAAGTCGGTTGCTATGATGTCAGAAGGCGTTGCTATGGTCTCAGTAGCTGGTTGCTAGGCATAGCTCGATGGTTGCTATGGTGTTGCTATGCATGTTTTGGTGGTTGCTATGGTGCTGCTAGGTGGTTGCTAGGTGCTGCAAGTGGGTTGCTATGATGTCAGATGGCGTTGCTATGGTCTCAGTAGCTGGTTGCTAGGCATAGCTAGATGGTTGCTATGGTGTTGCTATGCAATTATAGGTGTTTGCTAAGGTGTTGCTAGGTGGTTGCTAGGTGCTGCAAGTGGGTTGCTATGATGTCAGAAGGCGTTGCTATGGTCTCAGTAGCTGGTTGCTAGGTATAGCTAGATGGTTGCTATGGTGTTGCTATGCAATTCTAGGTGGTTGCTAAGGTGTTGCTTGGTGGTTGCTAGGTGCTGCAAGTGGGTTGCTATGATGTCAGAAGGCGTTGCTATGGTCTCAGTAGCTGGTTGCTAGGCATAGCTAGATGGTTGCTATGGTGTTGCTATGCAATTCTAGGTGGTTGCTAAGGTGTTGCTAGGTGGTTGCTAGGTGCTGCAAGTGGGTTGCTATGATGTCAGAAGGCGTTGCTATGGTCTCAGTAGCTGGTTGCTAGGCATAGCTAGATGGTTGCTATGGTGTTGCTATGCAATTCTAGGTGGTTGCTAAGGTGTTGCTAGGTGGTTGCTAGGTGCTGCAAGTGGGTTGCTATGATGTCAGAAGGCGTTGCTATGGTCTCAGTAGCTGGTTGCTAGGCATAGCTAGATGGTTGCTATGGTGTTGCTATGCAATTCTAGGTGGTTGCTAAGGAGTTGCTAGGTGGTTGCTAGGTGCTGCAAGTGGGTTGCTATGATGTCAGAAGGCGTTGCTATGGTCTCAGTAGCTGGTTGCTAGGCATAGCTAGATGGTTGCTATGGTGTTGCTATGCAATTCTAGGTAGTTGCTATGGTGTTGCTAGGTGGTTGCTAGGCAGTTGCTAGGTGTTTGGTGATGAGGACTGAGGTTGAATACCAAGTCTTGTTGCTGTGGTATGAACGCTGGCCGAGTGGGACAACTTTGACTGAAATGCATTGAAGTCAATGGGAGGGAACGAGGGATGAAAGACGAGTGCGGGTCAAGATGTTGGACTTGCGGTGTTGGTTGATGAGGCCTAAGGTTGAATACCGAGTCTTGTTGCTCTGGTATGAACGCTGGCCGAGTGGGACAACTTTGACTGAAATGCATTGAAGTCAATGGGCCATTCACTCCCATGAAAAAAGATGCGCCTTACTACTATTCACATGGCTAATGCTAGGTAAAAGTTAGCATTCAGTGCATTCCTATGGGATTTTAAGTGTGTTTTAACGTGAATAACGTCGCCATGGTAACATATTCTGCGCAGAAAAGTAATAGCACACCTCACACCATGAAGGACTCACTTTTGATATATAGATTGCCTGGCTGCACGCTACGGTACGACCCGCATTAATTGCCGAAAATCACGGAAGAATAATAATAATAATAAACTAGAAACGAAAATTCCTGAAGAAATTTTGAGATGGGCCTATTCTGCTGACCGAGGAAGAGCCTGTGCTACTAATAAAGTGGCTGGTCTGTGCACTGCTAGGTGATTGCTATGATGTTGCTAGTTTGGTGCTATGGCGCTGCTAGGCGGTTGCTGTAGTGCCGCTAGGCATTGCTAGGTGGTTGCAATGTTGTTATTAGGCATTGCAAGGGTGTTGGTAGCTGGTTGCTAGGTGGTGCAACATGGTTGTTATGGTGTTGCTAGGTGGTTGCTATGGTGTTGTATGGTGGTTGCTAGGTGCTGCAAGGTGTTTGCTATGGCGTCTGAAGGCATTGCTATGGTCTCAGTAGCTGGTTGCTAGGCATAGCTAGATGGTTGCTATGGTGTTGCTATGCAATTATAGGTGGTTGCTATGGTGTTGCTAGGTGGTTGCTAGGTGCTGCAAGTGGGTTGCTAAGATGTCAGAAGGCGTTGCTAAGGTCTCAGTAGCTGGTTGCTAGGCATAGCTAGGTGGTTGCTATGGTGTTGCTAGGTGGTTGCTAGGTGCTGCAAGGTGTTTGCTATGGCGTCAGAAGGCGTTGCTAAGGTCTCAGTAGCTGGTTGCTAGGCATAGCTAGATGGTTGCTATGGTGTTGCTATGCAATTCTAGGCGGTTGCTAAGGTGTTGCTAGGTGGTTGGTAGGTGCTGCAAGTGGATTGCTATGATGTCAGAAGGCGTTGCTAAGGTCTCAGTAGCTGGTTGCTAGGCATAGCTAGATGGTTGCTATGGTGTTGCTATGCAATTTTAGGTGGTTGCTAAGGTGTTGCTAGGTGGTTGCTAGGTGCTGGAAATGGGTTGCTATGATGTCAGAAGGCGTTGCTATGGTCTCAGTAGCTGGTTGCTAGGCATAGCTAGATGGTTGCTATGGTGTTGCTATGCAATTCTAGGTGGTTGCTATGTTGTCAGAAGGTGTTGCTATGGGCTCAGTAGCTGGTTGCTAGGCATAGCTAGATGGTTGCTAAGGTGTTGCTATGAAATTGTAGGTAGTTGCTAAGGTGTTGCTAGGTGGTTGCTAGGCAGTTGCTAGGTGTTTGGTGATGAGGCCTGAGGTTGAATACCAAGTCTTGTTGCTGTGGCATTAACACTGGCTAATTGGCAAAACTTTGATTGAAATGCATTGAAGTCAATGGGAGAGAACGAGGGATGACAGACGAGTGCGGGTCAAGATGTTGGACTTGGGGTGTTGGGTGATGAGGCCTAAGGTTGATTACCGAGTCTTGTTGCTGTGGCATGAACGCTGGCCCAGTGGGAAAACTTTGACTGAAATGCATTGAAGTCAATGGGAGAGAACGAGGGATGAAAGACGAGTGCGGGTGAAGATGGTGGTCTTAAGGTGTTGAGTGATGAGGCCTAAGGTTGAATACCAAGTCTTGTTGCTGTGGCATTAACACTGGATAGTTGGCAAAACTTTGATTGAAATGCATTGAAGTCAATGTGAGAGAACGAGGGATGAAAGACGAGTGCGGGTCAAGATGGTGGACTTGGGGTGTTGGGTGATGAGGCCTAAGGTTGAATACCGAGTCCTGTTGCTGTGGTATGAACACTGGCGGAGTGGGACAACTTTGACTGAAATGCATTGAAGTCAATGGGAGAGAACGAGGGATGAAAGACGAGTGTGGGTCAAGATGGTGGACTTGGGGTGTTGGGTAATGAGGCCTAAGGTTGAATACCGAGTCTTGTTGCTGTGGTATGAACGCTGGTCGAGTGGGACCACTTTGACTGAAATGCATGGAAGTGAATGGGCCATTAACTCCCATGAAAAAAGATGCGCCTTACTACTATTCACATGGTTAGTCAGGCTAATGCTAGGTAAAAGTTAGCATTCAATGCATTCCTATGGGATTTTAAGTGTGTTTTAATGTGAATAACGTTGCCATGGTAGCATATTCTGCGCAGAAAAGTAATAGCACACCTCACACCATGAAGGACTCACTTTTGATATATAGATTGCCTGGCTGCACGCTACGGTACGACCCGCATTAATTGCCGAAAATCACGGAAGAATAATAAATAAATAAATAATAATAAAGTTTTTTTTTCGACTTTGAGAGGGAATTGCACGCAATCCGTAAGGATTACGGAGACAATAGATATGTCAATCCGTCCGGCTAACCAAGCTCTACGATTTGGCACCAAAGTGAGCTCCGTGCCTTTCACAGGCTCAGCGCAAATTGGCAAAATGTAGTTTACTAGGTGAAGAACAATATGGGCCTTTCATTACATGAATAGGCCCATAATAAATAATAATAAAGTTTTTTTTTTGACTTTGAGAGGCAATTGCACGCAATCCGTAAGCAGTACGGAGACAAACGATATGTCAATCCGTGCAGCTAAGTAAGCCCTACGATTTGGCACCAAAGTGAGCTCCGTGCCTTTCACGGGCTCAGCGCAAATTGGCAAAATGTAGTTTACTAGGTGAAGAACAATATGGGCCTTTCATTACATGAATAGGCCCATAATAAAGTTTTTTTTTCGACTTTGAGAGGCAATTGCACGCAATCAATAAGGAGTACGGAGACAAACTATATGTCAATCCGTCCGGCTAAGCAAGCCCTACGATTTGGCACCAAAGTGAGCTCCGTGCCTTTCACGGGCTCAGCGCAAACTGGCAAAATGTAGTTTACTAGGTGAAGAACAATATGGGCCTTTCATTACATGAATAGGCCCATAATAATAATAAAGTTTTTTTTTCGACTTTGAGAGGCAATTGCACGCAATCCGTAAGCAGTACGGAGACAAACGATATGTCAATCCGTGCAGCTAAGTAAGCCCTACGATTTGGCACCAAACTGAGCTCCGTGCCTTTCACGGGCTCAGCGCAAATTGGCAAAATGTAGTTTACTAGGTGAAGAACAATATGGGCCTTTCATTACATGAATAGGCCCATAACTAGATGGTTGCTATGGTGTTGCTATGCAATTCTAGGTGGTTGCTAAGGTGTTGCTAGGTGGTTGCTAGGCAGTTGCTAGGCGTTTGGTGATGAGGCCTGAGGTTGAATACCAAGTCTTGTTGCTGTGGCATTAACACTGGCTAAGTGGCAAAACTTTGGTTGAAAAGCATTAAAGTCAATGGGAGAGAACGAGGGATGAAAGACGAGTGCGCGTCAAGATGTTCGACTTCTGGTGTTGAGTGATGAGGCCTAAGGTTGAATTCCGAGTCTTGTTGCTCTGGCATGAACACTGGCCCAGTGGGAAAACTTTGACTAAAATGCATTGAAGTCAATGGGAGAGAACGAGGGATGAAAGACGAGTGCGGGTCAGGATGGTGGTCTTAAGGTGTTGTGTGATGAGGCCTAAGGTTGAATATCGAGTCTTGTTGCTGTGGTATGAACGCTGGCCGAGTTGGAAAACTTTGACCAAAATGCATTGAAGTCAATGGGAGAGAACGAGGGATGAAAGAGGAGTGCGGGTCAAGATGTTGGACTTGGGGTGTTGGGTGATGAGGCCTAAGGTTGAATACCAAGTCTTGTTGCTCTGGTATGAACGCTGGCCGAGTGGGAAAACTTTGACTGAAATGCATTGAAGCCAATGGGAGAGAACGAGGGATGAAAGACGAGTGCGGGTCAGGATGGAGGTCTTAAGGTGTTGCGTGATGAGGCCTAAGGTTGAATATCGAGTCTTGTTGCTGTGGTATGAACGCTGGCCGAGTTGGAAAACTTTGACCAAAATGCATTGAAGTCAATGGGAGAGAACGGGGGATGAAAGACGAGTGCGGGTCAAGATGGTGGACTTGGGGTGTTGGGTGATGAGGCCTAAAGTTGAATACCGAGTCTTGTTGCTGTGGTACTGTATGAACGCTGGCCGAGTGGGACAATTTTGACTGAAATGCATTGAAGTCAATGGGAGAGAACGAGGGATGAAAGACGAGTGCGGGTCAAGATGTTGGACTTGGGGTGTTGGGTGATGAGGCCTAAGGTTGATTACCCAGTGTTGTTGCTGTGGTATGAACGCTGGCCGAGTGGGAAAACTTTGACTAAAATGCATTGAAGTCAATGGGCCATTCACTCCCATGAAAAAAGATGCGCCTTACTACTATTCACATGGTTAGTCAGGCTAATGCTAGGTAAAAGTTAGCATTTAATGCATTCCTATGGGATTTTTAGTGTGTTTTAACGTGAATAACGTCGCCATGGTAACATATTCTGCGCAGAAAAGTAATAGCACACCTCACACCATGAAGGACTAACTTTTGACATATAGCTTGCCTGGCTGCACGCTACGGTACGACCCGCATTAATTGCCGAAAATCTACGGAAGAATAATAAATAATAAAGTTTTTTTTTTACTTTGAGAGGCAATTGCACAGAATCCGTAAGGAGTACGGAGACAAGCGATATGTCAATCCGTCCAGCTAAGTAAGCCCTACGATTTGGCACCAAAGTGAGCTCCGTGCCTTTCACGGGCTCAGCGCAAATTGGCAAAATGTAGTTTACTAGGTGAAGAACAATATGGGCCTTTCATTACATGAATAGGCCCATAATAAATAAATAATAATAAAGTTTTTTTTTCGACTTTGAGAGGCAATTGCACGCAATCCGTAAGCAGTACGGAGACAAACGATATGTCAATCCGTGCAGCTAAGTAAGCCCTACGATTTGGCACCAAAGTGAGCTCCGTGCCTTTCACGGGCTCAGCGCAAATTGGCAAAATGTAATTTACTAGGTGAAGAGTAATATGGGCCTTTCATTACATGAATAGGCCCATAATAATGAAACTTTGACAGAAATGCATTGAAGTCAATGGGAGAGAACGAGGGATGAAAGAGGAGTGCGGGTCAAGATGTTGGACTTGGGGTGTTGGGTGATGAGGCCTAAGGTTGAATACCAAGTCTTGTTGCTCTGGTATGAACGCTGGCCGAGTGGGAAAACTTTGACTGAAATGCATTGAAGCCAATGGGAGAGAACGAGGGATGAAAGACGAGTGCGGGTCAGGATGGAGGTCTTAAGGTGTTGCGTGATGAGGCCTAAGGTTGAATATCGAGTCTTGTTGCTGTGGTATGAACGCTGGCCGAGTTGGAAAACTTTGACCAAAATGCATTGAAGTCAATGGGAGAGAACGGGGGATGAAAGACGAGTGCGGGTCAAGATGGTGGACTTGGGGTGTTGGGTGATGAGGCCTAAAGTTGAATACCGAGTCTTGTTGCTGTGGTACTGTATGAACGCTGGCCGAGTGGGACAATTTTGACTGAAATGCATTGAAGTCAATGGGAGAGAACGAGGGATGAAAGACGAGTGCGGGTCAAGATGTTGGACTTGGGGTGTTGGGTGATGAGGCCTAAGGTTGATTACCCAGTGTTGTTGCTGTGGTATGAACGCTGGCCGAGTGGGAAAACTTTGACTAAAATGCATTGAAGTCAATGGGCCATTCACTCCCATGAAAAAAGATGCGCCTTACTACTATTCACATGGTTAGTCAGGCTAATGCTAGGTAAAAGTTAGCATTTAATGCATTCCTATGGGATTTTTAGTGTGTTTTAACGTGAATAACGTCGCCATGGTAACATATTCTGCGCGGAAAAGTAATAGCACACCTCACACCATGAAGGACTAACTTTTGACATATAGCTTGCCTGGCTGCACGCTACGGTACGACCCGCATTAATTGCCGAAAATCTACGGAAGAATAATAAATAATAAAGTTTTTTTTTTACTTTGAGAGGCAATTGCACAGAATCCGTAAGGAGTACGGAGACAAGCGATATGTCAATCCGTCCAGCTAAGTAAGCCCTACGATTTGGCACCAAAGTGAGCTCCGTGCCTTTCACGGGCTCAGCGCAAATTGGCAAAATGTAGTTTACTAGGTGAAGAACAATATGGGCCTTTCATTACATGAATAGGCCCATAATAAATAAATAATAATAAAGTTTTTTTTTCGACTTTGAGAGGCAATTGCACGCAATCCGTAAGCAGTACGGAGACAAACGATATGTCAATCCGTGCAGCTAAGTAAGCCCTACGATTTGGCACCAAAGTGAGCTCCGTGCCTTTCACGGGCTCAGCGCAAATTGGCAAAATGTAATTTACTAGGTGAAGAGTAATATGGGCCTTTCATTACATGAATAGGCCCATAATAATGAAACTTTGACAGAAATGCATTGAAGTCAATGGGAGAGAACGAGGGATGAAAGACGAGTGTGGGTCAAGATGTTGGACTTGGGGTGTTGGGTGATGAGGCCTAAGGTTGAATACCAAGTCTTGTTGCTCTGGTATGAACGCTGGCCGAGTGGGACAACTTTGACTGAAATGCATTGAAGCCAATGGGCCATTCACTCCCATGAAAAAAGACGCGCCTTACTACTATTCACATGGCTAATGCTAGGTAAAAGTTAGCATTTAATGCATTCCTATGGGATTTTTAGTGTGTTTTAACGTGAATAACGTCGCCATGGTAACATATTCTGCGCAGAAAAGTAATAGCACACCTCACACAACCAAGGACTCACTTTTGATATATAGATTGCCTGGCTGCACGCTACGGTACGACCCGCATTAATTGCCGAAAATCACGGAAGAATAATAAAAAATAACTAGAAACGAAAATTCCTGAAGAAATTTTGAGATGGGCCTATTATGCTGACCGAGGAAGAGCCTGTGCTACTAATAAAGTGGCTGGTCTGTGCACTGCTAGGTGATTGCTATGATGTTGCTAGTTTGGTGCTATGGTGCTGCTAGGCGGTTGCTGTAGTGCCGCTAGGCATTGCTAGGTGGTTGCAATGTTGTTATTAGGCATTGCAAGGGTGTTGGTAGCTGGTTGCTAGGCGTTGCTACATGGTTGCTATGGTGTTGCATGGTGGTTGCTAGGTGCTGCAAGGTGTTTGCAATGGCATCAGAAGGCCTTGCTATGGTCTCAGCAGCTGGTTGCTAGGCATAGCTAAATGGTTGCTATGGTGTTGCTATGCATTTTTTGGTGGTTGCTATGGTGTTGCTAGGTGGTTGCTAGGTGCTGCAAGTGGGTTGCTATGATGTCAGAAGGCGTTGCTAAGGTCTCAGTAGCTGGTTGCTAGGCATAGCTAGATGGTTGCTATGGTGTTGCTATGCAATTATAGGTGGTTGCTAAGGTGTTGGTAGGTGGTTGCTAGGTGCTGCAAGTCGGTTGCTATGATGTCAGATGGCGTTGCTATGGTCTCAGTTGCTGGTTGCTAGGCATAGCTAGATGGTTGCTATGGTGTTGCTATGCAATTCTAGGTGGTTGCTAAGGTATCGGTAGGTGGTTGCTAGGTGCTGCAAGCTGGTTGCTATGATGTCAGAAGGCGTTGCTATGGTCTCAGTAGCTGGTTGCTAGGCATAGCTAGATGGTTGCTATGGTGTTGCTATGCAATTTTAGGTGGTTGCTAAGGTGTTGGTAGGTGGTTGCTAGGTGCTGCAAGCTGGTTGCTATGATGTCAGAAGGCGTTGCTATGGTCTCAGTAGCTGGTTGCTAGGCATAGCTAGATGGTTGCTATGGTGTTGCTATGCAATTCTAGGTGGTTGCTAAGGTGTTGCTAGGTGGTTGCTATGTTGTCAGATGGCGTTGCTATGGTCTCAGTAGCTGGTTGCTAGGCATAGCTAGATGGTTGCTATGGTGTTGCTATGCAATTCTAGGTGGTTGCTAAGGTGTTGCTAGGTGGTTGCTAGGTGCTGCTAGTGGGTTGCTATGATGTCAGAAGGCGTTGCTAAGGTTTCAGTAGCTGGTTGCTAGGCATAGCTAGATGGTTGCTATGGTGTTGCTATGCAATTCTAGGTGGTTGCTAAGGTGTTGCTAGGTGGTTGCTATGTTGTCAGAAGGTGTTGCTATGGTCTCAGTAGCTGGTTGCTAGGCATAGCTAGATGGTTGCTAAGGTGTTGCTATGAAATTGTAGGTAGTTGCTAAGCTGTTGCTAGGTGGTTGCTAGGCAGTTGCTATGTGTTTGGTGATGAGGCCTGAGGTTTAATACCAAGTCTTGTTGCTGTGGCATTAACACTGGCCAAGTGGCAAAACTTTGATTGAAATGCATTGAAGTCAATGGGAGAGAACGAGGGATGAAAGACGAGTGCGGGTCAAGATGATGGACTTGGGGTGTTGGGTGATGAGGCCTAAGGTTGAATACCGAGTCTTGTTGCTGTGGTATGAACGCTGGCCGAGAGGGACAACTTTGACTGAAATGCATTGAAGTCAATGGGAAAGAACGAGGGATGAAAGACGAGTGTGGGTCAAGATGTTGGACTTGTGGTGTTGGGTGATGAGGCCTAAGGTTGAATACCGAATCTTGTTGCTGTGGCATAAACGTTGGCCCAGTGGGAAAACTTTGACTGAAATGCATTGAAGTCAATGGGAGAGAACGAGGGATGAAAGACGAGTGCGGGTGAAGATGGTGGTCTTGAGGTGTTTGGTGATGAGGACTAAGGTTGAATTCCTAGTCTTGTTGCTGTGGTATGAACACTGGCCGAGTAGGAAATCTTTGACTAAAATGTATTGAAGTCAATGGGAGAGAACGAGGGATGAAAGACGAGTGCGGGTCAAGATGGTGGACTTGGGGTGTTGGGTGATGAGGCCTAAGGTTGAATACCGAGTCTTGTTGCTGTGGTATGAACGCTGGCCGAGTGGGACAACTTTGACTGAAATGCATTGAAGCCAATGGGCCATTCACTCCCATGAAAAAAGATGCGCCTTACTACTATTCACATGGCTAATGCTAGGTAAAAGTTAGCATTTAATGCATTCCTATGGGATTTTTAGTGTGTTTTAACGTGAATAACGTCGCCATGGTAACATATTCTGCGCAGAAAAGTAATAGCACACCTCACACAACCAAGGACTCACTTTTGATATATAGATTGCCTGGCTGCACGTTACGGTACGACCCGCATTAATTGCCGAAAATCTACGGAAGAATAATAATAATAACTAGAAACGAAAATTCCTGAAGAAATTTTGAGATGGGCCTATTCTGCTGACCGAGGAAGAGCAGGTGCCTTTACTTATTGATTTAATTATTTAGTCTTGTAGCAGTGAGAGGAGCAGTGGACAAATAGGGAAACTTTGACAGAAATGCATTGATGTCAATAGGAGAGAACGATGGATGAAAGACGAGTACGGGTCAGGATGGTGGTCTTAAGGTGTTGTGTGATGAGGCCTAAGGTTGAATACCGAGTCTTGTTGCTGTGGTATGAACGCTGGCCCAGTGGGACAACTTTGACTGAAATGCATTGAAGTCAATGGGAGAGAACGAGGGATGAAAGACGAGTGCGGGTCAAGATGGTGGACTTGGGGTCTTGGGTGATGAGGCCTAAGGTTGAATACCGAGTCTTGTTGCTGTGGTATGAACGCTGGCCCAGTGTGAAAACTTTGACTGAAATGCATTGAAGTCAATGGGAGAGAACGAGGGATGAAAGACGAGTGCGGGTCAAGATGTTGGACTTGGGGTGTTGGGTGATGAGGCCTAAGGTTGAATACCAAGTCTTGTTGCTCTGGTATGAACGCTGGCCGAGTGGGACAACTTTGACTGAAATGTATTGAAGCCAATGGGCCATACACTCCCATGAAAAAAGATGCGCCTTACTACTATTCACATGGCTAATGCTAGGTAAAAGTTAGCATTTAATGCATTCCTATGGGATTTTTATTGTGTTTTAACGTGAATAACGTCGCCATGGTAACATATTCTGCGCAGAAAAGTAATAGCACACCTCACACCATGAAGGACTCACTTTTGATATATAGATTGCCTGGCTGCACGCTACGGTACGACCCGCATTAATTGCCGAAAATCACGGAAGAATAATAATAATAATAAATAAATAATAATAAAGTTTTTTTTTTGACTTTGAGAGGCAATTGCACGCAATCCGTAAGCAGTACGGAGACAAACGATATGTCAATCCGTGCAGCTAAGTAAGCCCTACGATTTGGCACCAAAGTGAGCTCCGTGCCTTTCACGGGCTCAGCGCAAATTGGCAAAATGTAGTTTACTAGGTGAAGAACAATATGGGCCTTTCATTACATGAATAGGCCCATAACTAGAAACGAAAATTCCTGAAGAAATTTTGAGATGGGCCTATTCCGCTGACCGTGGAAGAGCCTGTGCTACTAATAAAATGGCTGGTCTGTGTACTGCTAGGTGATTGCTAAGATTTGCAAGTTAGTTGCTACGGTGCTGCTACGTGGTTACCGAAGTGCCGCTAGGCATCGCTAGGTGGTTGCAATGTTGTTATTAGGCATTGCAAGTGTGTTGGTAGCTGGTTGCTAGGCATTGCTATGTGGTTGCTATGGTGTTGCTATGCATTTTTTGGTGGTTGCTATGGTGTTGCTAGGTGGTTACTAGCTGCTGAAAGGTGGTTGCTATGGCCTCAGAAGGTGTTGCTATGGTCTCAGTGTCTGGTTGCTAGGCATAGCTAAATGGTTGCTATGGTGTTGCTATGCATTTTTTGGTGGTTGCTATGGTGTTGCTAGGTGGTTGCTAGGTGCTGCAAGTGGGTTGCTATGATGTCAGAAGGTGTTGCTATGGTCTCAGTATCTGGTTGCTAGGCATAGCTAAATGGTTGCTATGGTGTTGCTATGCATTTTTTGGTGGTTGCTATGGTGTTGCTAGGTGGTTGCTAGGTGCTGCAAGTGGGTTGCTATGATGTCAGAAGGCGTTGCTAAGGTCTCAGTAGCTGGTTGCTAGGTATAGCTAGATGGTTGCTATGGTGTTGCTATGCAATTCTAGGTGGTTGCTAAGGTGTTGCTAGGTGGTTGCTAGGTGCTGCAAGTGGGTTGCTATGATATCAGATGGTGTTGCTATGGTCTCAGTTGCTGGTTGCTAGGCATAGCTAGATGGTTGCTATGCTGTTGCTATGCAATTCTAGGTGGTTGCTAAGGTGTTGCTAGGTGGTTGCTAGGTGCTGCAAGCTGGTTGCTATGATGTCAGAAGGCGTTGCAATGGTCTCAGTAGCTGGTTGCTAGGCATAGCTAGATGGTTGCTATGGTGTTGCTATGCAATTCTAGGTGGTTGCTAAGGTGTTGCTAGGTGGTTGCTAGGTGCTGCAAGCGGGTTGCTATGATGTCAGAAGGCGTTGCTATGGTCTCAGTAGCTGGTTGCTAGGCATAGCTAGATGGTTGCTATGGTGTTGCTATGCAATTCTAGGTGGTTGCTAAGGAGTTGCTAGGTGGTTGCTAGGTGCTGCAAGTGGGTTGCTATGATGTCAGAAGGCGTTGCTATGGTCTCAGTAGCTGGTTGCTAGGCATAGCGAGATGGTTGCTATGGTGTTGCTATGCAATTATAGGTGGTTGCTAAGGAGTTGCTAGGTGGTTGCTAGGTGCTGCAAGTGGGTTGCTATGATGTCAGAAGGCGTTGCTATGGTCTCAGTAGCTGGTTGCTAGGCATAGCTAGATGGTTGCTATGGTGTTGCTATGCAATTCTAGGTAGTTGCTAAGGTGTTGCTAGGTGGTTGCTAGGCAGTTGCTAGGTGTTTGGTGATGAGGCCTGAGGTTGAATACCAAGTCTTGTTGCTGTGGTATGAACGCTGGCCGAGTGGGACAACTTTGACTGAAATGCATTGAAGTCAATGGGAGAGAAAGAGGGATGAAAGACGAGTGCGGGTCAAGATGGTGGACTTGGGGTGTTGGGTGATGAGGCCTGAGGTCAAATACCGAGTCTTGTTGCTGAGGCATGAACGCTGGCCGAATAGCAAAACTTTAACTGAAATGCATTGAAGTCAATGGGAGAGAACGAGGGATGAAAGACGAGTGCGGGTCATGATGGCGGTCATGGGGTGTTGGGTGATGAGGTCTGAGGTCGAATACCGAGTCTTGTTGCTGAGGCATGAACGCTGGCCGAATAGCAAAACTTTAACTGAAATGCATTGAAGTCAATGGGAGAGAACGAGGGATGAAAGACGAGTGCGGGTCAGGATGGTGGACTTGGGGTGTTGGGTGATGAGGCCCAAGGTTGAATACCGAGTCTTGTTGCTGTGGCATGAACGCTGGCCGAGTGGGAAAACTTTGACTGAAATGCATTGAAGTCAATGGGAGAGAACGAGGGATGAAAGACGAGTGCGGGTCAAGATGTTGGACTTGCGGTGTTCAGTGATGAGGCCTACGGTATAATACCGAGTCTTGTTGCTGTGGTATGAATACTGGCCCAGTGGGAAAACTTTGACTGAAATGCATTGAAGTCAATGGGAGAGAACGAGGGATGAAAGACGAGTGCGGGTCAAGATGTTGGACTTGCGGTGTTCAGTGATGAGGCCTACGGTATAATACCGAGTCTTGTTGCTGTGGTATGAACACTGGCCCAGTGGGAAAACTTTGACTGAAATGCATTGAAGTCAATGGGAGAGAACGAGGGATGAAAGACGAGTGCGGGTCAAGATGGTGGAGTTGGGGTGTTGGGTGATGAGGCCTGAGGTTGAATACCGAGTCTTGTTGCTGTGGTATGAACGCTGGCCGAGTGGGACAACTTTGACTGAAATGCATTGAAGTCAATGGGAGAGAACGAGGGATGAAAGACGAGTGCGGGTCAAGATGTTGGACTTGGGGTGTTGGGTGATGAGGCCTGAGGTTGAATACCGAGTCTTGTTGCTGTGGTAAGAACGCTGGCCGAGTAGGACAACTTTGACTGAAATGCATTGAAGCCAATGGGCCATTCACTCCCATGAAAAAAGATGCGCCTTACTACTATTCACATGGCTAATGCTAGGTAAAAGTTAGCATTTAATGCATTCCTATGGGATTTTTCGTGTGTTTTAACGTGAATAACGTCGCCATGGTAACATATTCTGCGCAGAAAAGTAATAGCACACCTCACACCATGAAGGACTCACTTTTGACATATAGCTTGCCTGGCTGCTCGATACGGTACGACCCGCATTAATTGCCGAAAATCTATGGAAGAATAATAAATAATAAACTAGCTAGTTGCAATGTTGTTATTAGGCATTGCAAGGGTGTTGGTAGCTGGTTGCTAGGCGTTGCTACATGGTTGCTATGGTGTTGCATGGTGGTTGCTAGGTGCTGCAAGGTGTTTGCAATGGCATCAGAAGGCCTTGCTCTGGTCTCAGCAGCTGGTTGCTAGGCATAGCTAAATGGTTGCTATGGTGTTGCTATGCATTATTTGGTGGTTGCTATGGTGTTGCTAGGTGGTTGCTAGGTGCTGCAAGTGGGTTGCTATGATGTCAGAAGGCGTTGCTAAGGTCTCAGTAGCTGGTTGCTAGGCATAGCTAGATGGTTGCTATGGTGTTGCTATGCAATTATAGGTGGTTGCTAAGGTGTTGGTAGGTGGTTGCTAGGTGCTGCAAGTCGGTTGCTATGATGTCAGATGGCGTTGCTATGGTCTCAGTAGCTGGTTGCTAGGCATAGCTAGATGGTTGCTATGGTGTTGCTATGCAATTTTAGGTGGTTGCTAAGGTGTTGGTAGGTGGTTGCTAGGTGCTGCAAGCTGGTTGCTATGATGTCAGAAGGCGTTGCTATGGTCTCAGTAGCTGGTTGCTAGGCATAGCTAGATGGTTGCTATGGTGTTGCTATGCAATTCTAGGTGGTTGCTAAGGTGTTGCTAGGTGGTTGCTATGTTGTCAGATGGCGTTGCTATGGTCTCAGTAGCTGGTTGCTAGGCATAGCTAGATGGTTGCTATGGTGTTGCTATGCAATTCTAGGTGGTTGCTAAGGTGTTGCTAGGTGGTTGCTAGGTGCTGCTAGTGGGTTGCTATGATGTCAGAAGGCGTTGCTAAGGTTTCAGTAGCTGGTTGCTAGGCATAGCTAGATGGTTGCTATGGTGTTGCTATGCAATTCTAGGTGGTTGCTAAGGTGTTGCTAGGTGGTTGCTATGTTGTCAGAAGGTGTTGCTATGGTCTCAGTAGCTGGTTGCTAGGCATAGCTAGATGGTTGCTAAGGTGTTGCTATGAAATTGTAGGTAGTTGCTAAGCTGTTGCTAGGTGGTTGCTAGGCAGTTGCTATGTGTTTGGTGATGAGGCCTGAGGTTTAATACCAAGTCTTGTTGCTGTGGCATTATCACTGGCCAAGTGGCAAAACTTTGATTGAAATGCATTGAAGTCAATGGGAGAGAACGAGGGATGAAAGACGAGTGCGGGTCAAGATGATGGACTTGGGGTGTTGGGTGATGAGGCCTAAGGTTGAATACCGAGTCTTGTTGCTGTGGTATGAACGCTGGCCGAGAGGGACAACTTTGACTGAAATGCATTGAAGTCAATGGGAAAGAACGAGGGATGAAAGACGAGTGTGGGTCAAGATGTTGGACTTGTGGTGTTGGGTGATGAGGCCTAAGGTTGAATACCGAATCTTGTTGCTGTGGCATAAACGTTGGCCCAGTGGGAAAACTTTGACTGAAATGCATTGAAGTCAATGGGAGAGAACGAGGGATGAAAGACGAGTGCGGGTGAAGATGGTGGTCTTGAGGTGTTTGGTGATGAGGACTAAGGTTGAATTCCTAGTCTTGTTGCTGTGGTATGAACACTGGCCGAGTAGGAAATCTTTGACTAAAATGTATTGAAGTCAATGGGAGAGAACGAGGGATGAAAGACGAGTGCGGGTCAAGATGGTGGACTTGGGGTGTTGGGTGATGAGGCCTAAGGTTGAATACCGAGTCTTGTTGCTGTGGTATGAATGCTGGCCGAGTGGGACAACTTTGACTGAAATGCATTGAAGCCAATGGGCCATTCACTCCCATGAAAAAAGATGCGCCTTACTACTATTCACATGGCTAATGCTAGGTAAAAGTTAGCATTTAATGCATTCCTATGGGATTTTTAGTGTGTTTTAACGTGAATAACGTCGCCATGGTAACATATTCTGCGCAGAAAAGTAATAGCACACCTCACACAACCAAGGACTCACTTTTGATATATAGATTGCCTGGCTGCACGTTACGGTACGACCCGCATTAATTGCCGAAAATCTACGGAAGAATAATAATAATAATAAATAAAGTTTTTATTTTTTGACTTTGAGAGGCAATTGCACGCAATCCGTAAGAAGTACGGAGACAATCGATATGTCAATCCGTGCAGCTAAGTAAGCCCTACGATTTGGCACCAAAGTGAGCTCCGTGCCTTTCACGGGCTCAGCGCAAATTGGCAAAATGTAGTTTACTAGGTGAAGAACAATATGGGCCTTTCATTACATGAATAGGCCCATAATAAATAAAGTTTTTATTTTTCGACTTTGAGAGGCAATTGCACGCAATCCGTAAGAAGTACGGAGACAATCGATATGTCAATCCGTGCAGCTAAGTAAGCCCTACGATTTGGCACCAAAGTGAGCTCCGTGCCTTTCACGGGCTCAGCGCAAATTGGCAAAATGTAGTTTACTAGGTGAAGAACAATATGGGCCTTTCATTACATGAATAGGCCCATAACTAGATGGTTGCTATGGTGTTGCTATGCAATTATAGGTGGTTGCTAAGGTGTTGCTAGGTGGTTGCTAGGTGCTGCAAGTGGGTTGCTATGATGTCAGAAGGCGTTGCTATGGTCTCAGTAGCTGGTTGCTAGGCATAGCTAGATGGTTGCTATGGTGTTGCTATGCAATTCTAGGTGGTTGCTAAGATGTTGCTAGGTGGTTGCTAGGTGCTGCAAATGGGTTGCTATGATGTCAGAAGGCGTTGCTATGGTCTCAGTAGCTGGTTGCTAGGCATAGCTAGATGGTTGCTATGGTGTTGCTATGCAATTATAGGTGGTTGCTAAGGTGTTGCTAGGTGGTTGCTAGGTGCTGCAAGTGGGTTGCTATGATGTCAGAAGGCGTTGCTATGGTCTCAGTAGCTGGTTGCTAGGCATAGCTAGATGGTTGCTATGGTGTTGCTAGGTGGTTGCTAGGTGCTGCAAGCTGGTTGCTATGATGTCAGAAGGCGTTGCTATGGTCTCAGTAGCTGGTTGCTAGGCATAGCTAGATGGTTGCTATGGTGTTGCTATGCAATTGTAGGTGGTTGCTAAGTTGTTGCTAGGTGGTTGCTAGGTGCTGTAAGCTGGTTGCTATGATGTCAGAAGGCGTTGCTATGGTCTCAGTAGCTGGTTGCTAGGCATAGCTAGATGGTTGCTATGGTGTTGCTATGCAATTGTAGGTGGTTGCTAAGGTGTTGCTAGGTGGTTGCTAGGTGCTGTAAGCTGGTTGCTATGATGTCAGAAGGCGTTGCTATGGTCTCAGTAGCTGGTTGCTAGGCATAGCTAGATGGTTGCTATGGTGTTGCTATGCAATTCTAGGTGGTTGCTAAGGTGTTGCTAGGTGGTTGCTATGTTGTCAGAAGGTGTTGCTATGGGCTCAGTAGCTGGTTGCTAGGCATAGCTAGATGGTTGCTAAGGTGTTGCTATTAAATTGTAGGTAGTTGCAAAGGTGTTGCTAGGTGGTTGCTAGGCAGTTGCTAGGTGTTTGGTGATGAGGCCTGAGGTTGAATACCAAGTCTTGTTGCTGTGGCATTAACACTGGCTAATTGGCAAAACTTTGATTGAAATGCATTGAAGTCAATGGGAGAGAACGAGGGATGAAAGACGAGTGCGGGTCAAGATGGTGGACTTGGGGTGTTGGGTGATGAGGCCTAAGGTTGAATACCGAGTCTTGTTGCTGTGGTGTGAACGCTGGCCCAGTGGGAAAACTTTGACTGAAATGCATTGAAGTCAATGGGAGAGAACGAGGGATGAAAGACTAGTGCGGGGCAAGATGTTGGACTTGGGGTGTTGGGTGATGAGGCCTAAGGTTGAATAACGAGTCTTGTTGCTGTGGCATGAACGCTGGCCGAGTGGGACAACTTTGACTGAAATGCATTGAAGTCAATGGGAGAGAACGAGGGATGAAAGACGAGTGCGGGTCAAGATGTTGGACTTGGGGTGTTGGGTGATGAGGCCTAAGGTTGAATACCGAGTCTTGTTGCTGTGGCATGAACGCTGGCCGAGTGGGACAACTTTGACTGAAATGCATTGAAGTCAATGGGCCATTCACTCCCATGAAAAAAGATGCGCCTTACTACTATTCACATGGTTAGTCAGGCTAATGCTAGGTAAAAGTTAGCATTCAATGCATTCCTATGGGATTTTAAGTGTGTTTTAATGTGAATAACGTCGCCATGGTAACATATTCTGCGCAGAAAAGTAATAGCACACCTCACACCATGAAGGACTCAGTTTTGACATATAGCTTGCCTGGCTGCACGCTACGGTACGACCCGCATTAATTGCCGAAAATCTACGGAAGAATAATAAATAATAAAGTTTTTTTTCGACTTTGAGAGGCAATTGCATGCAATCCGTAAGCAGTACGGAGACAAACGATATGTCAATCCGTGCAGCTAAGTAAGCCCTACGATTTGGCACCAAAGTGAGCTCCGTGCCTTTCACGGGCTCAGCCCAAATTGGCAAAATGTAGTTTACTAGGTGAAGAACAATATGGGCCTTTCATTACATGAATAGGCCCATAATAAAGTTTTTTTTCGACTTTGAGAGGCGATTGCACGCAATCTATAAGGAGTACGGAGACAAACGATATGTCAATCCGTCCAGCTAAGCAAGCTCTACGATTTGGCACCAAAGTGAGCTCCGTGCCTTTCATGGGCTCAGCGCAAATTGGCAAAATGTAGTTTACTAGGTGAAGAACAATATGGGCCTTTCATTACATGAATAGGCCCATAATAATAAAGTTTTTTTTTCGACTTTGAGAGGCAATTGCACGCAATCCGTAAGAAGTACGGAGACAATCGATATGTCAATCCGTGCAGCTAAGTAAGCCCTACGATTTGGCACCAAAGTGAGCTCCGTGCCTTTCACGGGCTCAGCGCAAATTGGCAAAATGTAGTTTACTAGGTGAAGAACAATATGGGCCTTTCATTACATGAATAGGCCCATAATAAATAATAAAGTTTTTTTTCGACTTTGAGAGGCAATTGCACGCAATCCGTAAGCAGTACGGAGACAAACGATATGTCAATCCGTGCAGCTAAGTAAGCCCTACGATTTGGCACCAAAGTGAGCTCTGTGCCTTTCACGGGCTCAGCGCAAATTGGCAAAATGTAGTTTACTAGGTGAAGAACAATATGGGCCTTTCATTACATGAATAGGCCCATAATAAAGTTTTTTTTTGGACTTTGAGAGGCAATTGCACGCAATCCGTAAGCAGTACGGAGACAAACGATATGTCAATCCGTGCAGCTAAGTAAGCCCTACGATTTGGCACCAAAGTGAGCTCCGTGCCTTTCACGGGCTCAGCGCAAATTGGCAAAATGTAATTTACTAGGTGAAGAGTAATATGGGCCTTTCATTACATGAATAGGCCCATAATAATAAATAATAAAGTTTTTTTTCGACTTTGAGAGACAATTGCACGCTATCCGTAAGGAGTACGGAGACAATCGATATGTCATTCCGTCCGGCTAGGTAAGCCCTACGATTTGGTACCAAAGGGAGCTCCGTGCCTTTCACGGGCTCAGTGCAAATTGGTAAAATGTAATTTACTAGGTGAAGAGTAATATGGGCCTTTCATTACATGAATAGGCCCATAATAATAAAGTTTTTTTTTCGAGTTTGAGAGGCAATTGCAAGCAATCCGTAAGAAGTACGGAAACAATCGATATGTCAATCCGTGCAGCTAAGTAAGCCCTACGATTTGGCACCAAAGTGAGCTCCGTGCCTTTCACGGGCTCAGCGCAAATTGGCAAAATGTAGTTTACTAGGTGAAGAACAATATGGGCCTTTCATTACATGAATAGGCCCATAATAAAGTTTTTTTTTCAACTTTGAGAGGCAATTGCACGCAATCCGTAAGCAGTACGGAGACAAACGATATGTCACTCCGTCCAGCTAAGTAAGCCCTACGATTTGGCACCAAAGTGAGCTCCGTGCCTTTCACGGGCTTAACGCAAATTGGCAAAATGTAGTTTACTAGGTGAAGAACAATATGGGCCTTTCATTACATGAATAGGCCCATAATAAATAATAATAATAAAGTTTTTTTTTCCACTTTGAGAGGGAATTGCACGCAATCCGTAAGGAGCCTGGAGACAATCGATATGTCAATCCGTCCGGCTAGGCAAGCCCTACGATTTGGCACCAAAGTGAGCTCCGTGCCTTTCACGGGCTCAGCGCAAATTGGCAAAATGTAGTTTACTAGGTGAAGAACAATATGGGCCTTTCATTACATGAATAGGCCCATAATAAATAATAATAATAAAGTTTTTTTTTCGACTTTGAGAGGCAACTGCACGCAATCCGTAAGGAGTACGGAGACAATCGATATGTCAATCCGTCCGGCTAGGCAAGCCCTACGATTTGGTACCAAAGTGAGCTCCGTGCATTTCACGGTCTCAGTGCAAATTGGCAAAATGTAATTTACTAGGTGAAGAGTAATATGGGCCTTTCATTACATGAATAGGCCCATAATAAATAATAATAATAAAGTTTTTTTTTCGACTTTGAGAGGCAACTGCACGCAATCCGTAAGGATTACGGAGAAAATCGATATGTCAATCCGTCCGGCTAGGCAAGCCCTACGATTTGGTACCAAAGTGAGCTCCGTGCCTTTCACGGTCTCAGTGCAAATTGGCAAAATGTAATTTACTAGGTGAAGAGTAATATGGGCCTTTCATTACATGAATAGGCCCATAATAAATAATAATAATAAAGTTTTTTTTTCGACTTTGAGAGGCAATTGCACGCAATCCGTAAGCAGTACGGAGACAAACGATATGTCAATCCGTGCAGCTAAGTAAGCCCTACGATGTGGTACCAAAGTGAGCTCCGTGCCTTTCACGGTCTCAGTGCAAATTGGCTAAATGTAATTTACTAGGTGAAGAGTAATATGGGCCTTTCATTACATGAATAGGCCCATAATAATAAAGTTTTTTTTTCGACTTTGAGAGGCAATTGCACGCAATCCGTAAGCAGTACGGAGACAAACGATATGTCAATCCGTGCAGCTAAGTAAGCCCTACGATTTCGCACCAAAGTGAGCTCCGTGCCTTTCACGGTCTCAGTGCAAATTGGCAAAATGTAGTTTACTAGGTGAAGAGTAATATGGGCCTTTCATTACATGAATAGGCCCATAATAATAATAAAGTTTTTTTTCCCACTTTGAGAGCCAACTGCACGCAATCCGTAAGGAGTACGGAGACAATCGATATGTCAATCCGTGCAGCTAAGTAAGCCCTACAATTTGGCACCAAAGTGAGCTCCATGCCTTTCACGGGCTCAGTGCAAATTGGCAAAATGTAGTTTACTAGGTGAAGAGTAATATGGGCCTTTCATTACATGAATAGGCCCATAATAATAATAAATAAAGTTTTTTTTCGACTTTGAGAGGCAATTGCACGCAATCCGTAAGCAGTACGGAGACAAACGATATGTCAATCCGTGCAGCTAAGTAAGCCCTACGATTTGGCACCAAAGTGAGCTCCGTGCCTTTCACGGGCTCAGCGCAAATTGGCAAAATGTAATTTACTAGGTGAAGAGTAATATGGGCCTTTCATTACATGAATAGGCCCATAATAAAGTTTTTTTTTCGACTTTGAGAGGCAATTGCACGTAATCCGTAAGGAGTACGGAGACAAACGATATGTCAATCCGTGCAGCTAAGTAAGCCCTACGATTTGGCATCAGAGTGAGCTCCGTGCCTTTCACGGGCTCAGCGCAAATTGGCAAAATGTAGTTTACTAGGTGAAGAGTAATATGGGCCTTTCATTACATGAATAGGCCCATAATAAATAATAATAATAAAGTTTTTTTTTCGACTTTGAGAGGCAACTGCACGCAATCCGTAAGGAGTACGGAGACAATCGATATGTCAATCCGTCCGGCTAGGCAAGCCCTACGATTTGGTACCAAAGTGAGCTCCGTGCCTTTCACGGTCTCAGTGCAAATTGGCAAAATGTAATTTACTAGGTGAAGAGTAATATGGGCCTTTCATTACATGAATAGGCCCATAATAAATAATAATAATAAAGTTTTTTTTTCGACTTTGAGAGGCAATTGCACGCAATCCGTAAGCAGTACGGAGACAAACGATATGTCAATCCGTGCAGCTAAGTAAGCCCTACGATTTGGCATCAAAGTGAGCTCCGTGCCTTTCACGGGCTCAGCGCAAATTGGCAAAATGTAGTTTACTAGGTGAAGAGTAATATGGGCCTTTCATTACATGAATAGGCCCATAATAAAGTTTTTTTTTCGACTTTGAGAGGCAATTGCACGTAATCCGTAAGGAGTACGGAGACAAACGATATGTCAATCCGTGCAGCTAAGTAAGCCCTACGATTTGGCATCAGAGTGAGCTCCGTGCCTTTCACGGGCTCAGCGCAAATTGGCAAAATGTAGTTTACTAGGTGAAGAGTAATATGGGCCTTTCATTACATGAATAGGCCCATAATAAATAATAATAATAAAGTTTTTTTTTCGACTTTGAGAGGCAACTGCACGCAATCCGTAAGGAGTACGGAGACAATCGATATGTCAATCCGTCCGGCTAGGCAAGCCCTACGATTTGGTACCAAAGTGAGCTCCGTGCCTTTCACGGTCTCAGTGCAAATTGGCAAAATGTAATTTACTAGGTGAAGAGTAATATGGGCCTTTCATTACATGAATAGGCCCATAATAAATAATAATAATAAAGTTTTTTTTTCGACTTTGAGAGGCAATTGCACGCAATCCGTAAGCAGTACGGAGACAAACGATATGTCAATCCGTGCAGCTAAGGAAGCCCTACGATTTGGCATCAAAGTGAGCTCCGTGCCTTTCACGGGCTCAGCGCAAATTGGCAAAATGTAATTTACTAGGTGAAGAGTAATATGGGCCTTTCATTACATGAATAGGCCCATAATAAAGTTTTTTTTTCGACTTTGAGAGGCAATTGCACGCAATCCGTAAGCAGTACGGAGACAAACGATATGTCAATCCGTGCAGCTAAGTAAGCTCTACGATTTGGCACCAAAGTGAGCTCCGTGCCTTTCACGGGCTCAGCGCAAATTGTCTAAATGTAATTTACTAGGTGAAGAGTAATATGGGCCTTTCATTACATGAATAGGCTCATAATAAAGTTTTTTTTTCGACTTTGAGAGGCAATTGCACGTAATCCGTAAGGAGTACGGAGACAAACGATATGTCAATCCGTGCAGCTAAGTAAGCCCTACGATTTGGCATCAGAGTGAGCTCCGTGCCTTTCATGGGCTCAGCGCAAATTGGCAAAATGTAGTTTACTAGGTGAAGAGTAATATGGGCCTTTCATTACATGAATAGGCCCATAATAAATAATAATAATAAAGTTTTTTTTTCGACTTTGAGAGGCAACTGCACGCAATCCGTAAGGAGTACGGAGACAATCGATATGTCAATCCGTCCGGCTAGACAAGCCCTACGATTTGGTACCAAAGTGAGCTCCGTGCCTTTCACGGTCTCAGTGCAAATTGGCAAAATGTAATTTACTAGGTGAAGAGTAATATGGGCCTTTCATTACATGAATAGGCCCATAATAAATAATAATAATAAAGTTTTTTTTTCGACTTTGAGAGGCAATTGCACGCAATCCGTAAGCAGTACGGAGACAAACGATATGTCAATCCGTGCAGCTAAGTAAGCCCTACGATTTGGCATCAAAGTGAGCTCCGTGCCTTTCACGGGCTCAGCGCAAATTGGCAAAATGTAGTTTACTAGGTGAAGAGTAATATGGGCCTTTCATTACATGAATAGGCCCATAATAAAGTTTTTTTTTCGACTTTGAGAGGCAATTGCACGCAATCCGTAAGCAGTACGGAGACAAACGATATGTCAATCCGTGCAGCTAAGTAAGCCCTACGATTTGGCACCAAAGTGAGCTCCGTGCCTTTCACGGGCTCAGCGCAAATTGGCAAAATATAATTTACTAGGTGAAGTGTAATATGGGCCTTTCATTACATGAATAGGCCCATAATAAAGTTTTTTTTTCGACTTTGAGAGGCAATTGCACGCAATCCGTAAGCAGTACGGAGACAAACGATATGTCAATCCGTGCAGCTAAGTAAGCCCTACGATTTGGCACCAAAGTGAGCTCCGTGCCTTTCACGGGCTCAGCGCAAATTGGCAAAATATAATTTACTAGGTGAAGAGTAATATGGGCCTTTCATTACATGAATAGGCCCATAACTAGAAACGAAAATTCCTGAAGAAATTTTGAGATGGGCCTATTCTGCTGACCGAGGAAGAGCCTGTGCTACTAATAAAGTGGCTGGTCTGTGCACTGCTAGGTGATTGCTATGATGTTGCTAGTTTGGTGCTATGGTGCTGCCAGGCGGTTGCTGTAGTGCCGCTAGGCATTGCTAGGTGGTTGCAATGTTGTTATTAGGCATTGCAAGGGTGTTGGTAGCTGGTTGCTAGGCGTTGCTATATGGTTGCTATGGTGTTGCATGGTGGTTGCTAGGTGCTGCAAGGTGTTTGCAATGGCATCAGAAGGCCTTGCTATGGTCTCAGCAGCTGGTTGCTAGGCATAGCTAAATGGTTGGTATGGTGTTGCTATGCATTTTTTGGTGGTTGCTATGGTGTTGCTAGGTGGTTACTAGCTGCTGAAAGGTGGTTGCTATGGCCTCAGAAGGTGTTGCTAAGGTCTAAGTAGCTGGTTGCTAGGCATACCTAGATGGTTGCTATGGTGTTGCTATGGAATTATAGGTGGTTGCTAAGGTGTTGCTAGGTGGTTGCTATGTTGTCAGAAGGTGTTGCTATGGGCTCAGTAGCTGGTTGCCAGGCATAGCTAGATGGTTGCTATGGTGTTGCTATGGAATTATTGGTGGTTGCTAAGGTGTTGCTAGGTGGTTGCTAGGTGCTGCAAGTGGGTTGCTATGATGTCAGATGGAGTTGCTATGGTCTCAGTAGCTGGTTGCTAGGCATAGCTAGATGGTTGCTATGGTGTTGCTATGCAATTCTAGGTGGTTGCTAAGGTGTTGCTAGGTGGTTGCTATGTTGTCAGAAGGTGTTGCTATGGGCTCAGTAGCTGGTTGCTAGGCATAGCTAGATGGTTGCTAAGGTGTTGCTATGAAATTGTAGGTAGTTGCTAAGGTGTTGCTAGGTGGTTGCTAGGCAGTTGCTATGTGTTTGATGGTGAGGTCTGAGGTGTAATACCAAGTCTTGTTGCTGTGGCATTAACACTGGCCAAGTGGCAAAACTTTGATTGAAATACATTGAAGTCAATGGGAGAGAACGAGGGATGAAAGGCGAGTGCGGGTCAAGATGGTACACTTGGGGTGTTGGGTGATGAGGCCTAAGATTGAATACTGAGTCTTGTTGCTGTGGTATGAACGCTGGCCGAGTGGGACAACTTTGACTGAAATGCATTGAAGTCAATGGGAGAGAACGAGGGATGAAAGACGAGTGCGGGGCAAGATGTTGGACTTGGGGTGTTGGGTGATGAGGCCTAAGGTTGAATACCGAGTGTTGTTGCTGTGGTATGAACGCTGTCCGAGTGGGACAACTTAGACTGAAATGCATTGAAGTCAATGGGAGAGAACGAGGGATGAAAGACGAGTGCGGGTCAGGATGGTGGTCTTGGGTTGTTGGGTGATGAGGCCTAAGGTTGAATATCGAGTCTTGTTGCTGTGGTATGAACGCTGGCCGAGTAGGAAAACTTTGACTGAAATGCATTGAAGTCAATGGGAGAGAACGAGGGATGAAAAATGAGTGCGGGTCAAGATGTTGGACTTGGGGTGTTGGGTGATGAGGCCTAAGGTTGAATACCGAGTCTTGTTGCTGTGGTATGAACGCTGGCCGAGTGGGACAACTTTGACTGAAATGCATTGAAGTCAATGGGCCATTCACTGCCATGAAATAAGACGATCCTTACTACTATTGACATGGTTAGTTAGGTATAGGCTAATGCTAGGTAAAAGTTAGCATTCAATGCATTCCTATGGGATTTTTAGTGTGTTTTAACATGAATAACGTCACCATGGTAACATATTCTGCGCAGAAAAGTAATAGCACACCTCACACCATGAAGGACTCACTTTTGATATATAGATTACCTGGCTGCATGCTACGGTACGACCCGCATTAATTGCCGAAAATCACGGAAGAATAATAATAATAAAGTTTTTTTTTCGTGTTTGAGAGGCGATTGCACGCAATCCGTAAGGAGTACAGAGACAAAAGATATGTCAATCCGTCCAGCTAAGCAGGCCCTACGATTTGGCACCAAAATGAGCTCCGTGCCTTTCACGGGCTCAGCGCAAATTGGCAAAATGTAGTTTACTAGGTGAAGAACAATATGGGCCTTTCATTACATGAATAGGCCCATAACTAGAAACGAAAATTCCTGAAGAAATTTTGAGATGGGCCTATTCTGCTGACCGAGGAAGAGCTGTTGCTTTTACTTATTGATTTAATTATTCAGTCTTGTAGCTGTGGCAGAAGTAGTGGCCAAATAATGAAACTTTGACAGAAATGCATTGAAGTCAATGGGAGAGAACGAGGGATGAAAGACGAGTGCGGGTCAGGATGGTGGACTTGGGGTGTTGGGTGATGAGGCCTAAGGTTGAATTCCGAGCCTTGTTGCTGTGGTATGAACACTGGCCCAGTGGGAAAACTTTGACTGAAATGCATTGAAGTCAATGGGAGAGAACGAGGGATGAAAAACGAGTGCGGGTCAAGATGGTGGTCTTAATGTGTTGGGTGATGAGGCCTAAGCTTGAATACCGAGTCTTGTTGTTATGGTATGAATGCTGGCCGAGTGGTAAAACTATGACTGAAATGCATTGAAGTCAATGGGAGAGAACGAGGGATGAAAGACGAGTGCGGGTCAAGATGTTGGACTTGCGGTGTTGGGTGATGAGGCCTAAGGTTGAATACCAAGTCTTGTTGCTCTGGTATGAACGCTGGCCGAGTGGGACAACTTTGACTGAAATGCATTGAAGTCAATGGGCCATTCACTCCCATTAAAAAAGATGCGCCTTACTACTATTCACATGGCTAATGCTAGGTAAAAGTTAGCATTCAATGCATTCCTATGGGATTTTAAGTGTGTTTTAACGTGAATAACGTCGCCATGGTAACATATTCTGCGCAGAAAAGTAATAGCACACCTCACACTATGAAGGACTCACTTTTGACATATAGCTTGCCTGGCTGCACGCTACGGTACGACCCGCATTAATTGCCGAAAATCACGGAAGAATAATAAATAATAACTAGAAACGAAAATTCCTGAAGAAATTTTGAGATGGGCCTATTCTGCTGACCGTGGCAGAGCCTGTGCTACTAATAAAATGGGTGGTCTGTGTACTGCTAGGTGATTGCTAAGATTTGCAAGTTAATTGCTACGGTGCTGCTAGGTGGTTACCGAAGTGCCGCTAGGCATTGCTAGCTGGTTGCAATGTTGTTATTAGGCATTGCAAGGGTGTTGGTAGCTGGTTGCTAGGCGTTGCTACATGGTTGCTATGGTGTTGCATGGTGGTTGCTAGGTGCTGCAAGGTGTTTGCAATGCCATCAGAAGGCCTTGCTATGGTCTCAGCAGCTGGTTGCTAGGCATAGCTAAATGGTTGCTATGGTGTTGCTATGCATTTTTTGGTGGTTGCTATGGTGTTGCTATGCAATTCTAGGTGGTTGATAAGGTGTTGCTAGGTGGTTGCTAGGTGCTGTAAGCTGGTTGCTATGATGTCAGAAGGCGTTGCTATGGTCTCAGTAGCTGGTTGCTAGGCATAGCTAGATGGTTGCTATGGTGTTGCTATGCAATTCTAGGTGGTTGCTAAGGTGTTGCTAGGTGGTTGCTAGGTGCTGCAAGTGGGTTGCAATGATGTCAGAAGGCGTTGCTAAGGTCTCAGTAGCTGGTTGCTAGGCATAGCTAGATGGTTGCTATGGTGTTGCCATGCAATTATCGGTGGTTGCTATGGTGTTGCTAGGTGGTTGCTATGGTGTGAAAAGGCGTTGCTATGGTCTCAGTAGCTGGTTGCTAGGTGGTTGCTAGGCATAGCTAGGTGGTTGCTATGGTGTTGCTATGCAATTCTAGGTGGTTGCTAAGGTGTTGCTAGGTGGTTGCTAGGTGCTGCAAGTGGGTTGCTATGATGTCAGAAGGCATTGCTATGGTCTCAGTAGCTGGTTGCTAGGCATAGCTAGATGGTTGCTATGGTGTTGCTATGCAATTCTAGGTGGTTGCTAAGGAGTTGCTAGGTGCTGCAAGTGGGTTGCTATGATGTCAGAAGGCGTTGCTATGGTCTCAGTAGCTGGTTGCTAGGCATAGCTAGATGGTTGCTATGGTGTTGCTATGCAATTATATCTGGTTGCTAAGGTGTTGCTAGATGGTTGCTAGGTGCTGCAAGTGGGTTGCTATGTTGTCAGAAGGCATTACTATGGTCTCAGTAGCTGGTTGCTAGGCATAGCTAGATGGTTGCTATGGTGTTGCTATGCAATTCTAGGTGGTTGCTAAGGTGTTGCTAGGTGCTGCAAGCGGGTTGCTATGATGTCAGAAGGCGTTGCTATGGTCTCAGTAGCTGGTTGCTAGGCATAGCTAGATGGTTGCTATGGTGTTGCTATGCAATTCTAGGTGGTTGCTAAGGTGTTGCTAGGTGGTTGCTAGGTGCTGCAAGTGGGTTGCTATGATGTCAGAAGGCGTTGCTATGGTCTCAGTAGCTGGTTGCTAGGCATATCTAGATGGTTGCTATGGTGTTGCTATGCAATTATAGATGGTTGCTAAGGTGTTGCTAGGTGGTTGCTATGTTGTCAGAAGGTGTTGCTATGGTCTCAGTAGCTGGTTGCTAGGCATAGCTAGATGGTTGCTATGGTGTTGCTATGCAATTCTAGGTGGTTGCTAAGGTGTTGCTAGGTGGTTGCTAGGTGTTGCAAGTGGGTTGCTATGATGTCAGAAGGCGTTGCTAAGGTCTCAGTAGCTGGATGCTAGGCATAGCTAGATGGTTGCTATGGTGTTGCTATGCAATTCTAGGTGGTTGCTAAGGTGTTGCTAGGTGGTTGCTAGGTGCTGCAAGTGGGTTGCTATGATGTCAGAATGCGTTGCTATGTTCTCAGTAGCTGGTTGCTAGGCATAGCTAGATGGTTGCTAAGGTGTTGCTATGAAATTGTAGGTAGTTGCTAAGGTGTTGCTAGGTGGTTGCTAGGCAGTTGCTATGTGTTTGGTGATGATGCCTGAGGTGTAATACCAAGTCTTGTTGCTGTGGCATTAACACTGGCCAAGTGGCAAAACTTTGATTGAAATGCATTGAAGTCAATGGGAGAGAACGAGGGATGAAAGACGAGTGCGGGTCAAGATGTTGGACTTGTGGTGTTGGATGATGAGGCCTAAGGTTTAATACCGAGTCTTGTTGCTGTGGTATGAACACTGGCCGAGTAGGAAAACATTGACTGAAATGCATTGAAGTCAATGGGAGAGAACGAGGGATGAAAGACGAGTGCGGGTGAAGATGGTGGTCTTAAGGTGTTTGGTGATGAGGACTAAGGTTGAATTCCTAGTCTTGTTGCTGTGGTATGAACACTGGCCGAGTAGGAAATCTTTGACTAAAATGTATTGAAGTCAATGGGAGAGAACGAGGGATGAAAGACGAGTGCGGGTCATCATGGTGGTCCTGGGGTGTTGGGTGATGAGGACTGAGGTGGAATACCTAGTCTTGTTGCTCTGGCATTAACACTGGCCCAGTGGGAAAACTTTGACTGAAATGCATTGAAGTCAATGGGAGAGAACGAGGGATGAAAGAGGAGTGCGGGTCAAGATGGTGGACTTGGGGTGTTGGGTGATGAGGCCTAAGGTTGAATATCGAGTCTTGTTGCTGTGGCATGAACACTGGCCCAGTGGGAAAACTTTGACTGGAATGCATTGAAGCCAATGGGAGAGAACGAGGGATGAAAGACGAGTGCGGGGCAAGATGTTGGACTTGGGGTGTTGGGTGATGAGGCCTAAGGTTGAATACCGAGTGTTGTTGCTGTGGTATGAACGCTGTCCGAGTGGGACAACTTAGACTGAAATGCATTGAAGTCAATGGGAGAGAACGAGGGATGAAAGACGAGTGCGGGTCAGGATGGTGGTCTTGGGTTGTTGGGTGATGAGGCCTAAGGTTGAATATCGAGTCTTGTTGCTGTGGTATGAACGCTGGCCGAGTAGGAAAACTTTGACTGAAATGCATTGAAGTCAATGGGAGAGAACGAGGGATGAAAAATGAGTGCGGGTCAAGATGTTGGACTTGGGGTGTTGGGTGATGAGGCCTAAGGTTGAATACCGAGTCTTGTTGCTGTGGTATGAACGCTGGCCGAGTGGGACAACTTTGACTGAAATGCATTGAAGTCAATGGGCCATTCACTGCCATGAAATAAGACGATCCTTACTACTATTGACATGGTTAGTTAGGTATAGGCTAATGCTAGGTAAAAGTTAGCATTCAATGCATTCCTATGGGATTTTTAGTGTGTTTTAACATGAATAACGTCACCATGGTAACATATTCTGCGCAGAAAAGTAATAGCACACCTCACACCATGAAGGACTCACTTTTGATATATAGATTACCTGGCTGCATGCTACGGTACGACCCGCATTAATTGCCGAAAATCACGGAAGAATAATAATAATAAAGTTTTTTTTTCGTGTTTGAGAGGCGATTGCACGCAATCCGTAAGGAGTACAGAGACAAAAGATATGTCAATCCGTCCAGCTAAGCAGGCCCTACGATTTGGCACCAAAATGAGCTCTGTGCCTTTCACGGGCTCAGCGCAAATTGGCAAAATGTAGTTTACTAGGTGAAGAACAATATGGGCCTTTCATTACATGAATAGGCCCATAACTAGAAACGAAAATTCCTGAAGAAATTTTGAGATGGGCCTATTCTGCTGACCGAGGAAGAGCCTGTGCTACTAATAAAGTGGCTGGTCTGTGCACTGCTAGGTGATTGCTATGATGTTGCTAGTTTGGTGCTATGGTGCTGCTAGGCAGTTGCTGTAGTGCCGCTAGGCATTGCTAGGTGGTTGCAATGTTGTTATTAGGCATTGCAAGGGTGTTGGTAGCTGGTTGCTAGGTGTTGCAACATGGTTGCTATGGTGTTGCTAGGTGGTTGCTATGGTGTTGTATGGTGGTTGCTAGGTGCTGCAAGGTGTTTGCTATGGCGTCTGAAGGCATTGCTATGGTCTCAGTAGCTGGTTGCTAGGCATAGCTAGATGGTTGCTATGGTGTTGCTATGCAATTCTAGGTGGTTGCTATGGTGTTGCTAGGTGGTTGCTAGGTGCTGCAAGTGGGTTGCTAAGATGTCAGAAGGCGTTGCTAAGGTCTCAGTAGCTGGTTGCTAGGCATAGCTAGGTGGTTGCTATGGTGTTGCTATGCAATTCTAGGTGGTTGCTAAGGTGTTGCTAGGTGGTTACTAGGTGCTGCAAGTGGGTTGCTATGATGTCAGAAGGCGTTGCTATGGTCTCAGTAGCTGGTTGCTAGGCATAGCTAGATGGTTGCTATGGTGTTGCTATGCAATTCTAGGTGGTTGCTATGGTGTTGCTAGGTGGTTGCTAGGTGCTGCAAGGTGGTTGCTATGGCGTCAGAAGGCATTTCTATGGTCTCAGTAGCTGGTTGCTAGGCATAGCTAGATGGTTGCTATGGTGTTGCTATGCAATTATAGGTGGTTGCTAAGATGTTGCTAGGTGGTTGCTAGCTGTTGCAAGGTGTTTGCTATGGTGTCAGAAGGCGTTGCTATGGCCTGAGTAGCTGGTTGCTAGGCATATCAAAATGGTTGCTATGGTGTTGCTATGCATTTTTTGGTGGTTGCTATGGTGTTGCTAGGTGGTTGCTAGCTGCTGCAAGGTGGTTGCTATGATGTCAGAAGGCGTCGCTATGGTCTTAGTAGCTGGTTGCTAGGCATAGCTAGATGGTTGCTATGGTGTTGCTATGCAATTATCGGTGGTTGCTATGGTGTTGCTAGGTGGTTGCTAGGCAGTTGCTAGGTGTTTGGTGATGAGGCCTGAGGTTGAATACCAAGTCTTGTTGCTGTGGTATGAACGCTGGCCGAGTGGGACAACTTTGACTGAAATGCATTGAAGTCAATGGGAGAAAACGAGGGATGAAAGACGAGTGCGGGTCAAGATGTTGGACTTGGGGTGTGGGGTGATGAGGCCTAAGGTTAAATACCGAGTCTTGTTGCCGTGGTATGAACGCTGGCCCAGTGGGAAAACTTTGACTGAAATGCATTGAAGACAATGGGAGAGAACGAGGGATGAAAGACGAGTGCGGGTCAAGATGTTGGACTTGCGGTGTTGAGTGATGAGGCCTACGGTATAATACCGAGTCTTGTTGCTGTGGTATGAACACTGGCCCAGTGGGAAAACTTTGACTGAAATGCATTGAAGTCAATGGGAGAGAACGAGGGATGAAAGACGAGTGCGGGTCAAGATGGTGGACTTGGGGCGTTGGGTGATGAGGCCTAAGGTTGAATACTGAGTCTTGTTGCTGTGGTTTGAACGCTGGACGAATGGGAAAACTTTGACTGAAATGCATTGAAGTCAATGGGAGAGAACGAGGGATGAAAGACGAGTGCGGGTCAAGATGGTGGACTTGGGGTGTTGGGTGATGAGGCCTAAGGTTGAATACCAAGTCTTGTTGCTGTGGTATGAACGCTGGCCGAGTGGGACAACTTTGACTGAAATGCATTGAAGTCAATGGGCCATTCACTCCCATGAAAAAAGATTCGCCTTACTACTATTCACATGGCTAATGCTAGGTAAAAGTTAGCATTTAATGCATTCCTATGGGATTTTTAGTGTGTTTTAACGTGAATAACGTCGCCATGGTAACATATTCTGCGCAGAAAAGTAATAGCACACCTCACACAACCAAGGACTCACTTTTGATATATAGATTGCCTGGCTGCACGCTACGGTACGACCCGCATTAATTGCCGAAAATCACGGAAGAATAATAATAATAATAACTAGAAACGAAAATTCCTGAAGAAATTTTGAGATGGGCCTATTCCGCTGACCGTGGAATAGCCTGTGCTACTAATTAAATGGCTGGTCTGTGCACTGTTAGGTGATTGCTATCATGTTGCTAGTTTGGTGCTATGGTTCTGCTAGGCGGTTGCTGTAGTGCCGCTAGGCATTGCTAGGTGGTTGCAATGTTGTTAATAGGCATTGCAAAGGTGTTGGTAGCTGGTTGCTAGGCGTTGCTACATGGTTGCTATGGTGTTGCATGGTGGTTGCTAGGTGCTGCAAGGTGTTTGCAATGTCATCAGAAGGCCATGCTATGGTGTCAGCAGCTGGTTGCTAGGCATAGCTAAATGGTTGCTATGGTGTTGCTATGCATTTTTTGGTGGTTGCTATGGTGTTGCTAGGTGGTTACTAGCTGCTGAAAGGTGGTTGCTATGGCCTCAGAAGGTGTTGCTATGGTCTCAGTAGCTGGTTGCTAGGCATAGCTAGATGGTTGCTATGGTGTTGCTATGCAATTCTGGGTGGTTGCTAAGGTGTTGCATGGTGGTTGCTAGGTGCTGCAAGGTGTTTGCAATGGCATCAGAAGGCCTTGCTATGGTCTCAGCAGCTGGTTGCTAGGCATATTTAAATGGTTGCTATGGTGTTGCTATGCATTTTTTGGTGATTGCAATGGTGTTGCTAGGTGGTTACTAGCTGCTGAAAGGTGGTTGCTATGGCCTCAGTAGCTGGTTGCTAGGCATAGCTAGATGGTTGCTATGGTGTTGCTATGCAATTTTGGGTGGTTGCTAAGGTGTTGCTAGGTGGTTGCTAGGTGCTGCAAGTGGGTTGCTATGATGTCAGAAGGCGTTGCTATGGTCTCAGTAGCTGGTTGCTAGTCATAGCTAGATGGTTGCTATGGTGTTGCTATGCAATTCTAGGTGTTTGCTAAGGTGTTGCTAGGTGGTTGCTAGGTGCTGCAAGTGGGTTGCTATGATGTCAGAAGGCGTTGCTATGGTCTCAGTAGCTGGTTGCTAGGCATAGCTAGATGGTTGCTATGGTGTTGCTATGCAATTGTAGGTGGTTGCTAAGGAGTTGCTAGGTGGTTGCTAGGTGCTGCAAGTGGGTTGCTATGATGTCAGAAGGCGTTGCTATGGTCTCAGTAGCTGGTTGCTAGGCATAGCTAGATGGTTGCTATGGTGTTGCTATGCAATTTTAGGTGGTTGCTAAGGTGTTGCTAGGTGGTTGCTAGGTGCTGGAAATGGGTTGCTATGATGTCAGAAGGCGTTGCTATGGTCTCAGTAGCTGGTTGCTAGGCATATCTAGATGGTTGCTATGGTGTTGCTATGCAATTCTAGGTGGTTGCTATGTTGTCAGAAGGTGTTGCTATGGGCTCAGTAGCTGGTTGCTAGGCATAGCTAGATGGTTGCTCAGGTGTTGCTATGAAATTGTAGGTAGTTGCTAAGGTGTTGCTAGGTGGTTGCTAGGCAGTTGCTAGGTGTTTGGTGATGAGGCCTAAGGTTGATTACCGAGTCTTGTTGCTGTTGCATGAACGCTGGCCCAGTGGGAAAACTTTGACTGAAATGCATTGAAGTCAATGGGAGAGAACGAGGGATGAAAGACGAGTGCGGGTGAAGATGGTGGTCTTAAGGTGTTGAGTGATGAGGCCTAAGGTTGAATACCAAGTCTTGTTGCTGTGGCATTAACACTGGCTAGTTGGCAAAACTTTGATTGAAATGCATTGAAGTCAATGTGAGAGAACGAGGGATGAAAGACGAGTGCGGGTCAAGATGGTGGACTTGGGGGGTTGGGTGATGAGGCCTAAGGTTGAATACCGAGTCCTGTTGCTGTGGTATGAACACTGGCGGAGTGGGAGAACTTTGACTGAAATGCATTGAAGTCAATGGGAGAGAACGAGGGATGAAAGACGAGTGCGGGTCAAGATGGTGGACTTGGGGCGTTGGGTGATGAGGCCTGAGGTTGAATACTGAGTCTTGTTGCTGTAGTATGTACGCTGGCCCAGTGGGAAAACTTTGACTGAAATGCATTGAAGTCAATGGGAGAGAACGAGGGATGAAAGACGAGTGCGGGTCAAGATGTTGGACTTGTGGTGTTGGCTGATGAGGCCTAAGGTTGAATACCAAGTCTTGTTGCTCTGGTATGAACGCTGGCCGAGTGGGACAACTTTGACTGAAATGCATTGAAGCCAATGGGCCATTCACTCCCATGAAAAAAGATGCGCCTTACTACTATTCACTTGGCTAATGCTAGGTAAAAGTTAGTATTTAATGCATTCCTATGGGATTTTTAGTGTGTTTTAACGTAAATAATGTCGCCATGGTAACATATTCTGCGCAGAAAAGTAATAGCACACCTCACACAACCAAGGACTCACTTTTGATATATAGATTGCCTGGCTGCACGCTACGGTACGACCCGCATTAATTGCCGAAAATCTACGGAAGAATAATAATAATAACTAGAAACGAAAATTCCTGAAGAAATTTTGAGATGGGCCTATTCCGCTGACCGTGGAAGAGCCTGTGCTACTAATAAAATGGGTGGTCTGTGCACTGCTAGGTGATTGCTATGATGTTGCTAGTTCGGTGCTATGGTGCTTCTAGGCGGTTGCTGAAGTGGCGCTAGGCATTGCTAGGTGGTTGCAATGTTGTTATTAGGCATTGCAACGGTGTTGGTAGCTGGTTGCTAGGTGTTGCTACGTGGTTGCTATGGTGTTGCATGGTGGTTGCTAGGTGCTGCAAGGTGTTTGCTATGGCATCAGGAGGTCTTGCTATGGTCTCAGTAGCTGGTAGCTAGGCATAGCTAAATGGTTGCTATGGTGTTGCTATGCATTTTTTGGTGGTTGCTATGGTGTTGCTAGGTGGTTGCTAGGTGCTGCAAGGTGGTTACTATGGTGTCAGAAGGCATTGCTATGGACTCAGTAGCTGGTTGCTAGGCATAGCTAGATTGTTGCTATGGTGTTGCTATGCTATTCTAGGTGGTTGCTAAGGTGTTGCTAGGTGGTTGCTAGGTGCTGCAAGGTGTTTGCAATGGCATCAGAAGGCCTTGCTATGGTCTCAGCAGCTGGTTGCTAGGCATAGCTAAATGGTTGCTATGGTGTTGCTATGCATTTTTTGGTGGTTGCTATGGTGTTGCTAGGTGGTTACTAGCTGCTGAAAGGTGGTTGCTATAGCCTCAGAAGGTGTTGCTATGGTCTCTGTAGCTGGTAGCTAGGCATAGCTAAATGGTTGCTATGGTGTTGCTATGCATTTTTTGGTGGTTGCTATGGTGTTGCTAGGTGGTTGCTAGGTGCTGCAAGGTGGTTACTATGGTGTCAGAAGGCATTGCTATGGTCTCAGTAGCTGGTTGCTAGGCATAGCTAGATTGTTGCTATGGTGTTGCTATGCTATTCTAGGTGGTTGCTAAGGTATTGCTAGGTGGTTGCTAGGTGATGCAAGGTGTTTGCAATGGCATCAGAAGGCCTTGCTTTGGTCTCAGCAGCTGGTTGCTAGGCATAGCTAAATGGTTGCTATGGTGTTGCTATGCATTTTTTGGTGGTTGCTATGGTGTTGCTAGGTGGTTGCTAGCTGCAGCAAGGTGGTTGCTATGATGTCAGAAGGCGTCGCTATGGTCTTAGTAGCTGGTTGCTAAGCATAGCTAGATGGTTGCTATGGTGTTGCTATGCAATTGTAGGTGGTTGCTATGGTGTTGCTAGGTGGTTGCTAGGTGCTGCAAGGTGGTTGCTAGGTTGTGCAATGGCGTTCCTATGGTGTCAGTAGCTGGTAGCTAGGCATTGCTATGTGGTTGCTATGCAGTTGCTATGTAATTATAGGTGGTTGCTATGGTGTTGCTAGGCATCGCTAGGTGGTTGCTACGGTGCTGGTAGGCGTTTGGTGATGAGGCCTAAGGTTTAATATTAAGTGTTGATGATGTGGCATGAACAGTGGCTGAATAGCACAAGTTTGACTGAAATGCATTGAAGTCAATGGGAGAGAACGAGGGATGAAAGACGAGTGCGGGTCAAGATGGTGGACTTAAGGTGTTGCGTGATGAGGCCTAAGGTTGAATAACGAGTCTTGTTGCTGTGGTATGAACGCTGGCCGAGTGGGAAAACTTTGACTGAAATGCATTGAAGTCAATAGGAGAGAACGAGGGATGATAGACGAGTGCGGGTGAAGATGATGGACTTGGGGTGTTGGGTGATGAGGCCTGAGGTTGAATACCGAGTCTTGTTGCTGTGGTATGAACGCTGGCCGAGTGGGACAACATTGACTGAAATGCATTGAAGTCAATGGGAGAGAACGAGGGATGAAAGACGAGTGCGGGTCAAGATGTTGGACTTGGGGTGTTGGGTGATGAGGCCTGAGGTTGAATACCGAGTCTTGTTGCTGTGGCATTAACACTGGCTAATTGGCAAAACTTTGATTGAAATGCATTGAAGTCAATGGGAGAGAACGAGGGATGAAAGACGAGTGCGGGTCAGGATGGTGGACTTGGGGTGTTGGGTGATGAGGCCTAAGGTTGAATACCGAGTGTTGTTGCTGTGGTATGAACGCTGGCCCAGTGGGACAACTTTGACTGAAATGCATTGAAGTCAATGGGATAGAACGAGGGATGAAAGACGAGTGCGGGTCAACATGGTGGACTTGGGATGTTGGGTGATGAGGCCTGAGGTTGAATACCGAGTCTTGTTGCTGTGGTATGAATGCTGGCCCAGTGGGAAAACTTTGACTGAAATGCATTGAAGTCAATGGGAGGGAACGAGGGATGAAAGACGAGTGCGGGTCAAGATGGTGGACTTGGGGCGTTGGGTGATGAGGCCTAAGGGTGAATATGAAGTCTTGTTGCAGTGGTATGAACGCTGGACGAATGGGAAAACTTTGACTGAAATGCATTGAAGTCAATGGGAGGGAACGAGGGATGAAAGACGAGTGCGGGTCAAGATGTTGGACTTGCGGTGTTGGTTGATGAGGCCTAAGGTTGAATACCGAGTCTTGTTGCTCTGGTATGAACGCTGGCCGAGTGGGACAACTTTGACTGAAATGCATTGAAGTCAATGGGCCATTCACTCCCATGAAAAAAGATGCGCCTTACTACTATTCACATGGCTAATGCTAGGTAAAAGTTAGCATTCAGTGCATTACTATGGGATTTTAAGTGTGTTTTAACGTGAATAACGTCGCCATGGTAACATATTCTGCGCAGAAAAGTAATAGCACACCTCACACCATGAAGGACTCACTTTTGATATATAGATTGCCTGGCTGCACGCTACGGTACGACCCGCATTAATTGCCGAAAATCACGGAAGAATAATAATAATAATAAACTAGAAACGAAAATTCCTGAAGAAATTTTGAGATGGGCCTATTCTGCTGACCGTGTAAGAGCCTGTGCTACTAATAAAGTGGCTGGTCTCTGCACTGCTAGGTGATTGCTATGATGTTGCTAGTTTGGTGCTATGGTGCTGCTAGGCGGTTGCTGTAGTGCCGCTAGGCATTGCTAGGTGGTTGCAATGTTGTTATTAGTCATTGCAACGGTGTTGGTAGCTGGTTGCTAGGCGTTGCTACGTGGTTGCTATGGTGTTGCATGGTGGTTGCTAGGTGCTGCAATGTGTTTGCTATGGCATCAGAAGGCCTTGCTATGGTCTCAGTAGCTGGGAGCTAGGCATAGCTAAATGGTTGCTATGGTGTTGCTATGCATTTTTTGGTGGTTGCTATGGTGTTGCTAGGTGGTTGCTAGCTGTTGCAAGGTGTTTGCTGTGGTGCCAGAAGGCGTTGCTATGGTCTGAGTAGCTGGTTGCTAGGCATAGCAAAATGGTTGCTATGGTGTTGCTATGCATTTTTTGGTGGTTGCTATGGTGTTGCTAGGTGGTTGCTAGCTGCTGCAAGGTGGTTGTGATGATGTCAGAAGGCGTTGCTATGGTCTCAGTAGCTGGTTGCTAGGCATAGCTAGATGGTTGCTATGGTGTTGCTATGCATTTATTGGTGGTTGCTATGGTGTTGCTAGGTGGTTGCTAGCTGCTGCAAGGTGGTTGCTATGATGTCAGAAGGCGTCGCTATGGTCTTAGTAGCTGGCTGCTAGGCATAGCTAGATGGTTGCTATGGTGTTGCTATGCAGTTATCGGTGGTTGCTATGGTGTTGCTAGGTGGTTGCTATGGTGTTAGAAGGCGTTGCTATGGTCTCAGTAGCTGGTTGCTAGGTGGTTGCTAGGCATAGCTAGGTGGTTGCTATGGTGTTGCTATGTAATTGTAGATGGTTGCTAAGGTGTTGCTAGGTGGTTGCTATGGTGTCGGAAGGCGTTGCTATGGTCTCAGTAGCTGGTTGCTAGATGGTTGCTAGGCATAGCTAGGTGGTTGCTATGGTGTTGCTATGCAATTTTCTGTGGTTGCTATGGTGTTGCTAGGTGGTTGCTATGGTGTCGGAAGGCGTTGCTATGGTCTCAGTAGCTGGTTGCTAGGTGGTTGCTAGGCATAGCTATGTGGTTGCTATGGTGTTGCTATGCAATTTTCGGTGGTTGCTATGGTGTTGCTAGGCATCGCTAGGTGGTTGCTAAGGTGTTGCTGGTTGATGGGTGATGAGTCTTGAGGTTGAATATTAAGTCTTGTTGCTGAGGCATGAACGGTGGCCGAATAGCAAAACTTTGACTGAAATGCATTGAAGTCAATGGGAGAGAACGAGGGATGAAAGACGAGTGCGGGTCAGGATGGTGGTCTTGGGTTGTTGGGTGATGAGGCCTAAGGTTGAATATCGAGTCTTGTTGCTGTGGTATGAACGCTGGCCGAGTAGGAAAACTTTGACTGAAATGCATTGAAGTCAATGGGAGAGAACGAGGGATGAAAAATGAGTGCGGGTCAAGATGTTGGACTTGGGGTGTTGGGTGATGAGGCCTAAGGTTGAATACCGAGTCTTGTTGCTGTGGTATGAACGCTGGCCGAGTGGGACAACTTTGACTGAAATGCATTGAAGTCAATGGGCCATTCACTGCCATGAAATAAGACGATCCTTACTACTATTGACATGGTTAGTTAGGTATAGGCTAATGCTAGGTAAAAGTTAGCATTCAATGCATTCCTATGGGATTTTTAGTGTGTTTTAACATGAATAACGTCACCATGGTAACATATTCTGCGCAGAAAAGTAATAGCACACCTCACACCATGAAGGACTCACTTTTGATATATAGATTACCTGGCTGCATGCTACGGTACGACCCGCATTAATTGCCGAAAATCACGGAAGAATAATAATAATAAAGTTTTTTTTTCGTGTTTGAGAGGCGATTGCACGCAATCCGTAAGGAGTACAGAGACAAAAGATATGTCAATCCGTCCAGCTAAGCAGGCCCTACGATTTGGCACCAAAATGAGCTCCGTGCCTTTCACGGGCTCAGCGCAAATTGGCAAAATGTAGTTTACTAGGTGAAGAACAATATGGGCCTTTCATTACATGAATAGGCCCATAATAACCAGTGGGAAAACTTTGACTGAAATGCATTGAAGTCAATGGGAGGGAACGAGGGATGAAAGACGAGTGCGGGTCAAGATGGTGGACTTGGGGCGTTGGGTGATGAGGCCTAAGGGTGAATATGAAGTCTTGTTGCAGTGGTATGAACGCTGGACGAATGGGAAAACTTTGACTGAAATGCATTGAAGTCAATGGGAGGGAACGAGGGATGAAAGACGAGTGCGGGTCAAGATGGTGGTGTTGGGGTGTTGGGTGATGAGGCCTGAGGTTGAATACCTAGTCTTGTTGCAGTGGTATGAACGCTGGCCGAATAGGAAAACTTTGACTGAAATGCATTGAAGTCAATGGGAGAGAACGAGGGATGAAAGACGAGTGCGGGTCAAGATGGTGGACTTGGGGCGTTGGGTGATGAGGCCTAAGGGTGAATATGAAGTCTTGTTGCAGTGGTATGAACGCTGGACGAATGGGAAAACTTTGACTGAAATGCATTGAAGTCAATGGGAGGGAACGAGGGATGAAAGACGAGTGCGGGTCAAGATGTTGGACTTGCGGTGTTGGTTGATGAGGCCTAAGGTTGAATACCGAGTCTTGTTGCTCTGGTATGAACGCTGGCCGAGTGGGACAACTTTGACTGAAATGCATTGAAGTCAATGGGCCATTCACTCCCATGAAAAAAGATGCGCCTTACTACTATTCACATGGCTAATGCTAGGTCAAAGTTAGCATTCAGTGCATTCCTATGGGATTTTAAGTGTGTTTTAACGTGAATAACGTCGCCATGGTAACATATTCTGCGCAGAAAAGTAATAGCACACCTCACACCATGAAGGACTCACTTTTGATATATAGATTGCCTGGCTGCACGCTACGGTACGACCCGCATTAATTGCCGAAAATCACGGAAGAATAATAATAATAATAAACTAGAAACGAAAATTCCTGAAGAAATTTTGAGATGGGCCTATTCTGCTGACCGAGGAAGAGCTGGTGCTTTTACTTATTGATTTAATTATTCAGTCTTGTAGCTGTGGCAGAAGTAGTGGCCAAATAATGAAACTTTGACAGAAATGCATTGAAGTCAATGGGAGAGAACGAGGGATGAAAGACGAGTGCGGGTCAGGATCGTGGACTTGGGGTGTTGGGTGATGAGGCCTAAGGTTGAATACCGAGTCTTGTTGCTCTGGCATGAACGCTGGCCGAGTGGGAAAACTTTGACTGAAATGCATTGAAGTCAATGGGAGAGAACGAGGGATGAAAGACGAGTGCGGGTCAAGATGTTGGACTTGGGGTGTTGGGTGATGAGGCCTAAGGTTGAATAACAAGTCTTGTTGCTCTGGTATGAACGCTGGCCGAGTGGGACAACTTTGACTAAAATGCATTGAAGCCAATGGGCCATTCACTCCCATGTAAAAAGATGCGCCTTACTACTATTCACATGGCTAATGCTAGGTAAAAGTTAGCATTTAATGCATTCCTATGGGATTTTTAGTGTGTTTTAACGTGAATAACGTCGCCATGGTAACATATTCTGCGCAGAAAAGTAATAGCACACCTCACACCATGAAGGACTCACTTTTGACATATAGCTTGCCTGGCTGCACGCTACGGTACGACCCGCATTAATTGCCGAAAATCACGGAAGAATAATAATAATAAACTAGAAACGAAAATTCCTGAAGAAATTTTGAGATGGGCCTATTCCGCTGACCGTGGAAGAGCCTGTGCTACTAATAAAATGGGTGGTCTGTGTACTGCTAGGTGATTGCTAAGATTTGCAAGTTAGTTGCTACGGTGCTGCTAGGTGGTTTCCGAAGTGCCGCTAGGCATTGCTAGGTGGTTGCAATGTTGTTATTAGGCATTGCAAGTGTGTTGGTAGCTGTTTGCTAGGCATTGCTACGTGGTTGCTATGGTGTTGCATGGTGGTTGCTAGGTGCTGCAAGGTGTTTGCTATGGCATCAGAAGGCGTTGCTAAGGTCTCAGTAGCTGGTCGCTAGGCATAACTAGATGGTTGCTATGGTGTTGCTATGCAATTCTAGGTGGTTGCTAAGGTGTTGCTAGGTGGTTGCTAGGTGCTGCAAGTGGGTTGCTATGATGTCAGAAGGCATTGCTATGGTCTCAGTAGCTGGTTGCTAGGCATAGCTAGATGGTTGCTATGGTGTTGCTATGCAATTCTAGGTGGTTGCTAAGGAGTTGCTAGGTGCTGCAAGTGGGTTGCTATGATGTCAGAAGGCGTTGCTATGGTCTCAGTAGCTGGTTGCTAGGCATAGCTAGATGGTTGCTATGGTGTTGCTATGCAATTCTAGGTGGTTGCTAAGGTGTTGCTAGGTGGTTGCTAGGTGCTCCAAGTGGGTTGCTATGATGTCCGAAGGCGTTGCTATGGTCTCAGTAGCTGGTTGCTAGGCATAGCTAGATGGTTGCTATGGTGTTGCTATGCAATTCTAGGTGGTTGCTAAGGTGTTGCTAGGTGGTTGCTAGGTGCTGCAAGTGGGTTGCTATGATGTCAGAAGGCGTTGCTATGGTCTCAGTAGCTGGTTGCTAGGCATAGCTAGATGGTTGCTATGGTGTTGCTATGCAATTCTAGGTGGTTGCTAAGGAGTTGCTAGGTGGTTGCTAGGTGCTGCAAGTGGGTTGCTATGATGTCAGAAGGCGTTGCTATGGTCTCAGTAGCTGGTTGCTAGGCATAGCTAGATGGTTGCTATGGTGTTGCTATGCAATTCTAGGTGGTTGCTAAGGTGTTGCTAGGTGGTTGCTAGGTGCTGCAAGTGGGTTGCTATGATGTCAGAAGGCGTTGCTATGGTCTCAGTAGCTGGTTGCTAGGCATAGCTAGATGGTTGCTATGGTGTTGCTATGCAATTCTAGGTGGTTGCTAAGGTGTTGCTAGGTGGTTGCTAGGTGCTGCAAGTGGGTTGCTATGATGTCAGAAGGCGTTGCTATGGTCTCAGTAGCTGGTTGCTAGGCATAGCTAGATGGTTGCTATGGTGTTGCTATGCAATTCTAGGTGGTTGCTAAGGTGTTGCTAGGTGGTTGCTAGGTGCTGCAAGTGGGTTGCTATGATGTCAGATGGTGTTGCTATGGTCTCAGTAGCTGGTTGCTAGGCATAGCTAGATGGTTGCTATGGTGTTGCTATGCAATTCTAGGTGGTTGCTAAGGAGTTGCTAGGTGGTTGCTAGGTGCTGCAAGTGGGTTGCTATGATGTCAGAAGGCGTTGCTATGGTCTCAGTAGCTGGTTGCTACGCATAGCTAGATGGTTGCTATGGTGTTGCTATGCAATTCTAGGTGGTTGCTAAGGTGTTGCTAGGTGGTTGCTAGGTGCTGCAAGTGGGTTGCTATGATGTCAGAAGGCGTTGCTATGGTCTCAGTAGCTGGTTGCTAGGCATAGCTAGATGGTTGCTATGGTGTTGCTATGCAATTCTAGGTGGTTGCTAAGGTGTTGCTAGGTGGTTGCTAGGTGCTGCAAGTGGGTTGCTATGATGTCAGAAGGCGTTGCTATGGTCTCAGTAGCTGGTTGCTAGGCATAGCTAGATGGTTGCTATGGTGTTGCTATGCAATTCTAGGTGGTTGCTAAGGAGTTGCTAGGTGGTTGCTAGGTGCTGCAAGTGGGTTGCTATGATGTCAGAAGGCGTTGCTATGGTCTCAGTAGCTGGTTGCTACGCATAGCTAGATGGTTGCTATGGTGTTGCTATGCAATTCTAGGTGGTTGCTAAGGTGTTGCTAGGTGGTTGCTAGGTGCTGCAAGTGGGTTGCTATGATGTCAGAAGGCGTTGCTATGGTCTCAGTAGCTGGTTGCTAGGCATAGCTAGATGGTTGCTATGGTGTTGCTATGCAATTCTAGGTGGTTGCTAAGGTGTTGCTAGGTGGTTGCTAGGTGCTGCAAGTGGGTTGCTATGATGTCAGAAGGCGTTGCTATGGTCTCAGTAGCTGGTTGCTAGGCATAGCTAGATGGTTGCTATGGTGTTGCTATGCAATTCTAGGTGGTTGCTAAGGAGTTGCTAGGTGGTTGCTAGGTGCTGCAAGTGGGTTGCTATGATGTCAGAAGGCGTTGCTATGGTCTCAGTAGCTGGTTGCTACGCATAGCTAGATGGTTGCTATGGTGTTGCTATGCAATTCTAGGTAGTTGCTAAGGTGTTGCTAGGTGGTTGCTAGGCAGTTGCTAGGTGTTTGGTGATGAGGCCTGAGGTTGAATACCGAGTCTTGTTGCTGTGGTATGAACGCTGGCCGAGTGGGACAACTTTGACTGAAATGCATTGAAGTCAATGGGAGAGAACGAGGGATGAAAGACGAGTGCGGGTCAATTTGTTGGACTTGGGGTGTTGGGTGATGAGGCCTGAGGTTGAATACCGAGTCTTGTTGCTGTGGTATGAATGCTGGCCGAGTGGGACAACTTTGACTGAAATGCATTGAAGTCAATGGGAGAGAACGAGGGATGAAAGACGAGTGCGGGTCAAGATGTTGGACTTGGGGTGTTGGGTGATGAGGCCTGAGGTTGAATACCGAGTCTTGTTGCTGTGGTATGAACGCTGGCCGAGTGGGACAACTTTGACTGAAATGCATTGAAGTCAATGGGAGAGAACGAGGGATGAAAGACGAGTGCGGGTCAAGATGTTGGACTTGGGGTGTTGGGTGATGAGGCCTAAGGTTGAATACCGAGTCTTGTTGCTGTGGTATGAACGCTGGCCGAGTGGGACAACTTTGACTGGAATGCATTGAAGCCAATGGGCCATTCACTCCCATGTAAAAAGATGCGCCTTACTACTATTCACATGGTTAGTCAGGCTAATGCTAGGTAAAAGTTAGCATTCAATGCATTCCTATGGGATTTTAAGTGTGTTTTAACGTGAATAACGTCGCCATGGTAACATATTCTGCGCAGAAAAGTAATAGCACACCTCACACAACCAAGGACTCACTTTTGATATATAGATTGCCTGGCTGCACGGTACGGTACGACCCGCATTAATTGCCGAAAATCACGGAAGAATAATAAATAATAATAAATAATAACTAGAAACGAAAATTCCTGAAGAAATTTTGAGATGGGCCTATTCCGCTGACCGTGGCAGAGCCTGTGCTACTAATAAAATGGGTGGTCTGTGTACTGCTAGGTGATTGCTAAGATTTGCAAGTTAGTTGCTACGGTGCTGCTAGGTGGTTACCGAAGTGCCGCTAGGCATTGCTAACTGGTTGCAATGTTGTTATTAGGCATTGCAAGGGTGTTGGTAGCTGGTTGCTAGGTGCTGCAAGTGGGTTGCTATGATGTCAGAAGGCGTTGCTATGGTCTCAGTAGCTGGTTGCTAGGCATAGCTAGATGGTTGCTATGGTGTTGCTATGCAATTATAGGTGGTTGCTAAGGTGTTGCATGGTGGATGCTAGGTGCTGCAAGGTGTTTGCAATGGCATCAGAAGGCCTTGCTATGGTCTCAGCAGCTGGTTGCTAGGCATAGCTAGATGGTTGCTATGGTGTTGCTATGCAATTATAGGTGGTTGCTAAGGTGTGGCTAGGTGGTTGCTAGGTGCTGCAAGTGGGTTGCTATGATGTCAGATGGCGTTGCTATGGTCTCAGTTGCTGGTTGCTAGGCATAGCTAGATGGTTGCTATGGCGTTGCTATGCAATTCTAGGTGGTTGCTAAGGTGTTGCTAGGTGGTTGCTAGGTGCTGCAAGTGGGTTGCTATGATGTCAGAAGGCGTTGCTATGGTCTCAGTAGCTGGTTGCTAGGCATAGCTAGATGGTTGCTATGGTGTTGCTATGCAATTATAGGTGGTTGCTAAGGTGTTGCTAGGTGGTTGCTAGGTGCTGCAAGGTGGTTGCTATGATTTCAGAAGGCGTTGCTAAGGTCTCAGTAGCTGGTTGCTAGGCATAGCTAGATGGTTGCTATGGTGTTGCTATGCAATTATAGGTGGTTGCTAAGGTGTTGCTAGGTGGTTGCTAGGTGCTGCAAATGGGTTGCTATGATGTCAGAAGTCGTTGCTATGGTCTCAGTAGCTGGTTGCTAGGCATAGCTAGATGGTTGCTATGGTGTTGCTATGCAATTCTAGGTGGTTGCTAAGGTGTTGCTAGGTGGTTGCTATGTTGTCAGAAGGTGTTGCTATGGGCTCAGTAGCTGGTTGCTAGGCATAGCTAGATGGTTGCTAAGGTGTTGCTATGAAATTGTAGGTAGTTGCTAAGGTGTTGCTAGGTGGTTGCTAGGTGCTGCAAGTGGGTTGCTATGATGTCAGATGGCGTTGCTATGGTCTCAGTAGCTGGTTGCTAGGTGGTTGCTAGGCATAGCTAGGTGGTTGCTATGGTGTTGCTATGCAATTCTAGGTGGTTGCTAAGGTGTTGCTAGGTGGTTGCTATGTTGTCAGAAGGTGTTGCTATGGGCTCAGTAGCTGGTTGCTAGGCATAGCTAGATGGTTGCTAAGGTGTTGCTATGAAATTGTAGGTAGTTGCTAAGGTGTTGCTAGGTGGTTGCTAGGTGCTGCAAGTGGGTTGCTATGATGTCAGATGGCGTTGCTATGGTCTCAGTAGCTGGTTGCTAGGTGGTTGCTAGGCATAGCTAGGTGGTTGCTATGGTGTTGCTATGCAATTGTAGGTGGTTGCTATGGTGTTGCTAGGTGGTTGCTAGGTGCTGCAAGGTGGTTGCTAGGTTGTGCGATGGCGTTCCTATGGTGTCAGTAGCTGGTAGCTAGGCATTGCTATGTGGTTGCTATGCAGTTGCTATGTAATTATAGGTGGTTGCTATGGTGTTGCTAGGCATCGCTAGGTGGTTGCTACGGTGCTGGTAGGCGTTTGGTGATGAGGCCTAAGGTTTAATATTAAGTGTTGATGATGTGGCATGAACAGTGGCTGAATAGCACAAGTTTGACTGAAATGCATTGAAGTCAATGGGAGAGAACGAGGGATGAAAGACGAGTGCGGGTCAAGATGTTGGACTTGGGGTGTGGGGTGATGAGGCCTAAGGTTAAATACCGAGTCTTGTTGCCGTGGTATGAACGCTGGCCCAGTGGGAAAACTTTGACTGAAATGCATTGAAGTCAATGGGAGAGAACGAGGGATGAAAGACGAGTGCGGGGCAAGATGTTGGACTTGGGATGTTGGGTGATGAGGCCTGAAGTTGAATACCGAGTGTTATTGCTGTGGTATGAACGCTGGCCGAGGAGGAAAACTTTGACAGAAATGCATTGAAGTCAATAGGAGAGAACGAGGGATGAAAGACGAGTGCGGGGCAAGATGTTGGACTTGGGGTGTTGGGTGATGAGGCCTAAGGTTGAATACCGAGTCTTGTTGCTGTGGAATGAATACTGGCCGAGTGGGAAAACATTGACTGAAATGCATTGAAGTCAATGGGAGAGAACGAGGGATGAAAGACGAGTGCGGGTCAAGATGTTGGACTTGGGGTGTTGGGTGATGAGGCCTAAGGTTGAATACCGAGTCTTGTTGCTGTGGTATGAACGCTGGCCGAGTGGGACAACTTTGACTGAAATGCATTGAAGTCAATGGGCCATTCACTGCCATGAAATAAGACGATCCTTACTACTATTCACATGGTTAGTTAGGTATAGGCTAATGCTAGGTAAAAGTTAGCATTCAATGCATTCCTATGGGATTTTTAGTGTGTTTTAACATGAATAACGTCACCATGGTAACATATTCTGCGCAGAAAAGTAATAGCACACCTCACACCATGAAGGACTCACTTTTGATATATAGATTACCTGGCTGCATGCTACGGTACGACCCGCATTAATTGCCGAAAATCACGGAAGAATAATAATAATAAAGTTTTTTTTTCGTGTTTGAGAGGCGATTGCACGCAATCCGTAAGGAGTACAGAGACAAAAGATATGTCAATCCGTCCAGCTAAGCAGGCCCTACGATTTGGCACCAAAGTGAGCTCCGTGCCTTTCACGGGCTCAGCGCAAGTTGGCAAAATGTAGTTTACTAGGTGAAGAGTAATATGGGCCTTTCATTACATGAATAGGCCCATAATAATAAAGTTTTTTTTTCGACTTTGAGAGGCAACTGCACGCAATCCGTAAGGAGTACGGAGACAATCGATATGTCAATCCGTCCGGCTAGGCAAGCCCTACAATTTGGTACCAAAGTGAGCTCCGTGCCTTTCACGGTCTCAGTGCAAATTGGCAAAATGTAATTTACTAGGTGAAGAGTAATATGGGCCTTTCATTACATGAATAGGCCCATAATAAATAAATAATAATAAAGTTTTTTTTTTGACTTTGAGAGGCAATTGCACGCAATCCGTAAGCAGTACGGAGACAAACGATATGTCAATCCGTGCAGCTAAGTAAGCCCTACGATTTGGCACCAAAGTGAGCTCCGTGCCTTTCACGGGCTCAGCGCAAATTGGCAAAATGTAGTTTACTAGGTGAAGAACAATATGGGCCTTTCATTACATGAATAGGCCCATAATAATAATAAAGTTTTTTTTCCCACTTTGAGAGCCAACTGCACGCAATCCGTAAGGAGTACGGAGACAAACGATATGTCAATCCGTGCAGCTAAGTAAGCCCTACGATTTGGCACCAAAGTGAGCTCCGTGACTTTCACGAGCTCAGCGCAAATTGGCAAAATGTAGTTTACTAGGTGAAGAACAATATGGGCCTTTCATTACATGAATAGGCCCATAACTAGATGGTTGCTATGGTGTTGCTATGCAATTCTAGGTGGTTGCTAAGGTGTTGCTAGGTGGTTGCTAGGTGCTGCAAGTGGGTTGCAATGATGTCAGAAGGCGTTGCTAAGGTCTCAGTAGCTGGATGCTAGGCATAGCTAGATGGTTGCTATGTGTTGCTATGCAATTATAGGTGGTTGCTAAGGTGTTGCTAGGTGGTTGCTAGGTGCTGCAAGTGGGTTGCTATGATGTCAGAAGGTGTTGCTATGGTCTCAGTAGCTGGTTGCTAGGCATAGCTAGATGGTTGCTAAGGTGTTGCTATGAAATTGTAGGTAGTTGCTAAGGTGTTGCTAGGTGGTTGCTAGGCAGTTGCTATGTGTTTGGTGATGAGGCCTGAGGTGTAATACCAAGTCTTGTTGCTGTGGCATTAACACTGGCCAAGTGGCAAAACTTTGATTGAAATGCATTGAAGTCAATGGGAGAGAACGAGGGATGAAAGACGAGTGCGGGTCAAGATGGTGGACTTGGGGCGTTGGGTGATGAGGCCTAAGGGTGAATATGAAGTCTTGTTGCAGTGGTATGAACGCTGGACGAATGGGAAAACTTTGACTAAAATGCATTGAAGTCAATGGGAGGGAACGAGGGATGAAAGACGAGTGCGGGTCAAGATGGTGGTGTTGCGGTGTTGGGTGATGAGGCCTGAGGTTGAATACCTAGTCTTGTTGCAGTGGTATGAACGCTGGCCGAATAGGAAAACTTTGACTGAAATGCATTGAAGTCAATGGGAGAGAACGAGGGATGAAAGACGAGTGCGGGTCAAGATGGTGGACTTGGGGCGTTGGGTGATGAGGCCTAAGGGTGAATATGAAGTCTTGTTGCAGTGGTATGAACGCTGGACGAATGGGAAAACTTTGACTGAAATGCATTGAAGTCAATGGGAGGGAACGAGGGATGAAAGACGAGTGCGGGTCAAGATGTTGGACTTGCGGTGTTGGTTGATGAGGCCTAAGGTTGAATACCGAGTCTTGTTGCTCTGGTATGAACGCTGGCCGAGTGGGACAACTTTGACTGAAATGCATTGAAGTCAATGGGCCATTCACTCCCATGAAAAAAGATGCGCCTTACTACTATTCACATGGCTAATGCTAGGTAAAAGTTAGCATTCAGTGCATTCCTATGGGATTTTAAGTGTGTTTTAACGTGAATAACGTCGCCATGGTAACATATTCTGCGCAGAAAAGTAATAGCACACCTCACACCATGAAGGACTCACTTTTGATATATAGATTGCCTGGCTGCACGCTACGGTACGACCCGCATTAATTGCCGAAAATCACGGAAGAATAATAATAATAATAAATAAATAATAATAAAGTTTTTTTTTCGACTTTGAGAGGCAATTGCACGCAATCCGTAAGCAGTACGGAGACAAACGATATGTCAATCCGTGCAGCTAAGGAAGCCCTACGATTTGGCACCAAAGTGAGCTCCGTGCCTTTCACGGGCTCAGCGCAAATTGGCAAAATGTAGTTTACTAGGTGAAGAACAATATGGGCCTTTCATTACATGAATAGGCCCATAATAATAATAATAAAGTTTTTTTTTCGACTTTGAGAGGCAATTGCACGCAATCCGTAAGCAGTACGGAGACAAACGATATGTCAATCCGTGCAGCTAAGTAAGCCCTACGATTTGGCACCAAAGTGAGCTCCGTGCCTTTCACGGGCTCAGCGCAAATTGGCAAAATGTAGTTTACTAGGTGAAGAACAATATGGGCCTTTCATTACATGAATAGGCCCATAATAAATAATAAAGTTTTTTTTCGACTTTGAGAGGCAATTGCACGCAATCCGTAAGCAGTACGGAGACAAACGATATGTCAATCCGTGCAGCTAAGTAAGCCCTACGATTTGGCACCAAAGTGAGCTCCGTGCCTTTCACGGTCTCAGTGCAAATTGGCAAAATGTAGTTTACTAGGTGAAGAGTAATATGGGCCTTTCATTACATGAATAGGCCCATAATAATAAAGTTTTTTTTTCGACTTTGAGAGGCAATTGCACGCAATCCGTAAGAAGTACGGAGACAATCGATATGTCAATCCGTGCAGCTAAGTAAGCCCTACGATTTGGCACCAAAGTGAGCTCCGTGCCTTTCACGGGCTCAGCGCAAATTGGCAAAATGTAGTTTACTAGGTGAAGAACAATATGGGCCTTTCATTACATGAATAGGCCCATAATAAAGTTTTTTTCCGACTTTGAGAGGCAATTGCACGCAATCCGTAAGCAGTACGGAGACAATCGATATGTCAGTCCGTGCAGCTAAGTAAGCCCTACGATTTGGCACCAAAGTGAGCTCCGTGCCTTTCACGGGCTCAGCGCAAATTGGCAAAATGTAGTTTACTAGGTGAAGAACAATATGGGCCTTTCATTACATGAATAGGCCCATAACTAGAAACGAAAATTCCTGAAGAAATTTTGAGATGGGCCTATTCCGCTGACCGTGGCAGAGCTGGTGCTTTTACTTATTGATTTAATTATTTAGTGTTGTTGCTGTGGCAGAAGTATTGGCCAAATAATGAAACTTTGACAGAAATGCATTGAAGTCAATGGGAAAGAACGAGGGATGAAAGACGAGTGCGGGTCAGGATGGTGGTCTTAAGGTGTTGTGTGATGATGCCTGTGGTTTAATACCGAGTCTTATTGCTGTGGCATAAACGTTGGCCCAGTGGGAAAACTTTGACTGAAATGCATTGAAGTCAATGGGAGAGAACGAGGGATGAAAGACGAGTGCGGGTCAAGATGTTGGACTTGGGGTGTTGGGTGATGAGGCCTAAGGTTGAATACCGAGTCTTGTTGCTGTGGTATGAACGCTGGCCGAGTGGGACAACTTTGACTGGAATGCATTGAAGCCAATGGGCCATTCACTCCCATGTAAAAAGATGCGCCTTACTACTATTCACATGGTTAGTCAGGCTAATGCTAGGTAAAAGTTAGCATTCAATGCATTCCTATGGGATTTTAAGTGTGTTTTAACGTGAATAACGTCGCCATGGTAACATATTCTGCGCAGAAAAGTAATAGCACACCTCACACAACCAAGGACTCACTTTTGATATATAGATTGCCTGGCTGCACGGTACGGTACGACCCGCATTAATTGCCGAAAATCACGGAAGAATAATAAATAATAACTAGAAACGAAAATTCCTGAAGAAATTTTGAGATGGGCCTATTCCGCTGACCGTGGCAGAGCTGGTGCTTTTACTTATTGATTTAATTATTTAGTGTTGTTGCTGTGGCAGAAGTATTGGCCAAATAATGAAACTTTGACAGAAATGCATTGAAGTCAATGGGAAAGAACGAGGGATGAAAGACGAGTGCGGGGCAAGATGTTGGACTTGAGGTGTTGGGTGATGAGGCCTAAGGTTGAATACCGAGTCTTGTTGCTGTGGTATGAACGCTGGCCCAGTGGGAAAACTTTGACTGAAATGCATTGAAGTCAATGGGAGAGAACGAGGGATGAAAGACGAGTGCGGGTCAGGATGGTGGTCTTAAGGTGTTGTGTGATGATGCCTGTGGTTTAATACCGAGTCTTATTGCTGTGGTATGAACGCTGGCCGAGTGGGAAAACTTTGACTGAAATGTATTGAAGTCAATGGGAGAGAACGAGGGATGAAAGACGAGTGCGGGTCAAGATGGTGGACTTGGGGCGTTGGGTGATGAGGCCTAAGGTTCAATACCGAGTCTTGTTGCTGTAGTATGTACGCTGGCCGAGTGGGAAAACTTTGACTGAAATGCATTGAAGTCAATGGGAGAGAACGAGGGATGAAAGACGAGTGCCGGTCAAGATGTTCGACTTGGAGTGTTGGGTGATGATGCCTAAGGTTGAATACCAAGTCTTGTTGCTCTGGTATGAACGCTGGCCGAGTGGGACAACTTTGACTGAAATGCATTGAAGCCAATGGGCCATTCACTCCCATGAAAAAAGACGCGCCTTACTACTATTCACATGGCTAATGCTAGGTAAAAGTTAGCATTTAATGCATTCCTATGGGATTTTTAGTGTGTTTTAACGTGAATAACGTCGCCATGGTAACATATTCTGCGCAGAAAAGTAATAGCACACCTCACACAACCAAGGACTCACTTTTGATATATAGATTGCCTGGCTGCACGCTACGGTACGACCCGCATTAATTGCCGAAAATCACGGAAGAATAATAAATAATAACTAGAAACGAAAATTCCTGAAGAAATTTTGAGATGGGCCTATTCTGCTGACCGAGGAAGAGCAGGTGCCATTACTTATTGATTTAATTATTTAGTGTTGTAGCAGTGAGAGGAGCAGTGGACAAATAGGGAAACTTTGACAGAAATGCATTGATGTCAATAGGAGAGAACGACGGATGAAAGACGAGTACGGGTCAGGATGGTGGTCTTAAGGTGTTGTGTGATGAGGCCTAAGGTTGAATACCGAGTGTTGTTGCTGTGGTATGAACGCTGGCCCAGTGGGACAACTTTGACTGAAATGCATTGAAGTCAATGGGATAGAACGAGGGATGAAAGACGAGTGCGGGTCAACATGGTGGACTTGGGATGTTGGGTGATGAGGCCTGAGGTTGAATACCGAGTCTTGTTGCTGTGGTATGAATGCTGGCCCAGTGGGAAAACTTTGACTGAAATGCATTGAAGTCAATGGGAGGGAACGAGGGATGAAAGACGAGTGCGGGTCAAGATGGTGGACTTGGGGCGTTGGGTGATGAGGCCTAAGGGTGAATATGAAGTCTTGTTGCAGTGGTATGAACGCTGGACGAATGGGAAAGCTTTGACTGAAATGCATTGAAGTCAATGGGAGGGAACGAGGGATGAAAGACGAGTGCGGGTCAAGATGGTGGTGTTGGGGTGTTGGGTGATGAGGCCTGAGGTTGAATACCTAGTCTTGTTGCAGTGGTATGAACGCTGGCCGAATAGGAAAACTTTGACTGAAATGCATTGAAGTCAATGGGAGAGAACGAGGGATGAAAGACGAGTGCGGGTCAAGATGGTGGACTTGGGGCGTTGGGTGATGAGGCCTAAGGGTGAATATGAAGTCTTGTTGCAGTGGTATGAACGCTGGACGAATGGGAAAACTTTGACTGAAATGCATTGAAGTCAATGGGAGGGAACGAGGGATGAAAGACGAGTGCGGGTCAAGATGTTGGACTTGCGGTGTTGGTTGATGAGGCCTAAGGTTGAATACCGAGTCTTGTTGCTCTGGTATGAACGCTGGCCGAGTGGGACAACTTTGACTGAAATGCATTGAAGTCAATGGGCCATTCACTCCCATGAAAAAAGATGCGCCTTACTACTATTCACATGGCTAATGCTAGGTCAAAGTTAGCATTCAGTGCATTCCTATGGGATTTTAAGTGTGTTTTAACGTGAATAACGTCGCCATGGTAACATATTCTGCGCAGAAAAGTAATAGCACACCTCACACCATGAAGGACTCACTTTTGATATATAGATTGCCTGGCTGCACGCTACGGTACGACCCGCATTAATTGCCGAAAATCACGGAAGAATAATAATAATAATAAATAAATAATAATAAAGTTTTTTTTTCGACTTTGAGAGGCAATTGCACGCAATCCGTAAGCAGTACGGAGACAAACGATATGTCAATCCGTGCAGCTAAGTAAGCCCTACGATTTGGCACCAAAGTGAGCTCCGTGCCTTTCACGGGCTCAGCGCAAATTGGCAAAATGTAATTTACTAGGTGAAGAGTAATATGGGCCTTTCATTACATGAATAGGCCCATAACAAGTCTTGTTGCTGTGGTATGAACGCTGGCCCAGTGGGACAACATTGACTGAAATGCATTGAAGTCAATGGGAGAGAACGAGGGATGAAAGACGAGTGCGGGTCAAGATGGTGGACTTGGGGTGTTGGGTGATGAGGCCTAAGGTTGAATACCGAGTCTTGTTGCTGTGGTATGAACGCTGGGCCAGTAGGAAAACTTTGACTGAAATGCATTGAAGTCAATGGGAGAGAACGAGGGATGAAAGATGAGTGCGGGTCAGGATGGGGGTCTTAAGGTGTTGGGTGATGGTGCCTGAGGTTTAATACCGAGTCTTATTGTTGTGGCATAAACCCTGGCCGAGTAGGAAAACTTTGAGTAAAATCTATTGAAGTCAATGGGAGAGAACGAGGGATGAAAGACGAGTGCGGGTCAAGATGGTGGACTTGGGGCGTTGGGTGATGAGGCCTGAGGTTGAATACCGAGTCTTGTTGCTGTAGTATGTACGCTGGCCCAGTGGGAAAACTTTGACTGAAATGCATTGAAGTCAATGGGAGAGAAAGAGGGATGAAAGACGAGTGCGGGTCAAGATGTTGGACTTGGGGTGTTGGGTGATGAGGCCTAAGGTTGAATACCAAGTCTTGTTGCTCTGGTATGAACGCTGGCCGAGTGGGACAACTTTGACTGAAATGCATTGAAGCCAATGGGCCATTCACTCCCATGAAAAAAGACGCGCCTTACTACTATTCACATGGCTAATGCTAGGTAAAAGTTAGCATTTAATGCATTCCTATGGGATTTTTAGCGTGTTTTAACGTGAATAACGTCGCCATGGTAACATATTCTGCGCAGAAAAGTAATAGCACACCTCACACAACCAAGGACTCACTTTTGATATATAGATTGCCTGGCTGCACGCTACGGTACGACCCGCATTAATTGCCGAAAATCTACGGAAGAATAATAATAATAACTAGAAACGAAAATTCCTGAAGAAATTTTGAGATGGGCCTATTCTGCCGACCGAGGAAGAGCTGGTGCTTTTACTTATTGATTTAATTATTCAGTCTTGTAGCTGTGGCAGAAGTAGTGGCCAAATAATGAAACTTTGACAGAAATGCATTGAAGTCAATGGGAGAGAACGAGGGATGAAAGACGAGTGCGGGGCAAGATGTTGGACTTGGGGTGTTGGGTGATGAGGCCTAAGGTTGAATACCGAGTCTTGTTGCTGTGGTATGAATACTGGCCGAGTGGGAAAACATTGACTGAAATGCATTGAAGTCAATGGGAGAGAACGAGGGATGAAAGACGAGTGCGGGTCAAGATGTTGGACTTGCGGTGTTGAGTGATGAGGCGTACGGTATAATACCGAGCCTTGTTGCTGTGGTATGAACACTGGCCTAGTGGGAAAACTTTGACTGAAATGCATTGAAGTCAATGGGAGAGAACGAGGGATGAAAAACGAGTGCGGGTCAAGATGGTGGTCTTAATGTGTTGGGTGATGAGGCCTAAGCTTGAATACCGAGTCTTGTTGTAATGGTATGAATGCTGGCCGAGTGGTAAAACTATGACTGAAATGCATTGAAGTCAATGGGAGAGAACGAGGGATGAAAGACGAGTGCGGGTCAAGATGTTGGACTTGGGGTGTTGGGTGATGAGGCCTAAGGTTGAATACCGAGCCTTGTTGCTGTGGTATGAACACTGGCGGAGTTGGGCAACTTTGAATGAAATGCATTGAAGTCAATGGGAGAGAACGAGGGATGAAAGACGAGTGCGGGTCAAGATGTTGGACTTGGGGTGATGGGTGATGAGGCCTAAGGTTGAATACCGAGTCTTGTTGCTGTGGTATGAACGCTGGCCGAGTGGGACAACTTTGACTGAAATGCATTGAAGTCAATGGGAGAGAACGAGGGATGAAAGACGAGTGCGGGTCAAGATGTTGGACTTGGGGTGTTGGGTGATGAGGCCTAAGGTTGAATACCGAGCCTTGTTGCTGTGGTATGAACACTGGCGGAGTTGGGCAACTTTGAATGAAATGCATTGAAGTCAATGGGAGAGAACGAGGGATGAAAGACGAGTGCGGGTCAAGATGTTGGACTTGGGGTGATGGGTGATGAGGCCTAAGGTTGAATACCGAGTCTTGTTGCTGTGGTATGAACGCTGGCCGAGTGGGACAACTTTGACTGAAATGCATTGAAGTCAATGGGCCATTCACTCCCATGAAAAAAGATGCGCCTTACTACTATTCACATGGTTAGTCAGGCTAATGCTAGGTAAAAGTTAGCATTCAATGCATTCCTATGGGATTTTAAGTGTGTTTTAACGTGAATAACGTCGCCATGGTAACATATTCTGCGCAGAAAAGTAATAGCACACCTCACACAACCAAGGACTCACTTTTGATATATAGATTGCCTGGCTGCACGCTACGGTACGACCCGCATTAATTGCCGAAAATCACGGAAGAATAATAATAATAAACGAGGGATGAAAGACGAGTGCGGGTCAGGATGGTGGTCTGAAGGTGTTGGGTGATGAGGCCAAAGGTTGAATATCGAGTCTTGTTGCTGTGGTATGAACGCTGGCCGAGTGGGAAAACTTTGACTGAAATGCATTGAAGTCAATAGGAGAGAACGAGGGATGAAAGACGAGTGCGGGTCAGGATGGTGGTCTTAAGTTGTTGGGTGATGAGGCCTAAGGTTGAATACCGAGTCTTGTTGCTGTGGCATGAACGCTGGCCGAGTGGGACAACTTTGACTGAAATGCATTGAAGCCAATGGGCCATTCACTCCCATGAAAAAAGATGCGCCTTACTACTATTCACATGGCTAATGCTAGGTAAAAGTTAGCATTTAATGCATTCCTATGGGATTTTTAGTGTGTTTTAACGTGAATAACGTCGCCATGGTAACATATTCTGCGCAGAAAAGTAATAGCACACCTCACACAACCAAGGACTCACTTTTGATATATAGATTGCCTGGCTGCACGCTACGGTACGACCCGCATTAATTGCCGAAAATCACGGAAGAATAATAATAATAAACTAGGTGGTTACTAGCTGCTGAAAGGTGGTTGCTATGGCCTCAGAAGGTGTTGCTAAGGTCTAAGTAGCTGGTTGCTAGGCATACCTAGATGGTTGCTATGGTGTTGCTATGGAATTATAGGTGGTTGCTAAGGTGTTGCTAGGTGGTTGCTATGTTGTCAGAAGGTGTTGCTATGGGCTCAGTAGCTGGTTGCCAGGCATAGCTAGATGGTTGCTATGGTGTTGCTATGGAATTATTGGTGGTTGCTAAGGTGTTGCTAGGTGGTTGCTAGGTGCTGCAAGTGGGTTGCTATGATGTCAGATGGAGTTGCTATGGTCTCAGTAGCTGGTTGCTAGGCATAGCTAGATGGTTGCTATGGTGTTGCTATGCAATTCTAGGTGGTTGCTAAGGTGTTGCTAGGTGGTTGCTATGTTGTCAGAAGGTGTTGCTATGGGCTCAGTAGCTGGTTGCTAGGCATAGCTAGATGGTTGCTAAGGTGTTGCTATGAAATTGTAGGTAGTTGCTAAGGTGTTGCTAGGTGGTTGCTAGGCAGTTGCTATGTGTTTGATGGTGAGGTCTGAGGTGTAATACCAAGTCTTGTTGCTGTGGCATTAACACTGGCCAAGTGGCAAAACTTTGATTGAAATACATTGAAGTCAATGGGAGAGAACGAGGGATGAAAGGCGAGTGCGGGTCAAGATGGTACACTTGGGGTGTTGGGTGATGAGGCCTAAGATTGAATACTGAGTCTTGTTGCTGTGGTATGAACGCTGGCCGAGTGGGACAACTTTGACTGAAATGCATTGAAGTCAATGGGAGAGAACGAGGGATGAAAGACGAGTGCGGGGCAAGATGTTGGACTTGGGGTGTTGGGTGATGAGGCCTAAGGTTGAATACCGAGTGTTGTTGCTGTGGTATGAACGCTGTCCGAGTGGGACAACTTAGACTGAAATGCATTGAAGTCAATGGGAGAGAACGAGGGATGAAAGACGAGTGCGGGTCAGGATGGTGGTCTTGGGTTGTTGGGTGATGAGGCCTAAGGTTGAATATCGAGTCTTGTTGCTGTGGTATGAACGCTGGCCGAGTAGGAAAACTTTGACTGAAATGCATTGAAGTCAATGGGAGAGAACGAGGGATGAAAAATGAGTGCGGGTCAAGATGTTGGACTTGGGGTGTTGGGTGATGAGGCCTAAGGTTGAATACCGAGTCTTGTTGCTGTGGTATGAACGCTGGCCGAGTGGGACAACTTTGACTGAAATGCATTGAAGTCAATGGGCCATTCACTGCCATGAAATAAGACGATCCTTACTACTATTGACATGGTTAGTTAGGTATAGGCTAATGCTAGGTAAAAGTTAGCATTCAATGCATTCCTATGGGATTTTTAGTGTGTTTTAACATGAATAACGTCACCATGGTAACATATTCTGCGCAGAAAAGTAATAGCACACCTCACACCATGAAGGACTCACTTTTGATATATAGATTACCTGGCTGCATGCTACGGTACGACCCGCATTAATTGCCGAAAATCACGGAAGAATAATAATAATAAAGTTTTTTTTTCGTGTTTGAGAGGCGATTGCACGCAATCCGTAAGGAGTACAGAGACAAAAGATATGTCAATCCGTCCAGCTAAGCAGGCCCTACGATTTGGCACCAAAATGAGCTCCGTGCCTTTCACGGGCTCAGCGCAAATTGGCAAAATGTAGTTTACTAGGTGAAGAACAATATGGGCCTTTCATTACATGAATAGGCCCATAATAATAATAAAGTTTTTTTTTCGACTTTGAGAGGCAATTGCACGCAATCCGTAAGCAGTACGGAGACAAACGATATGTCAATCCGTGCAGCTAAGTAAGCCCTACGATTTGGCACCAAAGTGAGCTCCGTGCCTTTCACGGGCTCAGCGCAAATTGGCAAAATGTAGTTTACTAGGTGAAGAACAATATGGGCCTTTCATTACATGAATAGGCCCATAACTAGAAACGAAAATTCCTGAAGAAATTTTGAGATGGGCCTATTCTGCTGACCGAGGAAGAGCCTGTGCTACTAATAAAGTGGCTGGTCTGTGCACTGCTAGGTGATTGCTAAGATTTGCAAGTTAGGTGGTACGGTGCAGGTAGGTGGTTAGTGAAGTGCCGCTAGGCATTGCTAGGTGGTTGCAATGTTGTTATTAGGCATTGCAAAGATGTTGGCAGCTGGATGCTAGGCGTTGCTACGTGGTTACTATGGTGTTGCATGGTGGTTGCTTGGTGCTGCAAGGTGGTTGCTATGGCATCAGAAGGCGTTGCTATGGTCTCAGTAGCTGGTTGCTAGGCATAGCTAGATGGTTGCTATGGTGTTGCTATGCAATTATAGGTGTTTGCTAAGGTGTTGCTAGGTGGTTGCTAGGTGCTGCAAGTGGGTTGCTATGATGTCAGAAGGCGTTGCTATGGTCTCAGTAGCTGGTTGCTAGTTATAGCTAGATGGTTGCTATGGTGTTGCTATGCAATTCTAGGTGGTTGCTAAGGTGATGCTTGGTGGTTGCTAGGTGCTGCAAGTAGGTTGCTATGATGTCAGAAGGCGTTGCTATGGTCTCAGTAGCTGGTTGCTAGGCATAGCTAGATGGTTGCTATGGTGTTGCTATGCAATTCTAGGTGGTTGCTAAGGTGTTGCTAGGTGGTTGCTAGGTGCTGCAAGTGGGTTGCTATGATGTCAGAAGGCGTTGCTATGGTCTCAGTAGCTGGTTGTTAGGCATAGCTAGATGGTTGCTATGGTGTTGCTATGCAATTCTAGGTGGTTGCTAAGGTGTTGCTAGGTGGTTGCTAGGTGCTGCAAGTGGGTTGCTATGATGTCAGAAGGCGTTGCTATGGTCTCAGTAGCTGGTTGCTAGGCATAGCTAGATGGTTGCTATGGTGTTGCTATGCAATTCTAGGTGGTTGCTAAGGTGTTGCTAGGTGGTTGCTAGGTGCTGCAAGTGGGTTGCTATGATGTCAGAAGGCGTTGCTATGGTCTCAGTAGCTGGTTGCTAGGCATAGCTAGATGGTTGCTATGGTGTTGCTATGCAATTCTAGGTGGTTGCTAAGGAGTTGCTAGGTGGTTGCTAGGTGCTGCAAGTGGGTTGCTATGTCAGAAGGCGTTGCTATGGTCTCAGTAGCTGGTTGCTAGGCATAGCTAGATGGTTGCTATGGTGTTGCTATGCAATCCTAGGTGGTTGCTAAGGTGTTGCTAGGTGGTTGCTAGGTGCTGCAAGTGGGTTGCTATGATGTCAGAAGGCGTTGCTATGGTCTCAGTAGCTGGTTGCTAGGCATAGCTAGATGGTTGCTATGGTGTTGCTATGCAATTCTAGGTAGTTGCTATGGTGTTGCTAGGTGGTTGCTAGGCAGTTGCTAGGTGTTTGGTGATGAGGACTGAGGTTGAATACCAAGTCTTGTTGCTGTGGTATGAACGCTGGCCGAGTGGGACAACTTTGACTGAAATGCATTGAAGTCAATGGGAGAGAACGAGGGATGAAAGACGAGTGCGGGTCAAGATGTTGGACTTGGGGTGTTGGGTGATGAGGCCTGAGGTTGAATACCGAGTCTTGTTGCTGTGGTATGAATGCTGGCCGAGTGGGACAACTTTGACTGAAATGCATTGAAGTCAATGGGAGAGAACGAGGGATGAAAGACGAGTGCGGGTCAAGATGTTGGACTTGGGGTGTTGGGTGATGAGGCCTGAGGTTGAATACCGAGTCTTGTTGCTGTGGTATGAACGCTGGCCGAGTGGGACAAGTTTGACTGAAATGCATTGAAGTCAATGGGAGAGAACGAGGGATGAAAGACGAGTGCGGGTCAAGATGTTGGACTTGGGGTGTTGGGTGATGAGGCCTGAGGTTGAATACCGAGTCTTGTTGCTGTGGTATGAACGCTGGCCAAGTGGGACAACTTTGACTGAAATGCATTGAAGTCAATGGGAGAGAACGAGGGATGAAAGACGAGTGCTGGTCAAGATGTTGGACTTGGGGTGTTGGGTGATGAGGCCTGAGGTTGAATACCGAGTCTTGTTGCTGTGCTATGAACGCTGGCCGAGTGGGACAACTTTGATTGGAATGCATTGAAGCCAATGGGAGAGAACGAGGGATGAAAGACGAGTGCGGGTCAAGATGTTGGACTTGCGGTGTTGGGTGATGAGGCCTAAGGTTGAATAACGAGTCTTGTTGCTGTGGTATGAACGCTGGCCGAGTGGGACAACTTTGACTGGAATGCATTGAAGCCAATGGGCCATTCACTCCCATGTAAAAAGATTCGCCTTACTACTATTCACATGGTTAGTCAGGCTAATGCTAGGTAAAAGTTAGCATTCAATGCATTCCTATGGGATTTTAAGTGTGTTTTAACGTGAATAACGTCGCCATGGTAACATATTCTGCGCAGAAAAGTAATAGCACACCTCACACAACCAAGGACTCACTTTTGATATATAGATTGCCTGGCTGCACGCTACGGTACGACCCGCATTAATTGCCGAAAATCACGGAAGAATAATAAATAAATAATAATAATAAAGTTTTTTTTTCGACTTTGAGAGGCAATTGCACGCAATCCGTAAGCAGTACGGAGACAAACGATATGTCAATCCGTGCAGCTAAGTAAGCCCTACAATTTGGCACCAAAGTGAGCTCCGTGCCTTTCACGGGCTCAGCGCAAATTGGCAAAATGTAGTTTACTAGGTGAAGAACAATATGGGCCTTTCATTACATGAATAGGCCCATAATAATAAAGTTTTTTTTTGACTTTGAGAGGCAATTGCACGCAATCCGTAAGCAGTACGGAGACAAACGATATGTCAATCCGTGCAGCTAAGTAAGCCCTACGATTTGGCACCAAAGTGAGCTCCGTGCCTCTCACGGGCTCAGCGCAAATTGGCAAAATGTAGTTTACTAGGTGAAGAACAATATGGGCCTTTCATTACATGAATAGGCCCATAACTAGAAACGAAAATTCCTGAAGAAATTTTGAGATGGGCCTATTCTGCTGACCGGGGAAGAGCTGGTGCTTTTACTTATTGATTTAATTATTCAGTCTTGTAGCTGTGGCAGGAGCAGTGGCCAAATAATGAAACTTTGACCAAAATGCATTGAAGCCAATGGGAGAGAACGAGGGATGAAAGACGAGTGCGGGTCAAGATGTTGGACTTGGGGTGTTGGGTGATGAGGCCTATGGTTGAATAGCGAGTCTTGTTGGTGTGGTATGAACACTGGCCGAGTGGGAAAACTTTGACTGAAATGCATTGAAGTCAATGGGAGAGAACGAGGGATGAAAGACGAGTGCGGGTCAAGATGTTGGACTTGGGGTGTTGGGTGATGAGGCCTAAGGTTTAATACCGAGTCTTGTTGCTGTGGTATGAACGCTGGCCCAGTGGGAAAACTTTGACTGAAATGCATTGAAGTCAATGGGAGAGAACGAGGGATGAAAGACGAGTGCGGGTCAAGATGTTGGACTTGGGGTGTTGGGTGATGAGGCCTAAGGTTGAATACCGAGTCTTGTTGCTGTGGTATGAACACTGGCGGAGTTGGGCAACTTTGAATGAAATGCATTGAAGTCAATGGGAGAGAACGAGGGATGAAAGATGAGTGCGGGTCAAGATGGTGGACTTGGGGTGTTGGGTGATGAGGCCTGAGGTTGAATACCGAGTCTTGTTGCTGTGGTATGAACGCTGGCCGAGTGGGACAACTTTGACTGAAATACATTGAAGTCAATGGCAGAGAACGAGGGATGAAAGACGAGTGCGGGTCAGGATGGTGGTCTTAAGGCATTGTGTGATGATGCCTGTGGTTTAATACCGAGTCTTATTGCTGTGGTATGAACGCTGGCCGAGTGGGAAAACTTTGACTGAAATGTATTAAAGTCAATGGGAGAGAACGAGGGATGAAAGACGAGTGCGGGACAAGATGGTGGACTTGGGGCATTGGGTGATGAGGCCTAAGGGTGAATATGAAGTCTTGTTGCTGTGGTATGAACGCTGGCCGAGTGGGAGAACTTTGATTGAAATGCATTGAAGTCAATGGGAGAGAACGAGGGATAAAAGACGAGTGCGGGTCAAGATGTTGGACTTGGGGTGTTGGCTGATGAGGCCTAAGGTTGAATACCAAGTCTTGTTGCTCTGGTATGAACGCTGGCCGAGTGGGACAACTTTGACTGAAATGCATTGAAGCCAATGGGCCATTCACTCCCATGAAAAAAGATGCGCCTTACTACTATTCACTTGGCTAATGCTAGGTAAAAGTTAGCATTCAATGCATTCCTATGGGATTTTAAGTGTGTTTTAACGTGAATAACGTCGCCATGGTAACATATTCTGCGCAGAAAAGTAATAGCACACCTCACACCATGAAGGACTCACTTTTGATATATAGATTGCCTGGCTGCACGCTACGGTACGACCCGCATTAATTGCCGAAAATCACGGAAGAATAATAATAATAACTAGAAACGAAAATTCCTGAAGAAATTTTGAGATGGGCCTATTCCGCTGACTGTGGAAGAGCCTGTGCTACTATTAAAATGGCTCGTCTGTGTACTGCTAGGTGATTGCTAAGATTTGCAAATTAGTTGCTACGGTGCTGCTAGGTGGTTACCGAAGTGCCGCTAGGCATTGATAGGTGGTTGCAATGTTGTTATTAGGCATTGCAAGTGTGTTGGTAGCTGGTTGCTAGGCATTGCTACGTGGTTGCTATGTTGTTGCTATGCAATTATAGGTGATTGCTATGGTGTTGCATGGTGGTTGCTAGGTGCTGCAAGGTGTTTGCTATGGCATCAGAAGGTGTTGCAATGGTCTCAGTAGCTGGTCGCTAGGCATATCTAAATGGATGCTATGGTGTTGCTATGCATTTTTTGGTGGTTGCTATGGTGTTGCTAGGTGGTTGCTATGGTGTCATAAGGCATTGCTATGGTCTCAGTAGCTGGTTGCTAGGCATAGCTAGATGGTTGCTATGGTGTTGCTAGGTGGTTGCTATGATGTCAGAAGGCGTTGCTATGGTCTCAGTAGCTGGTTGCTAGGCATAGCTAGATGGTTGCTATGGTGTTGCTATGCAATTCTAGGTGGTTGCTAAGGTGTTGCTAGGTGGTTGCTAGGTGCTGCAAGTGGGTTGCTATGATGTCTGAAGGCGTTGCTATGGTCTCAGTAGCTGGTTGCTAGTCATAGCTAGATGGTTGCTATGGTGTTGCTATGCAATTCTAGGTGTTTGCTAAGGTGTTGCTAGGTGGTTGCTAGGTGCTGCAAGTGGGTTGCTATGATGTCAGAAGGCGTTGCTATGGTCTCAGTAGCTGGTTGCTAGGCATAGCTAGATGGTTGCTATGGTGTTGCTATGCAATTGTAGGTGTTTGCTAAGGTGTTGCTAGGTGGTTGCTAGGTGCTGCAAGTGGGTTGCTATGATGTCAGAAGGCGTTGCTATGGTCTCAGTAGCTGGTTGCTAGGCATAGCTAGATGGTTGCTATGGTGTTGCTATGCAATTGTAGGTGTTTGCTAAGGTGTTGCTAGGTGGTTGCTAGGTGCTGCAAGTGGGTTGCTATGATGTCAGAAGGCGTTGGTATGGTCTCAGTAGCTGGTTGCTAGGCATAGCTAGATGGTTGCTATGGTGTTGCTATGCAATTGTAGGTGGTTGCTAAGGAGTTGCTAGGTGGTTGCTAGGTGCTGCAAGTGGGTTGCTATGATGTCAGAAGGCGTTGCTATGGTCTCAGTAGCTGGTTGCTAGGCATAGCTAGATGGTTGCTATGGTGTTGCTATGCAATTGTAGGTGGTTGCTAAGGTGTTGCTAGGTGGTTGCTAGGTGCTGCAAGCGGGTTGCTATGATGTCAGAAGGCGTTGCTATGGTCTCAGTAGCTGGTTGCTAGGCATAGCTAGATGGTTGCTATGGTGTTGCTAGGTGGTTGCTAGGTGCTGCAAGTGGGTTGCTATGATGTCAGAAGGCGTTGCTATGGTCTCAGTAGCTGGTTGCTAGGCATAGCTAGATGGTTGCTATGGTGTTGCTATGCAATTCTAGGTGGTTGCTAAGGTGTTGCTAGGTGGTTGCTATGTTGTCAGAAGGTGTTGCTATGGGCTCAGTAGCTGGTTGCTAGGCATAGCTAGATGGTTGCTAAGGTGTTGCTATGAAATTGTAGGTAGTTGCTAAGGTGTTGCTAGGTGGTTGCTAGGTGCTGCAAGTGGGTTGCTATGATGTCAGATGGCGTTGCTATGGTCTCAGTAGCTGGTTGCTAGGTGGTTGCTAGGCATAGCTAGGTGGTTGCTATGGTGTTGCTATGCAATTCTAGGTGGTTGCTAAGGTGTTGCTAGGTGGTTGCTATGTTGTCAGAAGGTGTTGCTATGGGCTCAGTAGCTGGTTGCTAGGCATAGCTAGATGGTTGCTAAGGTGTTGCTATGAAATTGTAGGTAGTTGCTAAGGTGTTGCTAGGTGGTTGCTAGGTGCTGCAAGTGGGTTGCTATGATGTCAGATGGCGTTGCTATGGTCTCAGTAGCTGGTTGCTAGGTGGTTGCTAGGCATAGCTAGGTGGTTGCTATGGTGTTGCTATGCAATTGTAGGTGGTTGCTATGGTGTTGCTAGGTGGTTGCTAGGTGCTGCAAGGTGGTTGCTAGGTTGTGCGATGGCGTTCCTATGGTGTCAGTAGCTGGTAGCTAGGCATTGCTATGTGGTTGCTATGCAGTTGCTATGTAATTATAGGTGGTTGCTATGGTGTTGCTAGGCATCGCTAGGTGGTTGCTACGGTGCTGGTAGGCGTTTGGTGATGAGGCCTAAGGTTTAATATTAAGTGTTGATGATGTGGCATGAACAGTGGCTGAATAGCACAAGTTTGACTGAAATGCATTGAAGTCAATGGGAGAGAACGAGGGATGAAAGACGAGTGCGGGTCAAGATGTTGGACTTGGGGTGTGGGGTGATGAGGCCTAAGGTTAAATACCGAGTCTTGTTGCCGTGGTATGAACGCTGGCCCAGTGGGAAAACTTTGACTGAAATGCATTGAAGTCAATGGGAGAGAACGAGGGATGAAAGACGAGTGCGGGGCAAGATGTTGGACTTGGGATGTTGGGTGATGAGGCCTGAAGTTGAATACCGAGTGTTATTGCTGTGGTATGAACGCTGGCCGAGGAGGAAAACTTTGACAGAAATGCATTGAAGTCAATAGGAGAGAACGAGGGATGAAAGACGAGTGCGGGGCAAGATGTTGGACTTGGGGTGTTGGGTGATGAGGCCTAAGGTTGAATACCGAGTCTTGTTGCTGTGGAATGAATACTGGCCGAGTGGGAAAACATTGACTGAAATGCATTGAAGTCAATGGGAGAGAACGAGGGATGAAAGACGAGTGCGGGTCAAGATGTTGGACTTGGGGTGTTGGGTGATGAGGCCTAAGGTTGAATACCGAGTCTTGTTGCTGTGGTATGAACGCTGGCCGAGTGGGACAACTTTGACTGAAATGCATTGAAGTCAATGGGCCATTCACTGCCATGAAATAAGACGATCCTTACTACTATTCACATGGTTAGTTAGGTATAGGCTAATGCTAGGTAAAAGTTAGCATTCAATGCATTCCTATGGGATTTTTAGTGTGTTTTAACATGAATAACGTCACCATGGTAACATATTCTGCGCAGAAAAGTAATAGCACACCTCACACCATGAAGGACTCACTTTTGATATATAGATTACCTGGCTGCATGCTACGGTACGACCCGCATTAATTGCCGAAAATCACGGAAGAATAATAATAATAAAGTTTTTTTTTCGTGTTTGAGAGGCGATTGCACGCAATCCGTAAGGAGTACAGAGACAAAAGATATGTCAATCCGTCCAGCTAAGCAGGCCCTACGATTTGGCACCAAAGTGAGCTCCGTGCCTTTCACGGGCTCAGCGCAAGTTGGCAAAATGTAGTTTACTAGGTGAAGAGTAATATGGGCCTTTCATTACATGAATAGGCCCATAATAAATAAAGTTTTTATTTTTCGACTTTGAGAGGCAATTGCACGCAATCCGTAAGAAGTACGGAGACAATCGATATGTCAATCCGTGCAGCTAAGTAAGCCCTACGATTTGGCACCAAAGTGAGCTCCGTGCCTTTCACGGGCTCAGCGCAAATTGGCAAAATGTAGTTTACTAGGTGAAGAACAATATGGGCCTTTCATTACATGAATAGGCCCATAACTAGAAACGAAAATTCCTGAAGAAATTTTGAGATGGGCCTATTCCGCTGACCGTGGAAGAGCCTGTGCTACTATTAAAATGGCTGGTCTGTGTACTGCTAGGTGATTGGTAAGATTTGCAAGTTAGTTGCTACTGTGCTGCTAGGTGGTTACCGAAGTGCCGCTAGGCATTGCTAGGTGGTTGCAATGTTGTTATTAGGCATTACAAGTGTGTTGGTAGCTGGTTGCTAGGCATTGCAACGTGGTTGCTATGTTGTTGCTATGCAATTATAGGTGGTTGCTATGGTGTTGCATGGTGGTTGCTAGGTGCTGCAAGGTGTTTGCTATGGCATCAGAAGGCATTGCTATGGTCTCAGTAGCTGGTTGCTAGGCATAACTAAATGGTTGCTATGGTGTTGCTATGCATTTTTGGGTGGTTGCTATGGTGTTCCTAGGTGGTTGCTAGCTGTTGCAAGGTGGTTGCTATGGTGTCATAAGGCATTGCTATGGTCTCAGTAGCTGGTTGCTAGGCATAGATAGATGGTTGCTATGGTGTTGCTATGCAATTCTAGGTGGTTGCTAAGGTGTTGCTAGGTGGTTGCTAGGTGCTGCAAGTGGGTTGTTATGATGTCAGAAGGCATTGCTATGGTCTCAGTAGCTGGTTGCTAGGCATAGCTAGATGGTTGCTATGGTGTTGCTATGCAATTATAGGTGGTTGCTAAGGTGTTGCTAGGTGGTTGCTAGGTGCTGCAAGTGGGTTGTTATGATGTCAGAAGGCATTGCTATGGTCTCAGTAGCTGGTTGCTAGGCATAGCTAGATGGTTGCTATGGTGTTGCTATGCAATTATAGGTGGTTGCTAAGGTGTTGCTAGGTGGTTCCTAGGTGCTGCAAGTGGGTTGCTATGATGTCAGAAGGCGTTGCTATGGTCTCAGTAGCTGGTTACTAGGCATAGCTAGATGGTTGCTATGCAATTCTAGGTGGTTGCTAAGGTGTTGCTAGGTGGTTGCTATGTTGTCAGAAGGTGTTGCTACGGTCTCAGTAGCTGGTTGCTAGGCATAGCTAGATGGTTGCTATGGTGTTGCTATGCAATTCTAGGTTGTTGCTAAGGTGTTGCTAGGTGGTTGCTAGGTGCTGCAAGTTGGTTGCTATGATGTCAGAAGGCGTTGCTATGGTCTCAGTAGCTGGTTGCTAGGCATAGCTAGATGGTTGCTATGGTGTTGCTATGAAATTCTAGGTGGTTGCTAAGGTGTTGCTAGGTGGTTGCTAGGTGCTGCAAGTGGTTTGCTATGATGTCAGAAGGCGTTGCTAAGGTCTCAGTAGCTGGTTGCTAGGCATAGCTAGATGGTTGCTATGGTGTTGCTATGCAATTCTAGGTGGTTGCTAAGGTGTTGCTAGGTGGATGCTAGGTGCTGCAAGTGGGTTGCTATGATGTCAGCTGTCGTTGCTATGGTCTCAGTAGCTGGTTGCTAGGCATAGCTAGATGGTTGCTATGGTGTTGCTATGCAATTCTAGGTGGTTGCTAAGGTGTTGCTAGGTGGATGCTAGGTGCTGCAAGTGGGTTGCTATGATGTCAGAAGTCGTTGCTATGGTCTCAGTAGCTGGTTGCTAGGCATAGCTAGATGGTTGCTATGGTGTTGCTATGCAATTCTAGGTGGTTGCTAAGGTGTTGCTAGGTGGTTGCTATGTTGTCAGAAGGTGTTGCTATGGGCTCAGTAGCTGGTTGCTAGGCATAGCTAGATGGTTGCTATGGTGTTGCTATGCAATTCTAGGTGGTTGCTAAGGTGTTGCTAGGTGGTTGCTAGGCAGTAGCTATGTGTTTGGTGATGAGGCCTGAGGTTTAATACGAAGTCTTGTAGCTGTGGCATTAACACTGGCCAAGTGGGAAAACTTTGACTGAAATGCATTAAAGTCAATGGGCGAGAACAAGGGATGAAAGACGAGTGCGGGTCAGGATGGTGGTCTGAAGGTGTTTGGTGATGAGGCCTAAGGTTGAATTCCTAGTCTTGTTGCTGTGGTATGAACACTGGCCGAGTAGGAAAACTTTGACTAAAATCTATTGAAGTCAATGGGAGAGAACGAGGGATGAAAGACGAGTGCGGGTCAGGATGGGGGTCTTAAGGTGTTGGGTGATGGTGCCTGAGGTTTAATACCGAGTCTTATTGTTGTGGCATAAACCCTGGCCGAGTAGGAAAACTTTGACTAAAATCTATTGAAGTCAATGGGAGAGAACGAGGGATGAAAGACGAGTGCGGGTCAAGATGGTGGACTTGGGGCGTTGGGTGATGAGGCCTGAGGTTGAATACCGAGTCTTGTTGCTCTGGTATGAACGCTGGCCGAGTGGGACAACTTTGACTGAAATGCATTGAAGCCAATGGGCCATTCACTCCCATGAAAAAAGATGCGCCTTACTACTATTCACATGGCTAATGCTAGGTAAAAGTTAGCATTTAATGCATTCCTATGGGATTTTAAGTGTGTTTGAACGTGAATAACGTCGCCATGGTAACATATTCTGCGCAGAAAAGTAATAGCACACCTCACACAACCAAGGACTCACTTTTGATATATAGATTGCCTGGCTGCACGCTACGGTACGACCCGCATTAATTGCCGAAAATCACGGAAGAATAATAATAAATAACTAGAAACGAAAATTCCTGAAGAAATTTTGAGATGGGCCTATTCCGCTGACCTTGGAAGAGCCGGTGCTTTTACTTATTGATTTAATTATTTAGTCTTGTTGCTGTGGCAGTAGTATTGGCCAAATAATGAAACTTTGACAGAAATGCATTGAAGTCAATGTGAGAGAACGAGGGATGAAGGACGAGTGCGGGTCAGGATGGGGGTCTTAAGGTGTTGGGTGATGGTGCCTGAGGTTTAATACCGAGTCTTATTGTTGTGGCATAAACCCTGGCCGAGTAGGAAAACTTTGACTAAAATCTATTGAAGTCAATGGGAGAGAACGAGGGATGAAAGACGAGTGCGGGTCAAGATGGTGGACTTGGGGCGTTGGGTGATGAGGCCTGAGGTTGAATACCGAGTCTTGTTGCTCTGGTATGAACGCTGGCCGAGTGGGACAACTTTGACTGAAATGCATTGAAGTCAATGGGAGAGAACGAGGGATGAAAGACGAGTGCGGGTCAAGATGTTGGACTTGGGGTGTTGGGTGATGAGGCCTAAGGTTGAATACCGAGCCTTGTTGCTGTGGTATGAACACTGGCGGAGTTGGGCAACTTTGAATGAAATGCATTGAAGTCAATGGGAGAGAACGAGGGATGAAAGACGAGTGCGGGTCAAGATGTTGGACTTGGGGTGATGGGTGATGAGGCCTAAGGTTGAATACCGAGTCTTGTTGCTGTGGTATGAACGCTGGCCGAATGGGACAACTTTGACTGAAATGCATTGAAGTCAATGGGCCATTCACTCCCATGAAAAAAGATTCGCCTTACTACTATTCACATGGCTAATGCTAGGTAAAAGTTAGCATTTAATGCATTCCTATGTGATTTTTAGTGTGTTTTAACGTGAATAACGTCGCCATGGTAACATATTCTGCGCAGAAAAGTAATAGCACACCTCACACAACCAAGGACTCACTTTTGATATATAGATTGCCTGGCTGCACGCTACGGTACGACCCGCATTAATTGCCGAAAATCACGGAAGAATAATAATAATAATAATAATAATAACGAGGGATGAAAGACGAGTGCGGGTCAAGATGGTGGACTTGGGGCGTTGGGTGATGAGGCCTAAGGGTGAATATGAAGTCTTGTTGCAGTGGTATGAACGCTGGACGAATGGGAAAACTTTGACTGAAATGCATTGAAGTCAATGGGAGGGAACGAGGGATGAAAGACGAGTGCGGGTCAAGATGGTGGACTTGGGGTGTTGGGTGATGAGGCCTGAGGTTGAATACCGAGTCTTGTTGCTGTGGTATGAACGCTGGCCGAGTGGGACAACTTTGACTGAAATGCATTGAAGTCAATGGGCCATTCACTCCCATGAAAAAAGATGCGCCTTACTACTATTCACATGGCTAATGCTAGGTAAAAGTTAGCATTTAATGCATTCCTATGGGATTTTAAGTGTGTTTTAACGTGAATAACGTCGCCATGGTAACATATTCTGCGCAGAAAAGTAATAGCACACCTCACACCATGAAGGACTCACTTTTGATATATAGCTTGCCTGGCTGCACGCTACGGTACGACCCGCATTAATTGCCGAAAATCACGGAAGAATAATAATAATAATAAACTAGATGGTTGCTATGGTGTTGCTATGCAATTATAGGTGGTTGCTAAGGTGTTGCTAGGTGGTTGCTAGGTGCTGCAAGCGGGTTGCTATGATATCAGAAGGCGTTGCTATGGTCTCAGTATCTGGTTGATAGGCATAGCTAGATGGTTGCTATGGTGTTGCTATGCAATTGTAGGTGGCTGCTAAGGTGTTGCTAGGTGGTTGCTAGGTGCTGCAAGCTGGTTGCTATGATGTCAGAAGGCGTTGCTAAGGTCTCAGTAGCTGGATGCTAGGCATAGCTAGATGGTTGCTATGGTGTTGCTATGCAATTATAGGTGGTTGCTAAGGTGTTGCTAGGTGGTTGCTAGGTGCTGCAAGTGGGTTGCTATGATGTCAGAAGGTGTTGCTATGGTCTCAGTAGCTGGTTGCTAGGCATAGCTAGATGGTTGCTAAGGTGTTGCTATGAAATTGTAGGTAGTTGCTAAGGTGTTGCTAGGTGGTTGCTAGGCAGTTGCTATGTGTTTGGTGATGAGGCCTGAGGTGTAATACCAAGTCTTGTTGCTGTGGCATTAACACTGGCCAAGTGGCAAAACTTTGATTGAAATGCATTGAAGTAAATGGGAGAGAACGAGGGATGAAAGACGAGTGCGGGTCAAGATGGTGGACTTGGGGCGTTGGGTGATGAGGCCTAAGGGTGAATATGAAGTCTTGTTGCAGTGGTATGAACGCTGGACGAATGGGAAAACTTTGACTAAAATGCATTGAAGTCAATGGGAGGGAACGAGGGATGAAAGACGAGTGCGGGTCAAGATGGTGGTGTTGCGGTGTTGGGTGATGAGGCCTGAGGTTGAATACCTAGTCTTGTTGCAGTGGTATGAACGCTGGCCGAATAGGAAAACTTTGACTGAAATGCATTGAAGTCAATGGGAGAGAACGAGGGATGAAAGACGAGTGCGGGTCAAGATGGTGGACTTGGGGCGTTGGGTGATGAGGCCTAAGGGTGAATATGAAGTCTTGTTGCAGTGGTATGAACGCTGGACGAATGGGAAAACTTTGACTGAAATGCATTGAAGTCAATGGGAGGGAACGAGGGATGAAAGACGAGTGCGGGTCAAGATGTTGGACTTGCGGTGTTGGTTGATGAGGCCTAAGGTTGAATACCGAGTCTTGTTGCTCTGGTATGAACGCTGGCCGAGTGGGACAACTTTGACTGAAATGCATTGAAGTCAATGGGCCATTCACTCCCATGAAAAAAGATGCGCCTTACTACTATTCACATGGCTAATGCTAGGTAAAAGTTAGCATTCAGTGCATTCCTATGGGATTTTAAGTGTGTTTTAACGTGAATAACGTCGCCATGGTAACATATTCTGCGCAGAAAAGTAATAGCACACCTCACACCATGAAGGACTCACTTTTGATATATAGATTGCCTGGCTGCACGCTACGGTACGACCCGCATTAATTGCCGAAAATCACGGAAGAATAATAATAATAATAAACTAGAAACGAAAATTCCTGAAGAAATTTTGAGATGGGCCTATTCTGCTGACCGAGGAAGAGCCTGTGCTACTAATAAAGTGGCTGGTCTGTGCACTGCTAGGTGATTGCTATGATGTTGCTAGTTTGGTGCTATGGTGCTGCTAGGCAGTTGCTGTAGTGCCGCTAGGCATTGCTAGGTGGTTGCAATGTTGTTATTAGGCATTGCAAGGGTGTTGGTAGCTGGTTGCTAGGTGTTGCAACATGGTTGCTATGGTGTTGCTAGGTGGTTGCTATGGTGTTGTATGGTGGTTGCTAGGTGCTGCAAGGTGTTTGCTATGGCGTCTGAAGGCATTGCTATGGTCTCAGTAGCTGGTTGCTAGGCATAGCTAGATGGTTGCTATGGTGTTGCTATGCAATTCTAGGTGGTTGCTATGGTGTTGCTAGGTGGTTGCTAGGTGCTGCAAGTGGGTTGCTAAGATGTCAGAAGGCGTTGCTAAGGTCTCAGTAGCTGGTTGCTAGGCATAGCTAGGTGGTTGCTATGGTGTTGCTATGCAATTCTAGGTGGTTGCTAAGGTGTTGCTAGGTGGTTACTAGGTGCTGCAAGTGGGTTGCTATGATGTCAGAAGGCGTTGCTATGGTCTCAGTAGCTGGTTGCTAGGCATAGCTAGATGGTTGCTATGGTGTTGCTATGCAATTCTAGGTGGTTGCTATGGTGTTGCTAGGTGGTTGCTAGGTGCTGCAAGGTGGTTGCTATGGCGTCAGAAGGCATTTCTATGGTCTCAGTAGCTGGTTGCTAGGCATAGCTAGATGGTTGCTATGGTGTTGCTATGCAATTCTAGGTGGTTGCTAAGGTGTTGCTAGGTGGTTGCTAGGTGCTGCAAGTGGGTTGCTATGATGTCAGAAGGCGTTGCTATGGTCTCAGTATCTGGTTGCTAGGCATAGCTAGATGGTTGCTATGGTGTTGCTATGCAATTGTAGGTGGTTGCTAAGGTGTTGCTAGGTGGTTGCTAGGTGCTGCAAGCTGGTTGCTATGATGTCAGAAGGCGTTGCTATGGTCTCGATAGCTGGTTGCTAGGCATAGCTAGATGGTTGCTATGGTGTTGCTATGCAATTCTGGGTGGTTGCTAAGGTGTTGCTAGGTGGTTGCTAGGTGCTGCAAGCGGGTTGCTATGATGTCAGAAGGCGTTGCTATGGTCTCAGTAGCTGGTTGCTAGGCATAGCTAGATGGTTGCTATGGTGTTGCTATGCAATTATAGGTGGTTGCTAAGATGTTGCTAGGTGGTTGCTAGCTGTTGCAAGGTGTTTGCTATGGTGTCAGAAGGCGTTGCTATGGCCTGAGTAGCTGGTTGCTAGGCATAGCAAAATGGTTGCTATGGTGTTGCTATGCATTTTTTGGTGGTTGCTATGGTGTTGCTAGGTGGTTGCTAGCTGCTGCAAGGTGGTTGCTATGATGTCAGAAGGCGTCGCTATGGTCTTAGTAGCTGGTTGCTAGGCATAGCTAGATGGTTGCTATGGTGTTGCTATGCAATTATCGGTGGTTGCTATGGTGTTGCTAGGTGGTTGCTATGGTGTCAGAAGGCGTTGCTATGGTCTCAGTAGCTGGTTGCTAGGCATAGCTAGGTGGTTGCTATGGTGTTGCTATGCAATTGTAGGTGGTTGCTATGGTGTTGCTAGGTGGTTGCTAGGTGCTGCAAGGTGGTTGCTAGGTTGTGCGATGGCGTTCCTATGGTGTCAGTAGCTGGTAGCTAGGCATTGCTATGTGGTTGCTATGCAGTTGCTATGTAATTATAGGTGGTTGCTATGGTGTTGCTAGGCATCGCTAGGTGGTTGCTACGGTGCTGGTAGGCGTCTGGTGATGAGGCCAAAGGTTTAATATTAAGTGTTGATGATGTGGCATGAACAGTGGCTGAATAGCACAAGTTTGACTGAAATGCATTGAAGTCAATGGGAGAGAACGAGGGATGAAAGACGAGTGCGGGTCAAGATGTTGGACTTGGGGTGTGGGGTGATGAGGCCTAAGGTTAAATACCGAGTCTTGTTGCCGTGGTATGAACGCTGGCCCAGTGGGAAAACTTTGACTGAAATGCATTGAAGACAATGGGAGAGAACGAGGGATGAAAGACGAGTGCGGGTCAAGATGTTGGACTTGCGGTGTTGAGTGATGAGGCCTACGGTATAATACCGAGTCTTGTTGCTGTGGTATGAACACTGGCCCAGTGGGAAAACTTTGACTGAAATGCATTGAAGTCAATGGGAGAGAACGAGGGATGAAAGACGAGTGCGGGTCAAGATGGTGGACTTGGGGCGTTGGGTGATGAGGCCTAAGGTTGAATACCGAGTCTTGTTGCTGTGGTTTGAACGCTGGACGAATGGGAAAACTTTGACTGAAATGCATTGAAGTCAATGGGAGAGAACGAGGGATGAAAGACGAGTGCGGGTCAAGATGGTGGACTTGGGGTGTTGGGTGATGAGGCCTAAGGTTGAATACCGAGTCTTGTTGCTGTGGTATGAACGCTGGCCGAGTGGGACAACTTTGACTGAAATGCATTGAAGTCAATGGGAGAGAACGAGGGATGAAAGACGAGTGCTGGTCAAGATGTTGGACTTGGGGTGTTGGGTGATGAGGCCTAAGGTTGAATACCGAGCCTTGTTGCTGTGGTATGAACACTGGCGGAGTTGGGCAACTTTGAATGAAATGCATTGAAGTCAATGGGAGAGAACGAGGGATGAAAGACGAGTGCGGGTCAAGATGTTGGACTTGGGGTGATGGGTGATGAGGCCTAAGGTTGAATACCGAGTCTTGTTGCTGTGGTATGAACGCTGGCCGAGTGGGACAACTTTGACTGAAATGCATTGAAGTCAATGGGCCATTCACTCCCATGAAAAAAGATTCGCCTTACTACTATTCACATGGCTAATGCTAGGTAAAAGTTAGCATTTAATGCATTCCTATGGGATTTTTAGTGTGTTTTAACGTGAATAACGTCGCCATGGTAACATATTCTGCGCAGAAAAGTAATAGCACACCTCACACAACCAAGGACTCACTTTTGATATATAGATTGCCTGGCTGCACGCTACGGTACGACCCGCATTAATTGCCGAAAATCACGGAAGAATAATAAATAATAATAATAAATAATAAAGTTTTTTTTCGACTTTGAGAGGCAATTGCACGCAATCCGTAAGCAGTACGGAGACAAACGATATGTCAATCCGTGCAGCTAAGTAAGCCCTACGATTTGGCACCAAAGTGAGCTCCGTGCCTTTCACGGTCTCAGTGCAAATTGGCAAAATGTAGTTTACTAGGTGAAGAGTAATATGGGCCTTTCATTACATGAATAGGCCCATAATAAATAATAAAGTTTTTTTTCGACTTTGAGAGGGAATTGCACGAAATCCGTAAGGAGGACGGAGACAAGCGATATGTCAATCCGTGCAGCTAAGTAAGCCCTACGATTTGGCACCAAAGTGAGCTCCGTGCCTTTCACGGGCTCAGCGCAAATTGGCAAAATGTAGTTTACTAGGTGAAGAACAATATGGGCCTTTCATTACATGAATAGGCCCATAATAATAATAATAAAGTTTTTTTTTCGACTTTGAGAGGCAATTGCACGCAATCCGTAAGAAGTACGGAGACAATCGATATGTCAATCCGTGCAGCTAAGTAAGCCCTACGATTTGGCACCAAAGTGAGCTCCGTGCCTTTCACGGGCTCAGCGCAAATTGGCAAAATGTAGTTTACTAGGTGAAGAACAATATGGGCCTTTCATTACATGAATAGGCCCATAATAATAATAAATAATAAAGTTTTTTTCCGACTTTGAGAGGCAATTGCACGCAATCCGTAAGGAGGACGGAGACAAGCGATATGTCAATCCGTCCGGCTAGGTAAGCCCTACGATTTGGCACCAAAGTGAGCTCCGTGCCTTTCACGGGCTCCTCGCAAATTGGCAAAATGTAATTTACTAGGTGAAGAGTAATATGGGCCTTTCATTACATGAATAGGCCCATAACTAGAAACGAAAATTCCTGAAGAAATTTTGAGATGGGCCTATTCTGCTGACCGGGGAAGAGCTGGTGCTTTTACTTATTGATTTAATTATTCAGTCTTGTAGCTTTGGCAGGAGCAGTGGCCAAATAATGAAACTTTGACCAAAATGCATTGAAGCCAATGGGAGAGAACGAGGGATGAAAGACGAGTGCGGGTCAAGATGTTGGACTTGGGGTGTTGGGTGATGAGGCCTATGGTTGAATAGCGAGTCTTGTTGGTGTGGTATGAACACTGGCCGAGTGGGAAAACTTTGACTGAAATGCATTGAAGTCAATGGGAAAGAACGAGGGATGAAAGACGAGTGCGGGTCAAGATGTTGGACTTGTGGTGTTGGGTGATGAGGCCTAAGGTTTAATACCGAGTCTTGTTGCTGTGGCATAAACGTTGGCCCAGTGGGAAAACTTTGACTGAAATGCATTGAAGTCAATGGGAGAGAACGAGGGATGAAAGACGAGTGCGGGTCAAGATGGGGGACTTGGGGCGTTGGGGGATGAGGCCTAAGGTTAAATACCGAGTCTTGTTGCTGTGGTATGAACACTGGCCGAGTGGGACAACGTTGACTGAAATGCATTGAAACTAATGGGAGAGAACGAGGGATGAAAGACGAGTGCGGGTCAAGTCCTTGGTCTTAAGATGTTGGGTGATGAGGCCTGAGGTTAAATACCAAGTCATGCTGCTGTGGTATGAACGCTGGCCGAGTGGGAAAACTTTGACTGAAATGCATTGAAGTGAATGGGCCATTCACTCCCATGAAAAAAGATGCGCCTTACTACTATTCACATGGTTAGTCAGGCTAATGCTAGGTAAAAGTTAGCATTCAATGCATTCCTATGGGATTTTAAGTGTGTTTTAACGTGAATAACGTCGCCATGGTAACATATTCTGCGCAGAAAAGTAATAGCACACCTCACACAACCAAGGACTCACTTTTGATATATAGATTGCCTGGCTGCACGGTACGGTACGACCCGCATTAATTGCCGAAAATCACGGAAGAATAATAAATAATAATAAATAATAATAATAAAGTTTTTTTTTCGACTTTGAGAGGCAACTGCACGCAATCCGTAAGGAGTACGGAGACAATCGATATGTCAATCCGTCCGGCTAGGCAAGCCCTACAATTTGGTACCAAAGTGAGCTCCGTGCCTTTCACGGTCTCAGTGCAAATTGGCAAAATGTAATTTACTAGGTGAAGAGTAATATGGGCCTTTCATTACATGAATAGGCCCATAATAAATAAATAATAATAAAGTTTTTTTTTTGACTTTGAGAGGCAATTGCACGCAATCCGTAAGCAGTACGGAGACAAACGATATGTCAATCCGTGCAGCTAAGTAAGCCCTACGATTTGGCACCAAAGTGAGCTCCGTGCCTTTCACGGGCTCAGCGCAAATTGGCAAAATGTAGTTTACTAGGTGAAGAACAATATGGGCCTTTCATTACATGAATAGGCCCATAATAAATAATAATAAAGTTTTTTTTTCGACTTTGAGAGGCAATTGCACGCAATCCGTAAGCAGTACGGAGACAATCGATATGTCAATTCGTGCAGCTAAGTAAGCCCTACGATTTGGCACCAAAGTGAGCTCCGTGCCTTTCACGGGCTCAGCGCAAATTGGCAAAATGTAATTTACTAGGTGAAGAGTAATATGGGCCTTTCATTACATGAATAGGCCCATAACTAGATGGTTGCTATGGTGTTGCTATGCAATTCTAGGTGGTTGCTAAGGTGTTGCTAGGTGGTTGCTAGGTGCTGCAAGTGGGTTGCAATGATGTCAGAAGGCGTTGCTAAGGTCTCAGTAGCTGGATGCTAGGCATAGCTAGATGGTTGCTATGGTGTTGCTATGCAATTATAGGTGGTTGCTAAGGTGTTGCTAGGTGGTTGCTAGGTGCTGCAAGTGGGTTGCTATGATGTCAGAAGGTGTTGCTATGGTCTCAGTAGCTGGTTGCTAGGCATAGCTAGATGGTTGCTAAGGTGTTGCTATGAAATTGTAGGTAGTTGCTAAGGTGTTGCTAGGTGGTTGCTAGGCAGTTGCTATGTGTTTGGTGATGAGGCCTGAGGTGTAATACCAAGTCTTGTTGCTGTGGCATTAACACTGGCCAAGTGGCAAAACTTTGATTGAAATGCATTGAAGTCAATGGGAGAGAACGAGGGATGAAAGACGAGTGCGGGTCAAGATGGTGGACTTGGGGCGTTGGGTGATGAGGCCTAAGGGTGAATATGAAGTCTTGTTGAGGTGGTATGAACGCTGGACGAATGGGAAAACTTTGACTAAAATGCATTGAAGTCAATGGGAGGGAACGAGGGATGAAAGACGAGTGCGGGTCAAGATGGTGGTGTTGCGGTGTTGGGTGATGAGGCCTGAGGTTGAATACCTAGTCTTGTTGCAGTGGTATGAACGCTGGCCGAATAGGAAAACTTTGACTGAAATGCATTGAAGTCAATGGGAGAGAACGAGGGATGAAAGACGAGTGCGGGTCAAGATGGTGGACTTGGGGCGTTGGGTGATGAGGCCTAAGGGTGAATATGAAGTCTTGTTGCAGTGGTATGAACGCTGGACGAATGGGAAAACTTTGACTGAAATGCATTGAAGTCAATGGGAGGGAACGAGGGATGAAAGACGAGTGCGGGTCAAGATGTTGGACTTGCGGTGTTGGTTGATGAGGCCTAAGGTTGAATACCGAGTCTTGTTGCTCTGGTATGAACGCTGGCCGAGTGGGACAACTTTGACTGAAATGCATTGAAGTCAATGGGCCATTCACTCCCATGAAAAAAGATGCGCCTTACTACTATTCACATGGCTAATGCTAGGTAAAAGTTAGCATTCAGTGCATTCCTATGGGATTTTAAGTGTGTTTTAACGTGAATAACGTCGCCATGGTAACATATTCTGCGCAGAAAAGTAATAGCACACCTCACACCATGAAGGACTCACTTTTGATATATAGATTGCCTGGCTGCACGCTACGGTACGACCCGCATTAATTGCCGAAAATCACGGAAGAATAATAATAATAATAAATAAATAATAATAAAGTTTTTTTTTTGACTTTGAGAGGCAATTGCACGCAATCCGTAAGCAGTACGGAGACAAACGATATGTCAATCCGTGCAGCTAAGTAAGCCCTACGATTTGGCACCAAAGTGAGCTCCGTGCCTTTCACGGGCTCAGCGCAAATTGGCAAAATGTAGTTTACTAGGTGAAGAACAATATGGGCCTTTCATTACATGAATAGGCCCATAACTAGAAACGAAAATTCCTGAAGAAATTTTGAGATGGGCCTATTTTGCTGACCGAGGAAGAGCTGGTGCTTTTACTTATTGATTTAATTATTTAGTCTTGTTGCTGTGGCAGAAGTATTGGCCAAATAATGAAACTTTGACAGAAATGCATTGAAGTCAATGTGAGAGAACGAGGGATGAAGGACGAGTGCGGGTCAGGATGGGGGTCTTAAGGTGTTTGGTGATGAGGCCTAAAGTTTAATACCGAGTGTTATTGCTGTGGCGTGAACACTGGCCGAGTAGGAGAACTTTGACTGAAATGCATTGAAGTCAATGTGAGAGAACGAGGGATGAAAGACGAGTGCGGGTCAGGATGGTGGTCTGAAGGTGTTGGGTGATGAGGCCAAAGGTTGAATATCGAGTCTTGTTGCTGTGGTATGAACGCTGGCCGAGTGGGAAAACTTTGACTGAAATGCATTGAAGTCAATAGGAGAGAACGAGGGATGATAGACGAGTGCGGGTGAAGATGATGGACTTGGGGCGTTGGGTGATGAGGCCTAAGGTTGAATACCGAGTCTTGTTGCTGTAGTATGAACGCTGGCCGAGTGGGAAAACTTTGACTGAAATGCATTGAAGTCAATGGGAGAGAACGAGGGATGAAAGACGAGTGCGGGTCAGGATGGTGGACTTGGGGTGTTGGGTGATGAGGCCTGAGGTTGAATTCCGAGTCTTGTTGCTGTGGTATGAACGCTGGCCGAGTGGGACAACTTTGACTGAAATGCATTGAAGTCAATGGGAGAGAACGAGGGATGAAAGACGAGTGCGGGTCAAGATGTTGGACTTGGGGTGTTGGGTGATGAGGCCTAAGGTTGAATACCGAGTCTTGTTGCTGTGGTATGAACGCTGGCCGAGTGGGACAAGTTTGACTGAAATGCATTGAAGCCAATGGGCCATTCACTCCCATGAAAAAAGATGCGCCTTACTACTATTCACTTGGCTAATGCTAGGTAAAAGTTAGCATTTAATGCATTCCTATGGGATTTTTAGTGTGTTTTAACGTGAATAACGTCGCCATGGTAACATATTCTGCGCAGAAAAGTAATAGCACACCTCACACAACCAAGGACTCACTTTTGACATATAGCTTGCCTGGCTGCATGTTACGGTACGACCCGCATTAATTGCCGAAAATCTACGGAAGAATAATAAATAAATAAATAATAATAAAGTTTTTTTTTCGACTTTGAGAGGGAATTACACGCAATCCGTAAGCAGTACGGAGACAAACGATATGTCAATCCGTGCAGCTAAGTAAGCCCTACGATTTGGCACCAAAGTGAGCTCCGTGCCATTCACGGGCTCAGCGCAAATTGGCAAAATGTAGTTTACTAGGTGAAGAACAATATGGGCCTTTCATTACATGAATAGGCCCATAATAATAATAACTAGAAACGAAAATTCCTGAAGAAATTTTGAGATGGGCCTATTCCGCTGACCTTGGAAGAGCTGGTGCTTTTACTTATTGATTTAATTATTTAGTCTTGTTGCTGTGGCAGTAGTATTGGCCAAATAATGAAACTTTGACAGAAATGCATTGAAGTCAATGGGAGAGAACGAGGGATGAACGACGAGTGCGGGTCAAGATGGTGGACTTGGGGCGTTGGGTGATGAGGCCTAAGGGTGAATATGAAGTCTTGTTGCTGTGGTATGAACGCTGGACGAATGGGAAAACTTTGACTGAAATGCATTGAAGTCAATGGGAGGGAACGAGGGATGAAAGACGAGTGCGGGTCAAGATGGTGGACTTGGGGCGTTGGGTGATGAGGCCTAAGGGTGAATATGAAGTCTTGTTGCAGTGGTATGAACGCTGGACGAATGGGAAAACTTTGACTGAAATGCATTGAAGTCAATGGGAGGGAACGAGGGATGAAAGACGAGTGCGGGTCAAGATGGTGGACTTGGGGTGTTGGGTGATGAGGCCTGAGGTTGAATACCGAGTCTTGTTGCTGTGGTATGAACGCTGGCCGAGTGGGACAACTTTGACTGAAATGCATTGAAGTCAATGGGCCATTCACTCCCATGAAAAAAGATGCGCCTTACTACTATTCACATGGCTAATGCTAGGTAAAAGTTAGCATTTAATGCATTCCTATGGGATTTTAAGTGTGTTTTAACGTGAATAACGTCGCCATGGTAACATATTCTGCGCAGAAAAGTAATAGCACACCTCACACCATGAAGGACTCACTTTTGATATATAGCTTGCCTGGCTGCACGCTACGGTACGACCCGCATTAATTGCCGAAAATCACGGAAGAATAATAATAATAAACTAGAAACGAAAATTCCTGAAGAAATTTTGAGATGGGCCTATTCTGCTGACCGAGGAAGAGCTGGTGCTTTTACTTATTGATTTAATTATTCAGTCTTGTAGCTGTGGCAGAAGTAGTGGCCAAATAATGAAACTTTGACAGAAATGCATTGAAGTCAATGGGAGAGAACGAGGGATGAAAGACGAGTGCGGGTCAAGATGGTGGACTTGGGGTGTTGGGTGATGAGGCCTAAGGTTGAATACCGAGTCTTGTTGCTGTGGTATGAACGCTGGCCGAGTGGGACAACTTTGACTGAAATGCATTGAAGCCAATGGGCCATTCACTCCCATGAAAAAAGATGCGCCTTACTACTATTCACATGGCTAATGCTAGGTAAAAGTTAGCATTTAATGCATTCCTATGGGATTTTTAGTGTGTTTTAACGTGAATAACGTCGCCATGGTAACATATTCTGCGCAGAAAAGTAATAGCACACCTCACACAACCAAGGACTCACTTTTGATATATAGATTGCCTGGCTGCATGTTACGGTACGACCCGCATTAATTGCCGAAAATCTACGGAAGAATAATAATAATAACTAGAAACGAAAATTCCTGAAGAAATTTTGAGATGGGCCTATTTTGCTGACCGAGGAAGAGCTGGTGCTTTTACTTATTGATTTAATTATTTAGTCTTGTTGCTGTGGCAGAAGTATTGGCCAAATAATGAAACTTTGACAGAAATGCATTGAAGTCAATGTGAGAGAACGAGGGATGAAGGACGAGTGCGGGTCAGGATGGGGGTCTTAAGGTGTTTGGTGATGAGGCCTAAAGTTTAATACCGAGTGTTATTGCTGTGGCGTGAACACTGGCCGAGTAGGAGAACATTGACTGAAATGCATTGAAGTCAATGTGAGAGAACGAGGGATGAAAGACGAGTGCGGGTCAGGATGGTGGTCTGAAGGTGTTGGGTGATGAGGCCAAAGGTTGAATATCGAGTCTTGTTGCTGTGGTATGAACGCTGGCCGAGTGGGAAAACTTTGACTGAAATGCATTGAAGTCAATAGGAGAGAACGAGGGATGAAAGACGAGTGCGGGTCAGGATGGTGGTCTTAAGTTGTTGGGTGATGAGGCCTAAGGTTGAATACCGAGTCTTGTTGCTGTGGCATGAACGCTGGCCGAGTGGGACAACTTTGACTGAAATGCATTGAAGCCAATGGGCCATTCACTCCCATGAAAAAAGATGCGCCTTACTACTATTCACATGGCTAATGCTAGGTAAAAGTTAGCATTTAATGCATTCCTATGGGATTTTTAGTGTGTTTTAACGTGAATAACGTCGCCATGGTAACATATTCTGCGCAGAAAAGTAATAGCACACCTCACACAACCAAGGACTCACTTTTGATATATAGATTGCCTGGCTGCACGCTACGGTACGACCCGCATTAATTGCCGAAAATCACGGAAGAATAATAATAATAAACTAGGTGGTTACTAGCTGCTGAAAGGTGGTTGCTATGGCCTCAGAAGGTGTTGCTAAGGTCTAAGTAGCTGGTTGCTAGGCATACCTAGATGGTTGCTATGGTGTTGCTATGGAATTATAGGTGGTTGCTAAGGTGTTGCTAGGTGGTTGCTATGTTGTCAGAAGGTGTTGCTATGGGCTCAGTAGCTGGTTGCCAGGCATAGCTAGATGGTTGCTATGGTGTTGCTATGGAATTATTGGTGGTTGCTAAGGTGTTGCTAGGTGGTTGCTAGGTGCTGCAAGTGGGTTGCTATGATGTCAGATGGAGTTGCTATGGTCTCAGTAGCTGGTTGCTAGGCATAGCTAGATGGTTGCTATGGTGTTGCTATGCAATTCTAGGTGGTTGCTAAGGTGTTGCTAGGTGGTTGCTATGTTGTCAGAAGGTGTTGCTATGGGCTCAGTAGCTGGTTGCTAGGCATAGCTAGATGGTTGCTAAGGTGTTGCTATGAAATTGTAGGTAGTTGCTAAGGTGTTGCTAGGTGGTTGCTAGGCAGTTGCTATGTGTTTGATGGTGAGGTCTGAGGTGTAATACCAAGTCTTGTTGCTGTGGCATTAACACTGGCCAAGTGGCAAAACTTTGATTGAAATACATTGAAGTCAATGGGAGAGAACGAGGGATGAAAGGCGAGTGCGGGTCAAGATGGTACACTTGGGGTGTTGGGTGATGAGGCCTAAGATTGAATACTGAGTCTTGTTGCTGTGGTATGAACGCTGGCCGAGTGGGACAACTTTGACTGAAATGCATTGAAGTCAATGGGAGAGAACGAGGGATGAAAGACGAGTGCGGGGCAAGATGTTGGACTTGGGGTGTTGGGTGATGAGGCCTAAGGTTGAATACCGAGTGTTGTTGCTGTGGTATGAACGCTGTCCGAGTGGGACAACTTAGACTGAAATGCATTGAAGTCAATGGGAGAGAACGAGGGATGAAAGACGAGTGCGGGTCAGGATGGTGGTCTTGGGTTGTTGGGTGATGAGGCCTAAGGTTGAATATCGAGTCTTGTTGCTGTGGTATGAACGCTGGCCGAGTAGGAAAACTTTGACTGAAATGCATTGAAGTCAATGGGAGAGAACGAGGGATGAAAAATGAGTGCGGGTCAAGATGTTGGACTTGGGGTGTTGGGTGATGAGGCCTAAGGTTGAATACCGAGTCTTGTTGCTGTGGTATGAACGCTGGCCGAGTGGGACAACTTTGACTGAAATGCATTGAAGTCAATGGGCCATTCACTGCCATGAAATAAGACGATCCTTACTACTATTGACATGGTTAGTTAGGTATAGGCTAATGCTAGGTAAAAGTTAGCATTCAATGCATTCCTATGGGATTTTTAGTGTGTTTTAACATGAATAACGTCACCATGGTAACATATTCTGCGCAGAAAAGTAATAGCACACCTCACACCATGAAGGACTCACTTTTGATATATAGATTACCTGGCTGCATGCTACGGTACGACCCGCATTAATTGCCGAAAATCACGGAAGAATAATAATAATAAAGTTTTTTTTTCGTGTTTGAGAGGCGATTGCACGCAATCCGTAAGGAGTACAGAGACAAAAGATATGTCAATCCGTCCAGCTAAGCAGGCCCTACGATTTGGCACCAAAATGAGCTCCGTGCCTTTCACGGGCTCAGCGCAAATTGGCAAAATGTAGTTTACTAGGTGAAGAACAATATGGGCCTTTCATTACATGAATAGGCCCATAACTAGATGGTTGCTATGGTGTTGCTATGCAATTCTAGGTGGTTGCTAAGGTGTTGCTAGGTGGTTGCTAGGTGCTGCAAGTGGGTTGCTATGATGTCAGATGGTGTTGCTATGGTCTCAGTTGCTGGTTGCTAGGCATAGCTAGATGGTTGCTATGCTGTTGCTATGCAATTCTAGGTGGTTGCTAAGGTGTTGCTAGGTGGTTGCTAGGTGCTGCAAGCTGGTTGCTATGATGTCAGAAGGCGTTGCTATGGTCTCAGTAGCTGGTTGCTAGGCATAGCTAGATGGTTGCTATGGTGTTGCTATGCAATTCTAGGTGGTTGCTAAGGTGTTGCTAGGTGGTTGCTAGGTGCTGCAAGCGGGTTGCTATGATGTCAGAAGGCGTTGCTATGGTCTCAGTAGCTGGTTGCTAGGCATAGCTAGATGGTTGCTATGGTGTTGCTATGCAATTCTAGGTGGTTGCTAAGGTGTTGCTAGGTGGTTGCTAGGTGCTGCAAGTGGGTTGCTATGATGTCAGAAGGCGTTGCTATGGTCTCAGTAGCTGGTTGCTAGGCATAGCTAGATGGTTGCTATGGTGTTGCTATGCAATTATAGGTGGTTGCTAAGGAGTTGCTAGGTGGTTGCTAGGTGCTGCAAGTGGGTTGCTATGATGTCAGAAGGCATTGCTATGGTCTCAGTAGCTGGTTGCTAGGCATAGCTAGATGGTTGCTATGGTGTTGCTATGCAATTCTAGGTGGTTGCTAAGGTGTTGCTAGGTGGTTGCTAGGTGCTGCAAGCGGGTTGCTATGATGTCAGAAGGCATTGCTATGGTCTCAGTAGCTGGTTGCTAGGCATAGCTAGATGGTTGCTATGGTGTTGCTATGCAATTCTAGGTGGTTGCTAAGGTGTTGCTAGGTGGTTGCTAGGTGCTGCAAGTGGGTTGCTATGATGTCAGAAGGCGTTGCTATGGTCTCAGTAGCTGGTTGCTAGGCATAGCTAGATGGTTGCTATGGTGTTGCTATGCAATTATAGGTGGTTGCTAAGGAGTTGCTAGGTGGTTGCTAGGTGCTGCAAGTGGGTTGCTATGATGTCAGAAGGCGTTGCTATGGTCTCAGTAGCTGGTTGCTAGGCATAGCTAGATGGTTGCTATGGTGTTGCTATGCAATTCTAGGTAGTTGCTAAGGTGTTGCTAGGTGGTTGCTAGGCAGTTGCTAGGTGTTTGGTGATGAGGCCTGAGGTTGAATACCAAGTCTTGTTGCTGTGGTATGAACGCTGGCCGAGTGGGACAACTTTGACTGAAATGCATTGAAGTCAATGGGAGAGAAAGAGGGATGAAAGACGAGTGCGGGTCAAGATGGTGGACTTGGGGTGTTGGGTGATGAGGCCTGAGGTCAAATACCGAGTCTTGTTGCTGAGGCATGAACGCTGGCCGAATAGCAAAACTTTAACTGAAATGCATTGAAGTCAATGGGAGAGAACGAGGGATGAAAGACGAGTGCGGGTCATGATGGTGGTCATGGGGTGTTGGGTGATGAGGTCTGAGGTCGAATACCGAGTCTTGTTGCTGAGGCATGAACGCTGGCCGAATAGCAAAACTTTAACTGAAATGCATTGAAGTCAATGGGAGAGAACGAGGGATGAAAGACGAGTGCGGGTCATGATGGTGGTCATGGGGTGTTGGGTGATGAGGCCTAAGGTTGAATATCGAGTCTTGTTGCTGTGGTATGAACGCTGGCCGAGTGGGACAACTTTGACTGAAATGCATTGAAGTCAATGGGCCATTCACTCCCATGAAAAAAGATGCGCCTTACTACTATTCACATGGCTAATGCTAGGTAAAAGTTAGCATTTAATGCATTCCTATGGGATTTTAAGTGTGTTTGAACGTGAATAACGTCGCCATGGTAACATATTCTGCGCAGAAAAGTAATAGCACACCTCACACAACCAAGGACTCACTTTTGATATATAGATTTCCTGGCTGCACGCTACGGTACGACCCGCATTAATTGCCGAAAATCTACGGAAGAATAATAAATAATAACTAGATGGTTGCTATGGTGTTGCTATGCAATTATAGGTGGTTGCTAAGGTGTTGCTAGGTGGTTGCTAGGTGCTGCAAGTCGGTTGCTATGATGTCAGATGGCGTTGCTATGGTCTCAGTAGCTGGTTGCTAGGCATAGCTAGATGGTTGCTATGGTGTTGCTATGCAATTCTAGGTGGTTGCTAAGGTGTTGCTAGGTGGTTGCTAGGTGCTGCAAGCGGGTTGCTATGATGTCAGAAGGCGTTGCTATGGTCTCAGTAGCTGGTTGCTAGGCATAGCTAGATGGTTGCTATGGTGTTGCTATGCAATTCTAGGTGGTTGCTAAGGTGTTGCTAGGTGGTTGCTATGTTGTCAGAAGGTGTTGCTATGGGCTCAGTAGCTGGTTGCTTGGCATAGCTAGATGGTTGCTAAGGTGTTGCTATGAAATTGTAGGTAGTTGCTAAGGTGTTGCTAGGTGGTTGCTAGGCAGTTGCTAGGCGTTTGGTGATGAGGCCTGAGGTTGAATACCAAGTCTTGTTGCTGTGGCATTAACACTGGCTAAGTGGCAAAACTTTGGTTGAAAAGCATTAAAGTGAATGGGAGAGAACGAGGGATGAAAGACGAGTGCGCGTCAAGATGTTCGACTTCTGGTGTTGAGTGATGAGGCCTAAGGTTGAATTCCCAGTCTTGTTGCTCTGGCATGAACACTGGCCCAGTGGGAAAACTTTGACTAAAATGCATTGAAGTCAATGGGAGAGAACGAGGGATGAAAGACGAGTGCGGGTCAAGATGGTGGACTTGTGGTGTTGGGTGATGGGGCCTGAGGTTGAATACCTAGTCTTGTTGCTGTGGTATGAACGCTGGCCGAGTGGGACAACTTTGACTGAAATGCATTGAAGTCAATGGGAGAGAAAGAGGGATGAAAGACGAGTGCGGGTCAGGATGGTGGTCTTAAGGTGTTGTGTGATGATGCCTGTGGTTGAATACCGAGTCTTATTGCTGTGGTATGAACGCTGGCCGAGTGGGAAAACTTTGACTGAAATGTATTAAAGTCAATGGGAGAGAACGAGGGATGAAAGACGAGTGCGGGTCAAGATGGTGGACTTGGGGCGTTGGGTGATGAGGCCTAAGGTTGAATACTGAGTCTTGTTGCTGTGGTATGAACGCTGGCCGAGTGGGACAACTTTGACTGAAATGCATTGAAGTCAATGGGAGAGAACGAGGGATGAAAGACGAGTGCGGGTCAAGATGGTGGTCTTGGGGTGTTGGGTGATGAGGCCTGAGGTTGAATACCGAGTCTTGTTGCTGTGGTATGAACGCTGGCCGAGTGGGACAACTTTGACTGAAATGCATTGAAGCCAATGGGCCATTCACTCCCATGAAAAAAGATGCGCCTTACTACTATTCACATGGCTAATGCTAGGTAAAAGTTAGCATTTAATGCATTCCTATGGGATTTTTAGTGTGTTTCAACGTGAATAACGTCGCCATGGTAACATATTCTGCGCAGAAAAGTAATAGCACACCTCACACAACCAAGGACTCACTTTTGATATATAGATTGCCTGGCTGCACGCTACGGTACGACCCGCATTAATTGCCGAAAATCTACGGAAGAATAATAATAATAACTAGAAACGAAAATTCCTGAAGAAATTTTGAGATGGGCCTATTCCGCTGACCGTGGCAGAGCCTGTGCTACTAATAAAATGGGTGGTCTGTGTACTGCTAGGTGATTGCTAAGATTTGCAAGTTAGTTGCTACGGTGCTGCTAGGTGGTTACCGAAGTGCCGCTAGGCATTGCTAACTGGTTGCAATGTTGTTATTAGGCATTGCAAGGGTGTTGGTAGCTGGTTGCTAGGTGCTGCAAGTGGGTTGCTATGATGTCAGAAGGCGTTGCTATGGTCTCAGTAGCTGGTTGCTAGGCATAGCTAGATGGTTGCTATGGTGTTGCTATGCAATTATAGGTGGTTGCTAAGGTGTTGCATGGTGGTTGCTAGGTGCTGCAAGGTGTTTGCAATGGCATCAGAAGGCCTTGCTATGGTCTCAGCAGCTGGTTGCTAGGCATAGCTAGATGGTTGCTATGGTGTTGCTATGCAATTATAGGTGGTTGCTAAGGTGTGGCTAGGTGGTTGCTAGGTGCTGCAAGTGGGTTGCTATGATGTCAGATGGCGTTGCTATGGTCTCAGTTGCTGGTTGCTAGGCATAGCTAGATGGTTGCTATGGCGTTGCTATGCAATTCTAGGTGGTTGCTAAGGTGTTGCTAGGTGGTTGCTAGGTGCTGCAAGTGGGTTGCTATGATGTCAGAAGGCGTTGCTATGGTCTCAGTAGCTGGTTGCTAGGCATAGCTAGATGGTTGCTATGGTGTTGCTATGCAATTATAGGTGGTTGCTAAGGTGTTGCTAGGTGGTTGCTAGGTGCTGCAAGGTGGTTGCTATGATTTCAGAAGGCGTTGCTAAGGTCTCAGTAGCTGGTTGCTAGGCATAGCTAGATGGTTGCTATGGTGTTGCTATGCAATTCTAGGTGGTTGCTAAGGTGTTGCTAGGTGGTTGCTAGGTGCTGCAAATGGGTTGCTATGATGTCAGAAGTCGTTGCTATGGTCTCAGTAGCTGGTTGCTAGGCATAGCTAGATGGTTGCTATGGTGTTGCTATGCAATTCTAGGTGGTTGCTAAGGTGTTGCTAGGTGGTTGCTATGTTGTCAGAAGGTGTTGCTATGGGCTCAGTAGCTGGTTGCTAGGCATAGCTAAATGGTTGCTAAGGTGTTGCTATGAAATTGTAGGTAGTTGCTAAGGTGTTGCTAGGTGGTTGCTAGGTGCTGCAAGTGGGTTGCTATGATGTCAGATGGCGTTGCTATGGTCTCAGTAGCTGGTTGCTAGGTGGTTGCTAGGCATAGCTAGGTGGTTGCTATGGTGTTGCTATGCAATTCTAGGTGGTTGCTAAGGTGTTGCTAGGTGGTTGCTATGTTGTCAGAAGGTGTTGCTATGGGCTCAGTAGCTGGTTGCTAGGCATAGCTAGATGGTTGCTAAGGTGTTGCTATGAAATTGTAGGTAGTTGCTAAGGTGTTGCTAGGTGGTTGCTAGGTGCTGCAAGTGGGTTGCTATGATGTCAGATGGCGTTGCTATGGTCTCAGTAGCTGGTTGCTAGGTGGTTGCTAGGCATAGCTAGGTGGTTGCTATGGTGTTGCTATGCAATTGTAGGTGGTTGCTATGGTGTTGCTAGGTGGTTGCTAGGTGCTGCAAGGTGGTTGCTAGGTTGTGCGATGGCGTTCCTATGGTGTCAGTAGCTGGTAGCTAGGCATTGCTATGTGGTTGCTATGCAGTTGCTATGTAATTATAGGTGGTTGCTATGGTGTTGCTAGGCATCGCTAGGTGGTTGCTACGGTGCTGGTAGGCGTTTGGTGATGAGGCCTAAGGTTTAATATTAAGTGTTGATGATGTGGCATGAACAGTGGCTGAATAGCACAAGTTTGACTGAAATGCATTGAAGTCAATGGGAGAGAACGAGGGATGAAAGACGAGTGCGGGTCAAGATGTTGGACTTGGGGTGTGGGGTGATGAGGCCTAAGGTTAAATACCGAGTCTTGTTGCCGTGGTATGAACGCTGGCCCAGTGGGAAAACTTTGACTGAAATGCATTGAAGTCAATGGGAGAGAACGAGGGATGAAAGACGAGTGCGGGGCAAGATGTTGGACTTGGGATGTTGGGTGATGAGGCCTGAAGTTGAATACCGAGTGTTATTGCTGTGGTATGAACGCTGGCCGAGGAGGAAAACTTTGACAGAAATGCATTGAAGTCAATAGGAGAGAACGAGGGATGAAAGACGAGTGCGGGGCAAGATGTTGGACTTGGGGTGTTGGGTGATGAGGCCTAAGGTTGAATACCGAGTCTTGTTGCTGTGGAATGAATACTGGCCGAGTGGGAAAACATTGACTGAAATGCATTGAAGTCAATGGGAGAGAACGAGGGATGAAAGACGAGTGCGGGTCAAGATGTTGGACTTGGGGTGTTGGGTGATGAGGCCTAAGGTTGAATACCGAGTCTTGTTGCTGTGGTATGAACGCTGGCCGAGTGGGACAACTTTGACTGAAATGCATTGAAGTCAATGGGCCATTCACTGCCATGAAATAAGACGATCCTTACTACTATTCACATGGTTAGTTAGGTATAGGCTAATGCTAGGTAAAAGTTAGCATTCAATGCATTCCTATGGGATTTTTAGTGTGTTTTAACATGAATAACGTCACCATGGTAACATATTCTGCGCAGAAAAGTAATAGCACACCTCACACCATGAAGGACTCACTTTTGATATATAGATTACCTGGCTGCATGCTACGGTACGACCCGCATTAATTGCCGAAAATCACGGAAGAATAATAATAATAAAGTTTTTTTTTCGTGTTTGAGAGGCGATTGCACGCAATCCGTAAGGAGTACAGAGACAAAAGATATGTCAATCCGTCCAGCTAAGCAGGCCCTACGATTTGGCACCAAAGTGAGCTCCGTGCCTTTCACGGGCTCAGCGCAAGTTGGCAAAATGTAGTTTACTAGGTGAAGAGTAATATGGGCCTTTCATTACATGAATAGGCCCATAAAAATAATAAAGTTTTTTTTCGACTTTGAGAGGGAATTGCACGAAATCCGTAAGGAGGACGGAGACAAGCGATATGTCAATCCGTGCAGCTAAGTAAGCCCTACGATTTGGCACCAAAGTGAGCTCCGTGCCTTTCACGGGCTCAGCGCAAATTGGCAAAATGTAGTTTACTAGGTGAAGAACAATATGGGCCTTTCATTACATGAATAGGCCCATAACTAGAAACGAAAATTCCTGAAGAAATTTTGAGATGGGCCTATTCTGCTGACCGAGGAAGAGCTGGTTCTTTTACTTATTGATTTAATTATTTAGTCTTGTTGCTGTGGCAGAAGTATTGGCCAAATAATGAAACTTTGACAGAAATGCATTGAAGTCAATGGGAGAGAACGAGGGATGAACGACGAGTGCGGGTCAAGATGGTGGACTTGGGGCGTTGGGTGATGAGGCCTAAGGGTGAATATGAAGTCTTGTTGCTGTGGTATGAACGCTGGACGAATGGGAAAACTTTGACTGAAATGCATTGAAGTCAATGGGAGGGAACGAGGGATGAAAGACGAGTGCGGGTCAAGATGGTGGACTTGGGGCGTTGGGTGATGAGGCCTAAGGGTGAATATGAAGTCTTGTTGCAGTGGTATGAACGCTGGACGAATGGGAAAACTTTGACTGAAATGCATTGAAGTCAATGGGAGGGAACGAGGGATGAAAGACGAGTGCGGGTCAAGATGGTGGACTTGGGGTGTTGGGTGATGAGGCCTGAGGTTGAATACCGAGTCTTGTTGCTGTGGTATGAACGCTGGCCGAGTGGGACAACTTTGACTGAAATGCATTGAAGTCAATGGGAGAGAACGAGGGATGAAAGACGAGTGCGGGTCAAGATGTTGGACTTGCGGTGTTGGGTGATGAGGCCTAAGGTTGTATACCGAGTCTTGTTGCTGTGGTATGAACGCTGGCCGAGTGGGACAACTTTGACTGAAATGCATTGAAGTCAATGGGCCATTCACTCCCATGAAAAAAGATGCGCCTTACTACTATTCACATGGTTTGTCAGGCTAATGCTAGGTAAAAGTTAGCATTCAATGCATTCCTATGGGATTTTAAGTGTGTTTGAACGTGAATAACGTCGCCATGGTAACATATTCTGCGCAGAAAAGTAATAGCACACCTCACACCATGAAGGACTCACTTTTGATATATAGCTTGCCTGGCTGCACGCTACGGTACGACCCGCATTAATTGCCGAAAATCACGGAAGAATAATAATAATAAATAACTAGAAACGAAAATTCCTGAAGAAATTTTGAGATGGGCCTATTTTGCTGACCGAGGAAGAGCTGGTGCTTTTACTTATTGATTTAATTATTTAGTCTTGTTGCTGTGGCAGAAGTATTGGCCAAATAATGAAACTTTGACAGAAATGCATTGAAGTCAATGTGAGAGAACGAGGGATGAAGGACGAGTGCGGGTCAGGATGGGGGTCTTAAGGTGTTTGGTGATGAGGCCTAAAGTTTAATACCGAGTGTTATTGCTGTGGCGTGAACACTGGCCGAGTAGGAGAACATTGACTGAAATGCATTGAAGTCAATGTGAGAGAACGAGGGATGAAAGACGAGTGCGGGTCAGGATGGTGGTCTGAAGGTGTTGGGTGATGAGGCCAAAGGTTGAATATCGAGTCTTGTTGCTGTGGTATGAACGCTGGCCGAGTGGGAAAACTTTGACTGAAATGCATTGAAGTCAATAGGAGAGAACGAGGGATGAAAGACGAGTGCGGGTCAGGATGGTGGTCTTAAGTTGTTGGGTGATGAGGCCTAAGGTTGAATACCGAGTCTTGTTGCTGTGGCATGAACGCTGGCCGAGTGGGACAACTTTGACTGAAATGCATTGAAGCCAATGGGCCATTCACTCCCATGAAAAAAGATGCGCCTTACTACTATTCACATGGCTAATGCTAGGTAAAAGTTAGCATTTAATGCATTCCTATGGGATTTTTAGTGTGTTTTAACGTGAATAACGTCGCCATGGTAACATATTCTGCGCAGAAAAGTAATAGCACACCTCACACAACCAAGGACTCACTTTTGATATATAGATTGCCTGGCTGCACGCTACGGTACGACCCGCATTAATTGCCGAAAATCACGGAAGAATAATAATAATAAACTAGGTGGTTACTAGCTGCTGAAAGGTGGTTGCTATGGCCTCAGAAGGTGTTGCTAAGGTCTAAGTAGCTGGTTGCTAGGCATACCTAGATGGTTGCTATGGTGTTGCTATGGAATTATAGGTGGTTGCTAAGGTGTTGCTAGGTGGTTGCTATGTTGTCAGAAGGTGTTGCTATGGGCTCAGTAGCTGGTTGCCAGGCATAGCTAGATGGTTGCTATGGTGTTGCTATGGAATTATTGGTGGTTGCTAAGGTGTTGCTAGGTGGTTGCTAGGTGCTGCAAGTGGGTTGCTATGATGTCAGATGGAGTTGCTATGGTCTCAGTAGCTGGTTGCTAGGCATAGCTAGATGGTTGCTATGGTGTTGCTATGCAATTCTAGGTGGTTGCTAAGGTGTTGCTAGGTGGTTGCTATGTTGTCAGAAGGTGTTGCTATGGGCTCAGTAGCTGGTTGCTAGGCATAGCTAGATGGTTGCTAAGGTGTTGCTATGAAATTGTAGGTAGTTGCTAAGGTGTTGCTAGGTGGTTGCTAGGCAGTTGCTATGTGTTTGATGGTGAGGTCTGAGGTGTAATACCAAGTCTTGTTGCTGTGGCATTAACACTGGCCAAGTGGCAAAACTTTGATTGAAATACATTGAAGTCAATGGGAGAGAACGAGGGATGAAAGGCGAGTGCGGGTCAAGATGGTACACTTGGGGTGTTGGGTGATGAGGCCTAAGATTGAATACTGAGTCTTGTTGCTGTGGTATGAACGCTGGCCGAGTGGGACAACTTTGACTGAAATGCATTGAAGTCAATGGGAGAGAACGAGGGATGAAAGACGAGTGCGGGGCAAGATGTTGGACTTGGGGTGTTGGGTGATGAGGCCTAAGGTTGAATACCGAGTGTTGTTGCTGTGGTATGAACGCTGTCCGAGTGGGACAACTTAGACTGAAATGCATTGAAGTCAATGGGAGAGAACGAGGGATGAAAGACGAGTGCGGGTCAGGATGGTGGTCTTGGGTTGTTGGGTGATGAGGCCTAAGGTTGAATATCGAGTCTTGTTGCTGTGGTATGAACGCTGGCCGAGTAGGAAAACTTTGACTGAAATGCATTGAAGTCAATGGGAGAGAACGAGGGATGAAAAATGAGTGCGGGTCAAGATGTTGGACTTGGGGTGTTGGGTGATGAGGCCTAAGGTTGAATACCGAGTCTTGTTGCTGTGGTATGAACGCTGGCCGAGTGGGACAACTTTGACTGAAATGCATTGAAGTCAATGGGCCATTCACTGCCATGAAATAAGACGATCCTTACTACTATTGACATGGTTAGTTAGGTATAGGCTAATGCTAGGTAAAAGTTAGCATTCAATGCATTCCTATGGGATTTTTAGTGTGTTTTAACATGAATAACGTCACCATGGTAACATATTCTGCGCAGAAAAGTAATAGCACACCTCACACCATGAAGGACTCACTTTTGATATATAGATTACCTGGCTGCATGCTACGGTACGACCCGCATTAATTGCCGAAAATCACGGAAGAATAATAATAATAAAGTTTTTTTTTCGTGTTTGAGAGGCGATTGCACGCAATCCGTAAGGAGTACAGAGACAAAAGATATGTCAATCCGTCCAGCTAAGCAGGCCCTACGATTTGGCACCAAAATGAGCTCCGTGCCTTTCACGGGCTCAGCGCAAATTGGCAAAATGTAGTTTACTAGGTGAAGAACAATATGGGCCTTTCATTACATGAATAGGCCCATAATAAATAATAAAGTTTTTTTTCCACTTTGAGAGGGAATTGCACGCAATCCGTAAGCAGTACGGAGACAAACGATATGTCAATCCGTCCGGCAAGGTAAGCCCTACGATTTGGCCCCAACGTGAGCTCCATGCCTTTCACGGGCTCAGCGCAAATTGGCAAAATGTAGTTTACTAGGTGAAGAACAATATGGGCCTTTCATTACATGAATAGGCCCATAATAAAGTTTTTTTTTCGACTTTGAGAGGCAATTGCACGCAATCCGTAAGCAGTACGGAGACAAACGATATGTCAATCCGTGCAGCTAAGTAAGCCCTACGATTTGGCACTAAAGTGAGCTCCGTGCCTTTCACGGGCTCAGCGCAAATTGGCAAAATGTAGTTTACTAGGTGAAGAACAATATGGGCCTTTCATTACATGAATAGGCCCATAATGAAGAACAATATGGGCCTTTCATTACATGAATAGGCCCATAATAAATAAAGTTTTTATTTTTCGACTTTGAGAGGCAATTGCACGCAATCCGTAAGAAGTACGGAGACAATCGATATGTCAATCCGTGCAGCTAAGTAAGCCCTACGATTTGGCACGAAAGTGAGCTCCGTGCCTTTCACGGGCTCAGCGCAAATTGGCAAAATGTAGTTTACTAGGTGAAGAACAATATGGGCCTTTCATTACATGAATAGGCCCATAATAAATAAATAATAATAAAGTTTTTTTTTCGACTTTGAGAGGCAATTGCACGCAATCCGTAAGCAGTACGGAGACAAACGATATGTCAATCCGTGCAGCTAAGTAAGCCCTACGATTTGGCACCAAAGTGAGCTCCGTGCCTTTCACGGGCTCAGCGCAAATTGGCAAAATGTAATTTACTAGGTGAAGAGTAATATGGGCCTTTCATTACATGAATAGGCCCATAATAAATAATAATAATAAAGTTTTTTTTTCGACTTTGAGAGGCAACTGCACGCAATCCGTAAGGAGTACGGAGACAATCGATATGTCAATCCGTCCGGCTAGGCAAGCCCTACGATTTGGTACCAAAGTGAGCTCCGTGCCATTCACGGGCTCAGCGCAAATTGGCAAAATGTAATTTACTAGGTGAAGAGTAATATGGGCCTTTCATTACATGAATAGGCCCATAATAATAAAGTTTTTTTTTGACTTTGAGAGGCAATTGCACGCAATCCGTAAGGAGTACGGAGACAATCGATATGTCAATCCGTCCGGCTAGGCAAGCCCTACGATTTGGCACCAAAGTGAGCTCCGTGCCTCTCACGGGCTCAGCGCAAATTGGCAAAATGTAGTTTACTAGGTGAAGAACAATATGGGCCTTTCATTACATGAATAGGCCCATAATAATAATAAAGTTTTTTTTTCGACTTTGAGAGGCAACTGCACGCAATCCGTAAGCAGTACGGAGACAAACGATATGTCAATCCGTGCAGCTAAGTAAGCCCTACGATTTGGCACCAAAGTGAGCTCCATGCCTTTCACGGGCTCAGCGCAAATTGGCAAAATGTAGTTTACTAGGTGAAGAACAATATGGGCCTTTCATTACATGAATAGGCCCATAATAATAAAGTTTTTTTTCGACTTTGAGAGACAATTGCACGCAATCCGTAAGCAGTACGGAGACAAACGATATGCCAATCCGTGCAGCTAAGTAAGCCCTACGATTTGGCACCAAAGTGAGCTCCGTGCCTTTCACGGGCTCAGCGCAAATTGGCAAAATGTAGTTTACTAGGTGAAGAACAATATGGGCCTTTCATTACATGAATAGGCCCATAACTAGATGGTTGCTATGGTGTTGCTATGCAATTGTAGGTGGTTGCTAAGGTGTTGCTAGGTGGTTGCTATGTTGTCAGAAAGTGTTGCTATGGGCTCCGTAGCTGGTTGCTAGGCATAGCTAGATGGTTGCTAAGGTGTTGCTATGAAATTGTAGGTAGTTGCTAAGGTGTTGCTAGGTGGTTGCTAGGCAGTTGCTAGGTGTTTGGTGATGAGGCCTGAGGTTGAATACCAAGTCTTGTTGCTGTGGCATTAACACTGGCTAATTGGCAAAACTTTGATTGAAATGCATTGAAGTCAATGGGAGAGAACGAGGGATGAAAGACGAGTGCGGGTCAGGATGGTGGTCTTAAGGTGTTGTGTGATGATCCCTGTGGATGAATACCGAGTCTTATTGCTGTGGTATGAACGTTGGCCGAGTGGGAAAACTTTGAATGAGATGTATTGAAGTCAATAGGAGAGAACGAGGGATGAAAGACGAGTGCGGGTCAAGATGTTGGACTTGGGGTGTTGGGTGATGAGGCCTAAGGTTGAATACCGAGTCTTGTTGCTGTGGCATTAACACTGGCTAATTTGCAAAACTTTGACTAAAATGCATTGAAGTCAATGGGAGAGAACGAGGGATGAAAGACGAGTGCGGGTCAAGATGGTGGACTTGGGGTGTTGAGTGATGAGGCCTACGGTGTAATACCGAGTCTTGTTGCTGTGGTATGAACACTTGCCCAGTGGGAAAACTTTGACTGAAATGCATTGAAGTCAATGGGAGAGAACGAGGGATGAAAGACGAGTGCAGGTGAAGATGGTGGACTTGGGGCGTTGGGTGATGAGGCCTAAGGTTGAATACCGAGTCTTGTTGCTGTGGTATGAACGCTGGCCCAGTGGGAAAACTTTGACTGAAATGCATTGAAGTCAGTAGGAGAGAACGAGGGATGAAAGACGAGTGCGGGTCAGGATGGTGGTCTTAAAGTGTTGTGTGATGATCCCTGTGGATGAATACCGAGTCTTATTGCTGTGGTATGAACGCTGGCCGAGTGGGAAAACTTTGACTGAGATGTATTGAAGTCAATGGGAGAGAACGAGGGATGAAAGACGAGTGCGGGTCAAGATGTTGGACTTGGGGTGTTGGGTGATGAGGCCTAAGGTTGAATACCGAGTCTTGTTGCTGTGGTATGAACGCTGGCCGAGTGGGAAAACTTTGACTAAAATGCATTGAAGTCAATGGGAAAGAACGAGGGATGAAAGACGAGTGCGGGTCAAGATGTTGGACTTGGGGTGTTGGGTGATGAGGCCTAAGGTTGAATACCGAGTCTTGTTGCTGTGGTATGAACGCTGGCCCAGTGGGAAAACTTTGACTGAAATGCATTGAAGTCAATGGGAGAGAACGAGGGATGAAAGACGAGTGCGGGTCAAGATGTTGGACTTGGGGTGTTGGGTGATGAGGCCTAAGGGTGAATATGAAGTCTTGTTGCAGTGGTATGAACGCTGGACGAATGGGAAAACTTTGACTGAAATGCATTGAAGTCAATGGGAAAGAACGAGGGATGAAAGACGAGTGCGGGTCAGGATGGTGGTCTTAAGGCATTGTGTGATGATGCCTGTGGTTTAATACCGAGTCTTATTGCTGTGGTATGAACGCTGGCCGAGTGGGAAAACTTTGACTGAAATGTATTAAAGTCAATGGGAGAGAACGAGGGATGAAAGACGAGTGCGGGTCAAGATGGTGGACTTGGGGCATTGGGTGATGAGGCCTAAGGGTGAATATGAAGTCTTGTTGCTGTGGTATGAACGCTGGCCGAGTGGGAGAACTTTGATTGAAATGCATTGAAGTCAATGGGAGAGAACGAGGGATAAAAGACGAGTGCGGGTCAAGATGTTGGACTTGGGGTGTTGGCTGATGAGGCCTAAGGTTGAATACCAAGTCTTGTTGCTCTGGTATGAACGCTGGCCGAGTGGGACAACTTTGACTGAAATGCATTGAAGCCAATGGGCCATTCACTCCCATGAAAAAAGATGCGCCTTACTACTATTCACTTGGCTAATGCTAGGTAAAAGTTAGCATTCAATGCATTCCTATGGGATTTTAAGTGTGTTTTAACGTGAATAACATCGCCATGGTAACATATTCTGCGCAGAAAAGTAATAGCACACCTCACACCATGAAGGACTCACTTTTGATATATAGATTGCCTGGCTGCACGCTACGGTACGACCCGCATTAATTGCCGAAAATCACGGAAGAATAATAATAATAACTAGAAACGAAAATTCCTGAAGAAATTTTGAGATGGGCCTATTCTGCTGACCGAGGAAGAGCCTGTGCTACTAATAAAGTGGCTGGTCTGTGCACTGCTAGGTGATTGCTATGATGTTGCTAGTTTGGTGCTATGGTGCTGCTAGGCGGTTGCTGTAGTGCCGCTAGGCATTGCTAGGTGGTTGCAATGTTGTTATTAGGCATTGCAAGGGTGTTGGTAGCTGGTTGCTAGGCGTTGCTACATGGTTGCTATGGTGTTGCATGGTGGTTGCTAGATGCTGCAAGGTGTTTGCAATGGCATCAGAAGGCCTTGCTATGGTCTCAGCAGCTGGTTGCTAGGCATAGCTAAATGGTTGCTATGGTGTTGCTATGCATTTTTTGGTGGTTGCTATGGTGTTGCTAGGTGGTTACTAGCTGCTGAAAGGTGGTTGCTATGGCCTCAGAAGGTGTTGCTATGGTCTCAGTAGCTGGTTGCTAGGCATAGCTAAATGGTTGCTATGGTGTTGCTATGCATTTTTTGGTGGTTGCTATGGTGTTGCTAGGTGGTTGCTAGGTGCTGCAAGTGGGTTGCTATGATGTCAGAAGGCGTTGCTAAGGTCTCAGTAGCTGGTTGCTAGGCATAGCTAGATGGTTGCTATGGTGTTGCTATGGAATTATAGGTGGTTGCTAAGGTGTTGCTAGGTGGTTGCTAGGTGCTGCAAGCGGGTTGCTATGATGTCAGAAGGCGTTGCTATGGTCTCAGTAGCTGGTTGCTAGGCATAGCTAGATGGTTGCTATGGTGTTGCTATGCAATTCTAGGTGGTTGCTAAGGTGTTGCTAGGTGGTTGCTAGGCAGTTGCTAGGCGTTTGGTGATGAGGCCTGAGGTTGAATACCAAGTCTTGTTGCTGTGGCATTAACACTGGCTAAGTGGCAAAACTTTGGTTGAAAAGCATTAAAGTCAATGGGAGAGAACGAGGGATGAAAGACGAGTGCGCGTCAAGATGTTCGACTTCTGGTGTTGAGTGATGAGGCCTAAGGTTGAATTCCGAGTCTTGTTGCTCTGGCATGAACACTGGCCCAGTGGGAAAACTTTGACTAAAATGCATTGAAGTCAATGGGAGAGAACGAGGGATGAAAGACGAGTGCGGGTCAGGATGGTGGTCTTAAGGTGTTGTGTGATGAGGCCTAAGGTTGAATATCGAGTCTTGTTGCTGTGGTATGAACGCTGGCCGAGTTGGAAAACTTTGACCAAAATGCATTGAAGTCAATGGGAGAGAACGAGGGATGAAAGAGGAGTGCGGGTCAAGATGTTGGACTTGGGGTGTTGGGTGATGAGGCCTAAGGTTGAATACCAAGTCTTGTTGCTCTGGTATGAACGCTGGCCGAGTGGGAAAACTTTGACTGAAATGCATTGAAGCCAATGGGAGAGAACGAGGGATGAAAGACGAGTGCGGGTCAGGATGGAGGTCTTAAGGTGTTGCGTGATGAGGCCTAAGGTTGAATATCGAGTCTTGTTGCTGTGGTATGAACGCTGGCCGAGTTGGAAAACTTTGACCAAAATGCATTGAAGTCAATGGGAGAGAACGGGGGATGAAAGACGAGTGCGGGTCAAGATGGTGGACTTGGGGTGTTGGGTGATGAGGCCTAAAGTTGAATACCGAGTCTTGTTGCTGTGGTACTGTATGAACGCTGGCCGAGTGGGACAATTTTGACTGAAATGCATTGAAGTCAATGGGAGAGAACGAGGGATGAAAGACGAGTGTGGGTCAAGATGTTGGACTTGGGGTGTTGGGTGATGAGGCCTAAGGTTGATTACCCAGTGTTGTTGCTGTGGTATGAACGCTGGCCGAGTGGGAAAACTTTGACTAAAATGCATTGAAGTCAATGGGCCATTCACTCCCATGAAAAAAGATGCGCCTTACTACTATTCACATGGTTAGTCAGGCTAATGCTAGGTAAAAGTTAGCATTTAATGCATTCCTATGGGATTTTTAGTGTGTTTTAACGTGAATAACGTCGCCATGGTAACATATTCTGCGCAGAAAAGTAATAGCACACCTCACACCAAGAAGGACTAACTTTTGACATATAGCTTGCCTGGCTGCACGCTACGGTACGACCCGCATTAATTGCCGAAAATCTACGGAAGAATAATAAATAATAAAGTTTTTTTTTTACTTTGAGAGGCAATTGCACAGAATCCGTAAGGAGTACGGAGACAAGCGATATGTCAATCCGTCCAGCTAAGTAAGCCCTACGATTTGGCACCAAAGTGAGCTCCGTGCCTTTCACGGGCTCAGCGCAAATTGGCAAAATGTAGTTTACTAGGTGAAGAACAATATGGGCCTTTCATTACATGAATAGGCCCATAATAATAATAAAGTTTTTTTTTCGACTTTGAGAGGCAATTGCACGCAATCCGTAAGAAGTACGGAGACAATCGATATGTCAATCCGTGCAGCTAAGTAAGCCCTACGATTTGGCACCAAAGTGAGCTCCGTGCCTTTCACGGGCTCAGCGCAAATTGGCAAAATGTAGTTTACTAGGTGAAGAACAATATGGGCCTTTCATTACATGAATAGGCCCATAATAATAATAAAGTTTTTTTTTCGACTTTGAGAGGCAATTGCACGCAATCCGTAAGAAGTACGGAGACAATCGATATGTCAATCCGTGCAGCTAAGTAAGCCCTATGATTTGGCACCAAAGTGAGCTCCGTGCCTTTCACGGGCTCAGCGCAAATTGGCAAAATGTAGTTTACTAGGTGAAGAACAATATGGGCCTTTCATTACATGAATAGGCCCATAATAAAGTTTTTTTTTCGACTTTGAGAGGCAATTGCACGCAATCCGTAAGCAGTACGGAGACAAACGATATGTCAATCCGTGCAGCTAAGTAAGCCCTACGATTTGGCACCAAAGTGAGCTCCGTGCCTTTCACGGGCTCAGCGCAAATTGGCAAAATGTAGTTTACTAGGTGAAGAACAATATGGGCCTTTCATTACATGAATAGGCCCATAATAATAAAGTTTTTTTTTCGACTTTGAGAGGCAATTGCACGCAATCCGTAAGAAGTACGGAGACAATCGATATGTCAATCCGTGCAGCTAAGTAAGCCCTATGATTTGGCACCAAACTGAGCTCCGTGCCTTTCACGGGCTCAGCGCAAATTGGCAAAATGTAGTTTACTAGGTGAAGAACAATATGGGCCTTTCATTACATGAATAGGCCCATAATAAAGTTTTTTTTTCGACTTTGAGAGGCAATTGCACGCAATCCGTAAGCAGTACGGAGACAAACGATATGTCAATCCGTGCAGCTAAGTAAGCCCTACGATTTGGCACCAAAGTGAGCTCCGTGCCTTTCACGGGCTCAGCGCAAATTGGCAAAATGTAGTTTACTAGGTGAAGAACAATATGGGCCTTTCATTACATGAATAGGCCCATAATAATAAAGTTTTTTTTTCGACTTTGAGAGGCAATTGCACGCAATCCGTAAGAAGTACGGAGACAATCGATATGTCAATCCGTGCAGCTAAGTAAGCCCTACGATTTGGCACCAAAGTGAGCTCCGTGCCTTTCACGGGCTCAGCGCAAATTGGCAAAATGTAGTTTACTAGGTGAAGAACAATATGGGCCTTTCATTACATGAATAGGCCCATAATAAATAATAATAATAAAGTTTTTTTTTCGACTTTGAGAGGCAATTGCACGCAATCCGTAAGCAGTACGGAGACAAACGATATGTCAATCCGTGCAGCTAAGTAAGCCCTACGATTTGGCACCAAAGTGAGCTCCGTGCCTTTCACGGGCTCAGCGCAAATTGGCAAAATGTAGTTTACTAGGTGAAGAACAATATGGGCCTTTCATTACATGAATAGGCCCATAATAAAGTTTTTTTTTCGACTTTGAGAGGCAATTGCACGCAATCCGTAAGCAGTACGGAGACAAACGATATGTCAATCCGTGCAGCTAAGTAAGCCCTACGATTAGGCACCAAAGTGAGCTCCGTGCCTTTCTCGGTCTCAGTGCAAATTGGCAAAATGTAGTTTACTAAGTGAAGAGTAATATGGGCCTTTCATTACATGAATAGGCCCATAATAATAATAAAGTTTTTTTTTCGAATTTGAGAGGCAATTGCACGCAATCCGTAAGAAGTACGGAGACAATCGATATGTCAATCCGTGCAGCTAAGTAAGCCCTACGATTTGGCACCAAAGTGAGCTCCGTGCCTTTCACGGGCTCAGCGCAAATTGGCAAAATGTAGTTTACTAGGTGAAGAACAATATGGGCCTTTCATTACATGAATAGGCCCATAATTATGAGCTACTTTATGGTCTTGAAGATGAGTGCCTGCTTGATCCCTCCAACAGCCTTCAGTTATTCTGTGCCCAGTACATATTTGTACCACGCCTCCAAATGGACCTCGACACTTTTACAGCCGGGTGGGATAACCATCCTCTGCGAACGGAACAAAACCTGACTCCCAATCAACTTTGGACCATTGGATTGCTCCAGTATCCTGTGGCTGCTCCAGAGAATCTAGAGGTAGACCTCAAATGTTGAAAATGTTGAATCCAAGCTATGTTTAATCAGGTTTACCCATTGTATCATATTTTAAGATATGAAACAATTATGACAAATAATGCAAAAATAGATCAAATCAGAAGTCTAAATACATTTTAACGACAATGTATATTCAATATTTGTGTACTCTCAACAAATTATAATGAATTATTTGAAGATCAAATGTGTGAAGTACACAAAAGGCAATTGCAAAGTGTTCTAACAAAATGACTTTCTATTTATAGGATTTGCAAGATCACTTCTTGGATTTCAACCCTGACAGAGAAGATGCTGCTGCTGCTGGTGGAGTAGTTCTACCACCCATCCAGTGCCCTCTGGGGCCACAGGCTATGGCTGGGCTGAGGGCAGCTATCAATCCTATCACTCCCTCCCAGGACAATGGAAAAGACATTTACCAGGCTGCGCTTGACTATGTAACATTTCACTCAAACTTGGCATGATAACATGCAGTCTGCAATATAAATGTTCAATGTTTGTTCATCTGATCCTTACAAATGAAATTGGAATTGCTTGCATGAATAGGTATTTGTGCAAAACTATTGTGGGGATGGTTTAGGATATATATTTTACTATGCAGTATATAAACAAGTCAGTCTGCCATAGTAAAGATATCCACTGTTTTATTCTGCTGTTACTTGTTTTAAACAATTAAATGAACCTCCCACAACTTTCAACAGTTTTTATTGGCTAAACTTCTAAATCTAGTGTATGCAGATATTTTAAACTGGGGTCTTTAATACCATTAGACAGTTCAAACTCCACATGCCATGTTTGATTCTTGGTAATTAAGAATTTAAAATAAAGCTGTGGATTTGTACACTTTGATCTTCAGTGAAATGCATTTTTTTTTCCAGTGGAAAACGCATCAGTTCCCCTTTACATTATAATGCTGTAGACACTAAAGTAAAACACTAAAGTTAATATTCACAATGAAAAAGAAAAATGATAAAGGCCATAGGCATTATGTCCATTTATTGTTTTGACATCAACCAAGTTAATTTTTGCTGACAATTTAGTAAATGTAAACCTCCACAATGTTGATTCCACTTGAACGACATGAATTTGCCACACACATGTTGAAACTGTATGTGGAAGACTGAACAATTTCAACAGTACAAGTAACTATGAATTGAGGAACAGCATCACATTTCAAAGTTTATATTACATGTACATTTGTCAGTGCTCTGTAAACAAAATGCAAATACAGAGTTCTTAAATGACCTTTCTCAAATAAATGGTTAGCAGTGGTCCCAACTTCAAACAAATGCAATGGGAGAACCAAACACTAACATTGAGCTATTTTTATGGTTTGACTTGTGCCAGCCTGTCTTTTTTTGTTAAGATTCTCACAGAATAATAAATAGCTCACTGAACAGCTTTAACAAAAATGCCATTAGAAATGCCAAAAATATTCACAATACTTCATGATTTGGTGAAGTAAACATCAGTGGTCAAAAAACATGACCTCTACACTCGCCCGAAGTCTCTACCCATTCTGATTGCTACTGTCATTACATCTCTGAACTCCTTGTATGTTTTCATATGTTCAACAGGAACAGTTACTGTATTTGTGCAGGCACTTACAAGTGGAAAACAAATTTGGTGACCCGGCACTTTTTCATTACAGTGGTGTTCAAATCTTAGATTTATTTTAAAATCTGCCCTCTCTGATGGAAGAAGGGGCTTGTGCCTTTGTCCAGTTAACCACTGCATCACTATCGGGACAGACAGGCTCACGTGTGTTTGTTGACTCCAGTGCCCTTCTTGACTTAGCAGCTCCTCTGGGGTCAGAGGCTCACACATTTGCTGGTCTTCATTCTGACCTGCATGACAAAACAAATCAGAGTAGTTGAGTACAATGGTGTAAAAATCCAACACTGCAAGAAGCCAACCCTATTTACCAATCTACACGATTTATCCCAAAGGCCTATTTCAACTAACCTTGCTGCATTAATTTCTATTTAATATACACAGAAATAACTGAAAGATAAAAAAAAATGATAGGAATAGTCCTAGAATAATGTTATGCAAAAGAATAACAGATATACATTATGAAATCTTTTTAATCTATGACTTATGTCTTTGAGCTGTGGAGGGCAAAGTCCAGAAAGGTCTCTAGTGAAGTTCAAAACCTGGACCATTTTGCCATAAGCATTGCCACCCGCCACTAACTACAACATTAATGTTTCTAAAAGGAAATATATTGATGGTCCTTTTTGGTGGAGTGCTAATATTCAGCTCCCTAATCAAAGACTGAGAACCAAATGTAGGTCATGTACATGGAATCACATTCTGCTCTACTCATTTTAGGTAACAGCTGTTTGCATGGCAAATTTGTATAGTACTCCATGTGATAAAGACAGTTTAAGTCAAACCTGTGATTTCCAGGTCTTGTAGAAAGTCCTGGAGGAAGTTGATGATAGCATGTTCTCTTGCTTGCCTTGGACTTCCCTTCTCACTCAGCTCAGGGACTAGGATACTCATTATGTAATCAGCATCCGGCTGGGGTGGTGGGGCAAAAGGAAGAAGAAAAAAAAAGGAGGAGGGTTGACTACACAGATAGCAACACAGAGAAAGACCACAGTCCACTTTACATATGACTTTGTATTCTTCCAAAACAAAAAAGGTTAAGTAAAGCAATAACAGAAAGTCCCAAAAAATAATAGTATCAATCATGAAGAGATACAGCTCTACTACTACATCCTGTAGGGTTTCTAAGACTATTATCAAGTATATAGCAGTAAAGCAAATCAGGATGATTTAATGCCCAGCATCCTTACTCTGTCATCATCCTCTTTGGGGACAAACAGGTTTGAGCAGAGAGTTTGATGTTTCCCAATCACATCCAGAAGGTTGTAGACCTTCATCCCATTTCTAATTTGCTGAAGCATGGGAGTCAGACGCATTGTAGCATGCAGAACAACGGCTCTATTGAGAACAGGGAACAAAGTTTTGCGGAAGACTAAATAAAGGGAAATATGCAATTTTCCACACAACTAAATTAAGACTAAGACAAGGCTGTACAAATTTATATTTTAAGTTCAAATGCTGCATTTCTAAAAACTATGCTGTTAAAGTGGCTACTGATGCTGTGTGCAACAAAATTAATTATTTAAAAATTGTTTCTCTGGAAAATAAGTACGGACCTTATGATACTGTCCTTTTGGTCCAACTTAAGCAAACCCGTGTAACCACAACTCACGATTTCATCTGTGAACTGTGTCAGATCAGTTGCTGCCTCCACCTAAAATGACAACAAACGCATTAACAGTATAGCAATGAAATACTGTACATTAAGAAAAGCTTTTAATGGTTTTGCACGGCTGTTCATAGCAGATGTACTCACCCTTTCTATGAGTAAAGCATATTCAAGATCATCCACATCATCTTTGGTCAGCTGCAGAGCATCAAAGTCCCCTGTTGTAAGAAACTGGTAACACCAATTTCTGAAGAAGCATGGTGCTGGGCCACCCTGAGCTAGGCTGACAGAAAACACTTCTCCTGCAGTTCTGCATGTCATCAACAAACAGTGCAGACATTGTAATTGCAACTTTGTACTTTTACTTGCATAAACTGCATAATGTAGGACAACTATAAAATGCAAACCTGTAGAAACCATTTTCTAGGTTACAAATCGAGTAGACAGGACTCTTTCCCTTCTTGCCACTGCCCTCAAACAGTCGCCTCTCAATTCCATGCATCATTTCTAAATACAATAATTAATGACAGAAAACACAGTTCAGTAAATAAAAAATACTGCACCTATGAACCTGATTTCAGTAGTGTTTGGTGCCAGAGATTGTCCTAAATATACATTACCAGTCAAAAATTCTTTGCTTAATGCTCCAGTGTCGATTCCAGCTTCGCCAATGAAAGTCACATGGAGTTTGTTGACGGGTGAGGCCTTCTTCTGTCTCTGCCACTGAATTAGGCCTCTTTGGAAAAGGTTGTCCCGGGTGATGCAGATCTTAAAATCTTTGCTTGCATCTACTTGGCTTGCAAGCCACTGGAGTACATCATCGTCACTATTAAAAAGCAGCAAAAAAATTACTTATCTTTGAATTTAATGACATCTTAAGTAAACAAATGACTGATGGAAAAAAATAAAAAATAATAAAAAAAAAACACCTAGACATGTCAGCCATAGATAAGCTTCCCTCGCGTAGCACACAGCTGTCTGTACTGTAGTTCAACATGTCCTGTAGACTGAAAAGGGTCAACAAAAGCACATTAAAACTTTCAATTTACCAGTAAAATATATCAATGTTTATGTTTCAGCACACCTGAAAAACAATGGTAAAAAAAGCATTCTACTGATGTTATTTTGGACATATCTGTAAACCTAGATGCCCACTGAGTGACCTTGCCATTACACTCTTGTTAAGACAAAACAAAGATGCAAATTATATTTAAATGAATCCCAAATTACTGATATAGTACATTGTAGATTATTATATTATATTACAAGGAGACACAGCTTTAACACAGACAATATGTTGTGAAATAAAATGTATATAATAACATGATAGAATAGCAAACCTTTCACCACACAGGCTTGCATGCAGAACAATTTCATCTGATGGAAAGCAGCCACAACATATAGGGCATTCCTTTCTATCCTGTAGACAACATATATTCAAATCAATTGCACCGGGTCTCTGTGCAATTTCACATATTTTTCAAGATATCAGCTCAAAATCATTACCTGACCACAATCTCTGGACTCTTTGTTAGGGGGCACAAGTGGTGAGTTTGTGACAGAAAGAACCTGGACCTCACTTTGCCAGTCCTGTAAAGTAACAAACAGCTGGATCCATAAATACATAGGAGAAATAATCAATGCTACGACATACATACATCACGATAAAAATTCCTGGACACTTTTTTGCAAGCAGAGTATGATCTCAATTGTCTTAAAAACATCCGAGAAACAGAAAGCACTTTATGATGTTATTATCTTATTATGATACAGGGTTTAATTCTTGCTTCCTAAAGTCAAATTCAAATTTAGCATCATTAGGAGTATATTTTACTCTTCACTTATACAGATATATTGAGATTTTATGTGTTAGTAAATAGTGTTACCATAGACAAAAACAATGTGATGATATTTAACCATTAATTACCAAATATATGTATTGTTTTGCAATATCTTCTCTGTTATATGCATTAACCTCATGATCATCTGCTGCAGACTCCATACAATCCTCGACGTGCAATGCTAGGATATGCAGAGGCATGATTTCTTTGCACACTCGGCATGCAGCCTTAGGCATTTTTTGAAATTCAGTGGCATCAGATGGCAGTGGAGTAAGATCAAGGTCCTGCTGCAGTGGAACAATGTACATGGTCGTCTTCCCAGCACCCGAAACACTGCGAATCAGTCTACCTGTATAACCGTCTACATCAGGAGGAATGGCAAGCAATTTTCTTCTACCGTGGCCACCTGCATATACAGAAAGTGAGAGAAAGAATTTTGAATGTTGGTGTACCTGCACCATCAAAATGAAAGGTGTTTGAAAATGGTATGCACCTGAAGCCTTGTAGAACAACCACCCTTCAACCCCCTCCATTTTGGGATATTCTTCAATGAGAATTTTATTTACCTGAGAAATTTATAACAGAAATGGGAAAAGGAGGTTTAAAAAAAATGGTAGTATAATAAAACAAATAACAGTATAATACTTTAAATTGTTTTGTATAGTAATAGCATCACAATAACTACATTTACAAGTTTAATAATAGTGTGTACTGTAATGCCAAAATGATGATTAATTTCAATTAAAAGAGTGGTTGCAATACCATTGCATGGCTCATATCATCCGTCAAAGTGAGGGACCTCTTCCCCAGCCCTGCTTGGCTCAACTCCAGCTCTTCAGCTGCAGAAGGCGTGCTGGTACAGCCCTTATTCACCAAATATACATACACACTGAATATCTTACAGACTTTCGGCTTCCCTGGAGTGGCTTGTAAGGGTGAAAAGCGGTTTTTGCCTTTCCTTTTTGTAAAGAAGCCAGGAAATGACCTGCATTTTTAGGAGGTTAACAGAAGAGTATAAATGGCTGCCCACTGCTCCGGGTGTCTGTTCACTGCTGTATGTGTGCATGTTGGATGGGTTAAATGCAGAGCACGAATTCCAAGTATGGGTCACCATACTTGGCAGTATGTATGTCACTTCACTTCTCCATCAAATAAGTTCAACATATGACCACAAATAAAATTAAAGACACCTGGCCATCTCCTCCTGCACATTTTGGTTTGTTGTTTGTGCTTGTTGTCGATTCTGGTACTCATGTGACTGCACTGGACTCTGCTGTGCTGGGGTGTGATGCTGCTGAACGTTTTGCGTTAGCACGTTTATGAGGCCTTGTGCAGCAGCAATAACACTGGCCTCTAACTCCTAAAGAAAAAGAAAAGAAAACATCACAGGGCTGGAGACTTAACGCTGACTACCATTAACCACAGGTAGAAGCACATTCGCTACCTGCGTTGAAGCCGAACTAGCGGCTCAAAGAGGAGAGGCTCTCCGGCGTGTGCGTGTGCGCGCGCGGTTGGGGATGTCAGTAGCTTGACTTACACAGCCGAAGCCCTGCTGTTTATCATGTCAATGTTAACGTTACAGGCCATGTTACTGTTAGCCGCTGTTGTGATGTATTCATACTTAGCGACAACAACTATATATCGACAGACACCTAAAGTTAACTTATTTTTTTGCCAAACCGGACTTTTAGTTCAGTTCAGTTCAGTTCAATTTTATTTATATAGCACATTTAACAACAACCGTGGTTGACCAAAGTGCTTAACAATATCTGACACTCACACATAAACTAGCCAAAAACAATTATTATAAGTCACGATATCTCAACTCAGCTCGAAATAAAAGCCAAAGAATACAGATGGGTCTTAAGCAACGACTTAAATGTTCCAACAGTCTGAGCAGTTCTTATGTGTACAGGTAAACTATTCCACAAATTTGGTGCCACCACTGAAAAAGCTCGGTCACCTTTATTTTTTAACCTTGCTCTTGGAACATCAAGGAGCACCTGATTGGATGACCTCAGTGCTCTAGCTGGAGTATGAACATGTAAAAGCTCTGATAAATAAGCAGGTGCCAACCCATTTAAAGTCTTATAAACAAACAATAGAACCTTAAAAACAATCCTATAACGGACAGGAAGCCAGTGAAGTGAAGCTAAGACTGGGGTAATATGCTCGTACTTTTTAGTCCCAGTTAAAAGACGAGCTGCTGCATTCTGGACTAACTGTAAACGTTGAATACATGACACATCCAAACCAACATATAAAGAGTTACAGTAGTCTAGTCTAGTTGTTATAAAAGCATGAATCACACTTTCAAATTCCTTACGTGGCAAGTATGGCTTGACTTTAGCAAGCAGTCTCAGTTGAAAGAAACTGGCTTTTACAACAGAACTAATCTGTTTTTCAAATTTAAGCCTTGTTCGGTACATATGGTGCTTGTGGCGGGTGTTTATTTTTGACCCTGCATTAACCACAGTTTAAGTTAGCCAACACGGCTAATGTTAGTAACTTACATGTTCCAGTCGACGTCAAAAAAAACAGCATAACGGCCATTAAAAGTTAACCAAACTGCCCAGGTTACACGTGAATAAACATGTAAATGGCAGAGAGAAAAAAACAGACTTACTTGTGGTTTCGAAGTTCCCGGTAAACTATACATTTTCGTCACGCCACCATGCCAGAAGCTTCAGAGCTGACGGGGAGTTCCAGTTAAGTGAAGTAGGCCTACTCCTTCAGTATGCCGACATGCAAATTATATGCAAATTACGCTCTACCCACCCCTCCCCTCAGACCCCTCCCCCTCTCCACGCCAAAACAGTGACAGAAAGTTGAAACTGAAATCGGTGACAGTGAAAAAAAACTGACATTGTCAAAAAAATCTGTCACTGAAAAAGAGTGACATGAAGAAAAAAATCTGAAGATTGTCATTGAAAAATACAAATAAATCCCAATAAAATGAAAGAATAAGATTGTAAGATTTTAATTATTTTCTTTTTTCAGTGCCAATACTTGTTTCAATGCCAATACAACTGGTTTCAATACAAATGTTTCAATGCCAATGTTTCCTTTTTCAGTTCTGCTTTTGTTTTCAATGCCAATTTTAATCTTTGATGCCAAATTTTAAAGTCACCATTTTGGCTCCATAAGATGGGGCGTTTTTAATGACAGAATCGTGTTGTCAAGTATACAGACAACTTTGCAGACAGATTATTTTGGGGTTGGGTCATTCTCCATTTGGAGTGGGAAACCATGTTACAGAAGTTGCAGAGTTTAAAAACATGCTTAACAATTAGGCACATCTGCGAATGTCAGCATGTACTTTCATATATACAAATTTCCCTCATGATTTTTTTCTTCTTTCAATTTTTATCATGTTTAAAAGTTCTTCACTAGTAAAACAGCTCAGTGTATGACTAAATTTCATCATTTGAGAAGCCATTTTTAATAATATATTTATTTTAAAAGTATACTTATTATTGTTATTACTTATTCAATATTTGTTACTCATAGTCCAGGCTATATTCCAATTGATATTTTAATTTGTTCCAAATGAACTCGGACCACAAAGTAGCAACGTTATGCATCAGGATTCTTGTGTATTTATTATTCCACTTTTAATCTTTTGTTAATAAAATTTATTGTGACATCTTTTCAAGATGTTGGCATCCTGTCAAGTGTGCTGCAATCTTGCAATAGTTTAAGAAGACCTAAAAAAAATTGATCAGAGCTGCTTCGAGACGCAGACGCTTAAGTCAGTTACTCTTGTTCTTTCTATTCCTATCACGAAGCTGTAAAAATATATTTAGTTTCTAACTATATATATTTGGAAAGTAGAAGGTTTCTGAGGATGTTTTTTAAATGTGTATATGACAAAAACTTGCAGAGTTATTTAAATGGTCTCGCGAGAATTCTGTCAGATCCCGCGCTGGCGCCCCCTAGGGCTGGCCATGGTGTTTGGCTACAGAATGTTGTTCCTTGCGCCACCTGGTGGATATTATATGAAGCGCAACAACGTTTTAAAAAAATCTGAAAAAGCGCTTGCAGGGAGACGCGTGATCACGCGTGCCGAATTGCAGGATGCCACGTGAAAATAGACGCATTTTTAATGGCCAGATCTGTATATTTGGGATTAAACAGATCTACAACGATGCCATGTACGATGCTCTCACCTTTTTCTTGACCAGGACTTACAGTTGCCAAAGTGTTGCTGAGTCTGATATCGCAGAGACTGCCGCAGTCTTCCAGTTTGACCCTGTGTAACGGCATCGGCTTGGCCTGCTGAAGCACCTCGAGAATTAGCAGGTCTAAAAAGTTCCCTCATCTCACTTTCCACTGCGCTGTGAGCAACGGTAGCTGCAGATGCGCCTATCCGCTGCTGTTCAAGGTACGACGACAGGGACGTAACGAGTTCAGGAGATGATAATATAGTTCTTATCACCCCAATTGCATCCTGTAATACTCGTGTCTCCGCGCCACTGTCCATGCTAATTGACATCTAAAGGTGAAATGTACGTGGGCCTTACAGCCGACAGCCAATCACAGCGTGATTAATGACCCACCTTCCGTTTCTACTATACACCTTCCGTTTCCACTATACTCTCTTACACACACATGCATTTTCTTCTTACACACCTCTATTATTTATATCACATGTTCATAATAATGCATCAGTGTGTAAAAATGAATTAAATTGAGAGTGGAAATATACACTCACCTAAAGGATTATTAGGACCCCCTTTCGCCTTCAGAACTGCCTTAATTCTACGTGGCATTGATTCAACAAGGTGCTGAAAGCATTCTTTAGAAATGTTGGCCCATATTGATAGGATAGCATCTTGCAGTTGATGGAGATTTGTGGGATGCACATCCAGGGCACGAAGCTCCCGTTCCACCACATCCCAAAGATGCTCTATTGGGTTGACATCTGGTGACTGTGGGGGCCATTTTAGTACAGTGAACTCATTGTCATGTTCAAGAAACCAATTTGAAATGATTCGAGCTTTGTGACGTGGTGCATTATCCTGCTGGAAGTAGCCATCAGAGGATGGGTACATGGTGGTCATAAAGGGATGGACATGGTCAGAAACAATGCTCAGGTAGGCCGTGGCATTTTTTTTTTTTTTTTTTTTTTTCCCCCCTGTCGTGTCGGCAGTTAAGCAAGCAGGATGTTAGTCTGGGTGCCTTATTGTGCCAACACTTTTATTTTAACAAGTGGAGCTTCGGATTTAAGCTCCTCTTGTTACTTGAGGTATACTCTTTATTAATCAGTTATATGTCAATGCGCCACAAAGCCGGAGCTGACAGGGGGGGTTAGTGAGAAAAAGAAAAAAAAAAAAAAAAAAAAGAGAGAAAGTGAGAAAGGAGAGAAAGGGGTGAGAGACAGTAAAATAAATAAATGCATAATAAAAATAAAATAAGGAGGGGGGTCAGAGAGAGAGAGAGAGACAGGGAAAGAGAAATAATACATAACAAACAATAGAACAAAAAAGGAAAGAGTGATGAGGACAGCTTCTGCATCTTGCTGCTTTACACCGTATCATCACACCAGCTGCTGTATCTGAAAGATAAGATCCAGGGACACACACAAACAGTATACACACAAAGAAACCAGTGGTACCGCCACGACATGGGACCGTGCCTGTGCCAGTATCCGCTCCTGGAACCAAACACGTCAATACCAACGAAAGAAAATAAATATATACAGTAGGCACAAGCAGACCACCAGGAACACCGTCCAAACATTGTCGTACCCGCATCCGCATCCGAGAGGAGGGAGTGGAAGCCACACACCAACCCCCACACACACTCTCACACACACACACACACACACACCCAGACAAGGGGAAAGAGGGATAAAATAGGGGAAGAGAGCCCCAGGCGCTCGTGTGTGTGCGTGTGCGTGCATGTCTATGTGTGTGTGCGTTCTAAGTGTATGTGTGTGCGTGTGCATATGTACGTGCATGTGTGTGTGTACGCATATGTGTATGTGTGTATGTTTGTGTGTTGTGAGTGTATGTATGAGTGTGCAGGTTAACATGGAATGATTCCCAGTGTGTGTGCGAGGCCACAACAACGCCGCCCCGGGGCCCCCAGACGGCCGGGAGAGCCCCGACGGGTCACGGACCCAGCCGCCCCACAGTGGCCAGGTACCCGGGCCCCCGCCACCGGAAGGCTGCGCGCCCACCCAAGGAAGGCAGGGAAGGAGGCACCGGGCGCCCCCCACCGGCAAGCACGAGGCAGGAACCCCACGGCCACAGGCGGTAGCGCGCCAGCCCCGGGGAGACCCGCCCCCCCCCAAGAACCCCCACCCGGGGGACCAGGGGGACGCCCCGAGAGCCACCAAGCACACCCGCCCCTGGCTACCCCGACCCCCCCTCCCCCACCCAGATCCCAACCCTCCCTCCCCAGCCCCCGCACCCTCCCTCCCCCAAGTCCCCTCACTGCCGCCCCCACACCGCCCCATCATCCACGTGCTCCCCGTACCAGGACAAACATGCAGACACACCGATCCATGCACGCACTCATACACACACTCAGACACACACTCCCAGTCACACCTGCTCGTCTTTGAAGCCCGGCAGCAGATGCCCTGGACTTGCCCAGTGGACGGCCCAGAGGATGTTCCCCACCCCCCCAGATCGCAGGCGAGCGGGCACCCCGCCGGAGACCGGCAGCGCCCCACAGATGCGGCCGCCCCACCCCCGAGCCCACCCGCCGGCGCCCGCCACCCCCGCCACACCCAGGACCCCTCACCCCGCCCCCCCCCCAACCGCCCCCCACCCACCTTGATCATTGATGGTGTACATGTGTGTGAACTAAGGTGTCGTTGAGATATGGGGGAGCATATGGGGAAAAGACACCCATCGCCCCCCCCAAGCCCTAAGTGTCTATAGTGGAGTTAAAATAGAGGGGAAGGGAGCCGTGCAGTCCAGCTGCGGGCTGCAGAAGCAGCCGACCCAGGACCTGCACAGCTCCCCCCGCCCTCCAAGGCCCTATGTGGATGAGTGGTGTGACGTGGATGTATGTCTAAAATGCAGTTAAGATAATGAGGGGGGGATGAGTGGCTAATCGCCCCCCCTTCCCTCTGTGTGGTGCGGTGTGATGTCTAGATGTGGCGTCTAATGTGTAAGATGGGGGGTGAATAGCTGATCACCCCCCATTACCTATGTGTGGTGTAGGTGGATGCGGGCCGGCAGGGGGGGGGCGCGCGGCGACAGCCCACAGTGCCGCAGGGCAGCGGGCGCCAGGCAAGGCACGCCCGGACGCGCGGCGCCAACACCCAGGGGGACACCCCCGCCCCCCGCCGCAGCGCCCCCCCTCCCCAACCCAAGGAGGTGTCTGGGGCCTCATCTGCGCCGGCATCGCCGACGAGCCATTCATACCCAGATACCCACATTCACCAAACACTCGCACCCCACCACACCCGCACCACCCCAACACCGACGTGCTCCCCCGTCCCAGGCCATACATGCAGACAAACAGAGCATGCATACTCACCGGATACACACATACAAACACGCACGCCCCAGGCCGTGGCATTTAAACGATGCCCAATTGGCACTAAGGGGCCTAAAGTGTGCCAAGAAAACATCCCCCACACCATTACACCACCACCACCAGCCTGCACAGTGGTAACAAGGCATGATGGATCCATGTTCTCATTCTGTTTATGCCAAATTCTGACTCTACCATTTGAATGTCTCAACAGAAATCGAGACTCATCAGACTAGGCAACATTTTTCCAGTCTTCAACTGTCCAATTTTGGTGAGCTCGTGCAAATTGTAGCGTCTTTTTCCTATTTGTAGTGGAGATGAGTGGTACCCGGTGGGGTCTTCTGCTGTTGTAGCCCATCTGCCTCAAGGTTGTGCGTGTTGTGGCTTCACAAATGCTTTGCTGCATACCTCGGTTGTAACGAGTGGTTATTTCAGTCAAAGTTGCTCTTCTATCAGCTTGAATCAGTCGGCCCATTCTCCTCTGACCTCTAGCATCAACAAGGCATTTTCGCCCACAGGACTGCCGCATACTGGATGTTTTTCCCTTTGCACACCATTCTTTGTAAACCCTAGAAATGGCTGTGCGTGAAAATCCCAGTAACTGAGCAGATTGTGAAATACTCAGACCGGCCCGTCTGGCACCAACAACCATGCCACGCTCAAAATTGCTTAAATCACCTTTCTTCCCCATTCTGACATTAAGTTTGGAGTTCAGGAGATTGTCTTGACCAGGACCACACCCCTAAATGCATTGAAGCAACTGCCATGTGATTGGTTGATTAGATAATTGCATTAATGAGAAATTGGACAGGTGTTCCTAATAATCCTTTGGGTGAGTGTATGCATATGAAAGAAAAAAATATGTATATGTAAAAATTTATGTATGTATGTTTGTGAAAATATATATGTATGCACAAGAAGAATCTATGTATGTGAGAGGGTGAATTATGGCATGAGCAAAAATATATGTATGTGCAAGGAGTATGTATGCATGTGAGAGAGGCCCAGAATGAATTATGGCTTGTATGGCCCCTCATAAAGAACTGCCAGAAAATGTGGTTTCGTGGATGCATGCGTGATGAATGTGCGCATGCGTAGTAGCGGAAGTTACATTTTCGGTAGGTATTACATTTTCGGTAGTGACAGCTGGCTCTTTAAAGAAAATACTGTGTGTCTATGTGCATGCGTTATAGGAGAGAGAGAGAGCGCATGCGCTCATTTTAACAAGGATTACCTGCGTTATTCCTTGGTTCTTGTTGTCGAAATGCTTAGGGCGCTTTACTTTATTATTCACATTGGCAGAAAAGTGCTTCATTACTTAAAAAACGTTATGGTTAAAGGGTTTATTTGAAATAACAGGTGTACCATTGGTGCTGCCATTTTGAAATGGGTTGTCTGTGTGAGTGAGCATGCACAAGCTTCGGATCTCCAAGCACGTCATTTTGCCCGCATTGTTCAAACTGGTCGGGCGTGCATGGCAGAGCGGGCCTATTCCTCCTAAAAGTTTGCTGCTAAATGCATTCTTCAACCTAACACTGGTAAATACCGCTAAAGTTTTTCTTCTTCTTTAAACATGTTGGTTAAATGTAATGAGTTTAAGTGCTTTCTTCTTTTAAAACAACGTGCTGTATGTTAATTGGTTTCGCTCAGGACTTGTGCTTGTTTAAACTCAGCATTTGCTCTTCTGACAGTGTTTCGTTCAGACGTGTTTGTACTTGTTTAAATTCCGCCTGCTTTTGGCTTTTCTTTCTTTTAAAAATAACACTAAAGTTTTTCTTCTTCTTCTTTAAACATTTTGGTTTAATATAATAAGTTTAAATAAGTGCTTTCTTCTTTTAAAATATGCCGGGGCTCTTGTGTCTACTGTGGACAGAACCCCCACTGGCCGCGTACGTGCTAGCTTACATTCATCCTGCTATATGTTTTATTATTCCTTAAAACGTAATTAAAAATAACACATTAATAAATACATGTAATGTATTTTTATTCTATTAAAGTTAAACAGCAACCCAAACCATGTGGCCCCCCACGTAGCATAAGCATGTATGATACCGTAAATGGACATAATCCCCATATCCGCAACCCGTAGCATAAGTATGATACCATATATGAACATAACCACTGGACCAATCAGAATAATGGATACGCCCCCCTCCTGCTTATGATGTCATAGACGGGCCCCCATTAGGCACCACATAATATTTTTTTCATAACACTGTCTGCAGTCACATTATTTCCATGGGCTCAACATTTCTTCTTAGCACTCTTATTGAACAAATTTTATACAACATACATTGTGTATGTACACTATATTGCCAAAAGCATTAGGACACCCCCCAAATCATTGAATTCAGGTGCTCACTATAGCCACTTATAAAATCAAGCACCTAGGCATGCAGACTGCTTCTACAAACATATGCAAAAGAATGGGTCACTCTCAGGAGCTCAGTGAATTCATACTGTGATAGGATGCCACTTGTGCAATAAGTCCATTTGTGAAATTTCCTCACTGCTAAATATTCCACGGTCAGCTGTTAGTGGTATTATAACAAAGTGGAAGCAATTGGGAACAACAACAATTAAGTCATGAAGTGGTAGCCCACGTAAAATCACAGAGTCATGACCTGCGTGTCCAGTCCTCGTGTATACCATGGCCACCTCATTACTGTCGTGTGAATCCCGCTTGTTACCAGCTGTTTCCTTTTTGATCTAATCAGTCCTCTGCATTTAGTCCACGTTCAAGTCTGTTTCCCCAGGTCTGTCATTGATGTTGTCTCGTTCCCTGTTCAGAGTCTGTCTATCATCAAAAAATCCTGTTGTGCTCGCCTTTACAGCTTCCATTGCCTGCTTGCCTGCCCTGACGCAACAGAATGACAGACCTCAACAAGAAGACGCCTCCACTGACAGAGGTGGAGTATGGCGAACTGGTCAGTGAGGCGCTGTTCTGGCTGCAACAACCAGAGATTCAAGAAGACCCCACAGCTCGCTCACTGGCCATGCACACGGGGGATATTCTGGAGGATTTTCCCTGATTAAGGACACGTTTCTGGACTCACCAACGATTTTCCTGGGGGCTGTCTCCCTTTCCGCTGCTTTCTCTCACGCTGCTTCCTACCCCGCTGCTTATCGAGAGGAGCCCCTCCCGAGATTGACACCAGAGTGTCTGCCAGTGGCTGCGCGGCCAGTGTCAGCAGCACACCCCTTTTCCTGGACTCGCCTGGTCCTTAAAGGGGCCAGGTCTGTTTGGAACTCAATCCCGTGGGTCCCACGGATCCTTAAAGGGGCAACGGCTGCTGCGGACACACATACCCCAGATCCTAGCCATATGATTTATATGCTGGTGGTAATGCCCTCCTTCTCCTGAAGTGCCTGACCGGCCTGTTTTATCTGCTTCTGCCCAGTCTGATCTGCCCATTTTTACCTTGCCTGTTTCACTCGTGCCTGTCCCGCTGGCACATGATGTTCCTGACCTGCCCGTTCCTGTGATGCCTGACCTGCCCATCCATGTGCTGCCGGGTCCACTAATCCCAGCGGCTGGTACGCCGGGCAACGCTCCAGCCTCAGTGGTTGCAGTCCTGGCAATGGCCGCGCCACCCTGCATGACTCCCTGAAGGTCCTGCTCCGCCCAAGGCCCTGGGCACACCTGCTGCTCCGTCCAAGGTCCCGGCGCTGCCTGCTGCTCCGCCCGAGGTTCCGGCACCCCCTTCTGTTCCACCCAAGGCCACGCCTGCAGCTCCACCCAAGGTCCCGGCGCCCGGCGCCACCTGCTGCTCCATCCAAGGTCCCCGGCTCCGCCCGTGCCTGACGCTCCAGCTCTGCCCGAGGTTCCTCTATCTCTGCCTCCTGTTCCACCTGTCCTGGTTTTTCTCCCAGCTTCCGTGACACCAGTCCCAGTCCCCGAGGAGGTCCCGGACTGTCTGACCACTGCTCCTTCCCCCTTAGAAGAGGAGCTTGAGTGGGACCCCTTGGGGACCTCCCTGATGACCCCACGGGACCCCTCTAGGGAATTGACCCCTCCACCATCGCCCCAGTGTAGTGGATCCCGGCCAGGTCACCACCTGTCGGTGTCCCGAAAGGGGAAGGGGACACCTACGCAGACGTCAGGTCCCACCTGCCCTGCCCCCTATCTCGCCCTCGGTCCTCATCGCTGTGGCTCCTGGGGTGCCTGCGCCCCCTCTGATTCCCTCTCGGCAGTTGCCTGCGGTTCCCCAAGCTCCTGCTCGGTGGTCGCCTGCGGGTCCCCCTTCACCGATTCATCTACCGCCCTCAGTCCTGCCTCCAAGAGGCTTCGTGTGCCTCCTCCACTGGTTCTGCAGCAACCAAGGCAAGAGCAAAAGCTGAGGCAGCCAAAGCTCGTCTTAGCTTTGCAGCAAAAGAAATGGATTTGAAAGTATAAAAAGCTCAAATTGAAGTAGCAAAAGCAAAAATTGAGGCATCTATTGAATTTCTACAACAAGAAAAAGATGTATCCTCAGCCATTGCTGAAGCAGAGGCATTAGAAGCAACTGTTGCCTCACAGATGGAAGCACATAGCAACCCATGTCCTTCAGTAACAGCTGAGTGCACCAAACAATATGTCATCAGCCAAGCTACATTTGCAAAAGAGAAAAAGGAAGCTGCTCTTCATCCATCGCAAGGTGAAAATGCACCTCGAAGTAAGTACACCCCAAGAGGGAAAGTGACCCACAAACACCAATTGGCCCTGCTGATGATCTTGACTATTCCCGAAACCCCCCAGTTGTTACCTCCTCTCCTCACGTCAATAAAATTTACAGTGCCAATTGGTCAAATCAGGTACCAGCATCTGACTACATATTTACCAGGCCCTCATACCAAGAGCCTAGAAACTCTAATGTAAGTGATTTCATTAGATACCTTACTCATTGTGAAATAGTAACAACAGGGCTGCTTCAGTTTAATGACAAGCCTCAAAATTTCAGAGTTTGAAAACGCAACAAGTGGTTTAGACCTAACAGCAAGTGAGGAGATGGACTTGATGTTAAAGTGGCTTGGCAAAGAATCCGCTGAGCATGTAGAGCAAATCAGAGTTATACACATTAACAACCCAGTCGATGGTCTCAATATGACGTGGGACAGACTTGAACAATGTTACGGCTCAGCTGAAATGATTGAGGATGCACTTTTCAAAAGAATTGACACGTTCCCCAAAATCACATCCAAAGACTACACAAAGTTAAGAAAGTTTAGTGACCTGCTCATGGAACTGCAGAGTGCTAAAGCCGAAGGAGACCACCCTGGTCTTGCGTTTTTTGGAAACAGTGAAGAGGAGTTAATCCAATCGTCCAAAAAGTCCCCTTCAACTTGCAAGAAAGGTGGATTATGGTAGGAACTAACTACAAACACACAAAAGGTGTATCCTTCCCACCATTTAATGTTTTTGTAGACTTTGTTACTCAGCAAGCTAACTCTAGAAATGACCCTAGTTTAAACTTTACATCTCCTGATGTAACCAAAAAAGACAAACCACTGTGGAGAGCTAACACAAAAAGAGATTTCAGTGCATAAAACTGATGTTGTCTCCCGCTCTAGCTCAGACATACATAGACATCCAAACAAAGCTGCAGACGGTGACAAGCTTTGCCTGATTCATAAGAAACCTCATCCTCTTCCAAAATGCAGGACATTTCAAATGAAAACACTGGAGGATAGGAAAGCATTCTTAAAAGAGAATAACATCTGATTCAAATGCTGTGCCTCATCTACACACATTGCAAAGAACTGCAAAGTCAAAGTACAGTGTTTCGAGTGCAGCGATGAGAAGCACTGCACTGCTCTCCACCCAGGACCAGCACCCTGGCTAAAGTAACCTGAACCTGCAGCAGGGCATGGAGCCCGACTCCGCTGAACCAGAAGAGATTACAGTGGTACCTCAGAACTCGAACTTAATCCATTCAAAGTTCGAGTTCTGATCGAATTTTCCCCATAAGAAATAATGGAAAACCAATTAATTGGTTCCCGGCCCCCCAAAATTACACCTAAATATGTTTTATTTTTTTAGCATTTAAACACAAAATGAACCAGATAAAACAAGAAGAGCATATACTGTACTAAACACATCTAAGCACATTTATCAAAACAGTAATTTGTAAAGTAAGCAAATAAATGTATTCAAACATTGTGTAAAGTTGAAAAAAAAAAACAATATGTCCTGCCCCAATCGTCCACTCCTTCCATGTGCCATGCTCCCTCGTTAACCCCGTGTGGAATCCCCGTGTGATCAGCTCTTTCTGGTTGTTGTGATTAGTCCTCTGTATTTCGCCCGCGTTTCAGTTTGTTTCCCCAGTCTGGTCATTGTATTGTCCGTCTGCGTTTTGCCTGCCTTACCTATAATTAAACCTCATATTCCCCGATACCCTGACGTCTGCACCTTTGTTTCCATTTTGTCCCCACTCGGCACGACAATATTATTATAATTAAATGTATTAATGGTTTATTATTAATATTAAAATAATGAATAAAAAATCTTTATTTTAAAATGTATTTTATTATATAATAATTACTGTTACTGTCTATCATTGTCTAAATGTATTTTTACTGTCTATATGTATTCAGCTAATGTAAACATGCACGATGCTATCACAGCGAATACCAGGCTGAGACCGAAGCGTTACCCTTTGTTTCCACTGAGGGTTGTGCCACACGACTCATTTTCCCGCGCATACAAGTTATCTTAGGTCGGCGTTCACGGTTTGACTTCTGAGATTCAGATCAAGTTCTAGGTAATTTTTTTTCAAACTGGTTGGTTCAACTTATAAGTAATTCAAGTTCTAATGAGTTCGAGAACTGAGGTATCACTGTACATCCAAATGCACTCAGGTTTGTGGTGTGAATGAAGCAGATAGATCATGCTCTAAAATCTGTCTTGTTAAAGTGTATCCAGCAGGCCACTCAGAACAAGCAGTAAGTATGGAAGCATATGTGTAGCAAAATTCAATTTGCAATGCAATATGCAAAATGGCAATACAATATGCAAAATGACAATGCAATATTCAAAATGGCAATGCAATATTCAAAATGGCAATGTAATTCTGTATTTAAATTTACATTTTCCATCACCTCCACGCGTGCAAAATTTGGTGCAGAATGAAATTGAAAATTAAATTATATTATTTACATTTGCTATTTCCAACAGTAGTCTTAAGTTGTAAAGTGCATACTATTTTAATGCTTTATAAGTAGCAAAATTAAAATTAAAATGTATAACCCAAATTGAATTGATATGTGTAACGTGTCCAAGCAGAAACAGTAGCAAAATTATCATTTAAATTTAATTTGTCCTAAATTCATTTAGACTAACAATTAGGACACTTACGATTGCATTTTCATCATGACGCCGTGGGATATTTGTAGCAAAATTCAATGCGGCTTTGAAAATGCATTCCAAGCTGACCACGCCCACCCTACGGCAATCATTGCGTCAAGGCGGGGATTGGCGGAAGCATATTACGTTTAGATCGTTTGAAACATGGCGGCTGGAGATCTGATAAGATCGTTGAATTCATTGGCCGCCTTAGATGGTTCAGTCCACATCCCACTGCCTAGTCTTATTGAATGCAAAAATATCCCAAATGGCAGAGATGAGATACCTACTCCCAGTGCAGCTATGCATCACAGTCACCTAAAGTCAGTAGCTCACCTCATCCCTGATCTCAAAGTCCGTAAACAGATAAGTGGCCCTAACAATGCACCCTACGCACAAAAATTGGACCTGGGATGGGTCATAGTAGGAAATGTGTGTTTGGGCGATGTCCACAAAACTCCAGCAGTAAAGTCTCTTCACGAATGCAACTAAAAAGGGCCATCCCACAATGTTTGAGCCTTGCTCCAATGTTTTTAACTTAAAAGAGAGACATTGTGAAATATAAGTCCCATTCAACTTCAGCACCCAACTTTCGGACAGCACTTGCAAACCCGATCATTTTGGATGTAATATGTTCAAACAAACTAGATACGATAATTACATCTCACCTTCCATTCAAGACAATGCCTTCTTGAAAATAATGGAGGAAGGATTAACAAAGGACACAGATAACAGCTGGACAGCTCCTTTACCCTTCAAATTGCCACACCAAAAGCTCCCTAACAACAGACTACAGGCCCTAAACCACCTAATGTTTCTAGTTCGCAACCTCGAAAGGAAACAGGAAATGAGGGAGCATTTCATCACTTTCATGGACAAATATTCAAAAACAAACATGCAGAGATTGCCCCTCCACTAAAAGACGCTATTTGGTGTTTACCACCCCCGTAAGCCTAAACAGATTAGGGTCATCTTTGACAGCAGCACTAAGTACGAGGGTGTATCACTGAACGATGTGTTATTAACAGGCCCAGATCTGAACAACTCACTGCTAGGCATCCTAATACGCTTCAGAAAGGAAGCTGTTGCCTTTACAGCAGACATCGAACATTTGTTTTACTGTTTCAATGTTCGAGAGCAAGATAGGAACTACTTGCGCTTCTTGTGGTTTCATGACAATGACATTTCCAAAGACATTGTAGATTATAGGATGACAGTCAATGTCTTTGGGAATAGCCCATCACCAGCATTGGCCATACACGGTTTGCATCAGTCTGTCCTACGCAGCGAGCTGGACTGCGATCCAGATGTTGAGCAGTTTGTCACACGCGACTTCTATGTAGCCAATGGGCTCAAATCTCTCCCTACTGTTGAAATGGCCATGTCACTACTCCAAAGAACTCGCGACACACTCACAAACTCAAATCTAAGACTGCATAAGAAGCAGCTAACTTAAAAGAAGTGCTAGAGGCATTCCCTTCACAAGATCATGCCAAAGATCTAAAAGACTTTGACTTTGAAGCAGATTCAGTCCCCATGCAATGTAGCCTGGGTCTTCTTTGGGACCTACTGTATGGAAAGACTGCTTCACCTTTGAAGTGTCAGATGAGACAAAGCACTACACTAGATGAGGTGTTTTATCAACAATAAACAGCCTTTATGATCCGCTAGGCTTTGTAGCACCAGTCACTATACAGGGAATATCTATTCTGTGTGAACTCACAGTTGAGAATGGAGACTGGGACGCTCCATTGCCCCCAGAAATGGAAGAGTCCTAGACTCTCTGGAAAGACTCACTTAAAGAACTGTCTAACCTGACCATCCCCACAGTGTATACAAACACCTCCCCCTCAACAGCTACAAAAAAGGATGCATCTACTAAGGCTATAGCTGCAGTAACCTATTTAAGAGTGACAGATGCAGCAGGAAACTGTCAAGTAGGCTTTGTTATGGGTAAGGCAAAGCTAGCTCCACGCCCAGATCAACACCAACACCAATGTCGCCTTTTTACAGAAGGAGCTGTTCGCTCTGCAAGATGGTGGATAGTGAGTGGCAAGAGAAAAGTGAGCACAGTCATCTATCACTGTGTAACCTGCAAAAGACTTCGTGCCCCTCTTAGCACTCAAAAAATGTCAAACCTCCCTCCAGACCGTCTCACAACAGACTCCCCATTTACAAATGTGGGCTTAGATATGTTTGGCCCATGGTTTGTGTCTTCCCGATGCACAAGAGGAAGCGTCATCCAAAACAAAAGGTAGGCTGTCATATTCACATGCTTGAGTATTAGAGCAGTTCACATTGAGGTCATAGATTCACTCGACACATCTAGCTTTATTAATTAATGCATTCAGACAGTTTCTGGCTATAAGAGGACCTGTAAAAACTATTCGCTCTGAACGAGGTACCAATTTTGTCAGTGCATGTAAAGAACTGAAAATTCCCTCAAACTTAGACAACACATCTGTACAGACCTACCTAAAGGAACAAGGATGCACATGGATATTTAACCCACCACATGCTTCCCACTTTGGCGGGTTGTGGGAAAGGATGATTGGACTAGCCCGGATAATATTAGATTCTATGTTTTTCCAGCTCAAGACCACTAAACTCACTCATGAAGTTCTTGTCACCTTTATGGCAGAGGTGGCAGCTATTATAAACTCTAGACCTCTTGTCCCAGTTTCATCTGACCCAAGTGACCCTTTCATCTTGACCCCAGCTACTCTTCAACTCAAAAGGTAACCCTTCTCCAGGCTCCAGCTGGCAACTTCACGACGTTGGATCTCTAAAAACACCAGTGGTGCCAGGTCCAGCACCTGTCAAACACCTTCTGGGACAGGTGGAGGAAAGGGTTCCTTCCTACTCTCCAGCCACGTCACAAGTGGCAATCCACCCAGCCTAAAGTGAGCTTGGGAAGTGTCGTTGTACTCAGACAGTCAAACGCCAAGAAACAAATGGCCTCTTGGACTCATAACCCAAGTGTTTCCAAGAAAAGATGGTAAAATATGTACAGTAGAAATTAAAATAGCCAAATCAGGTGGTACAAAGGTGTTTACTAGACCTATTTCTGAGATTGTACTTTTGGTTCCTTCATAATATATTTGGTTTTCTTTAATATTTAATAGTGGCGTTTATTCACGCCAGGCAGGGAATGTTCTGTTATGTCTAAAAGTTGTGAATCGTTGTTGCAGTGGAATCCCTTGTCATTTATTTCATTATTGTATATATGTTTATCTAGTGGTCGCTCCCAAAAAGCCCTTTATTTATAAAACTTTATTGAACGGAAGTTACGCCCAGTTAGTTAAGGAAAGTGACGGTGCCAGGACAGAACGCACACACTTCACGGTGACCTTTCTAAGAAAATATTGCATGCATCTTGTGTTTTAAGGTTGCATCGCCGGTATGTATCAAAAGTATGACCTTGTAACTTGTGTATGTGCAAGATGTTGTTTGCCAATGCATTATTTTATAGTAAAACGAATGCATTTGTGAGGCTAATTACCCGCGATTATCCAAAATGGCATCTATAGTACAAGTTAATATAAGAAGACATGTTTCAAGTATTATACAGTGACAATATAGTCTGTAAGTGTATTTTATGTTGCACAGATTTTTCTTTTGACTATATTGTTTGTTTTGATTTTAGTTTCACCCGGACACCGGTCTTGTTGCTTCACCTGTGAAACACAGACTGAATGAATAACATCTGTGCTAAATCCCTGCACAGCTTAGCAGCCATCGGCAGGCTCCAGTTCGGCATTATCAGGGTGTAAATGCATCCAGGATTGTCCCCTGTGCAACACCTTCTGAGCCGCCATCCGAGGGGTCAGGCATACAGTAGGAGAACACCTTCAGATAAAAAGGCCCCTGCTCCACACTCTTCTAGGTAAATTGGTACCGTGGTAACCGGGATATCAAGCATCGTTACCACATTCAACTCAGGGAAGAAGGTGTACCTGCATTTAAGTATGATGGCAGACAGATAGAAGCAATTCCATGTAGGGTTAAGTTCAAAAGCTAAGAGTTTTGGTGCTCAGGGGATATTTCTGGAACAAAGTCCTGGTATTTAGAAGAGAAACTATCTTTGTTCTCCCTTCTTCATGATTTTTGGTCCCCACTAGTCAAATGCCACATTACTGATAATTTGTCAGGACATCCTATAATCTTTAGATAACTCACATATACTCCCATCACCTTATTAGCGTTTCAGGGAATTGTTTACATATACTAGGCTAAGTGGCTTAGGTGTATATGCATAGGAATATAACAAAGTAGAAAGAGAGAGCCTTGCAAGTCTGATGTCAATAACTTTGCATGGCACTTATATCAACAGAAATAATTTCTTGTAGATACCTTTTTCCAGGTCACAAACACATGGATGTGTGACACGTTTCAATAGCCCCATCTGCTGGTAGCATAACATATGCTTTAAGTGAAGAATGTCTTGAAATAGTCTCTCACATGTCACATCGCAACAAGTTATGTCTTATCATAGCCTCCTTGAGGGATTTACCCCAAGCAACTTTCAAAAGTTTGCGGATGTGATTCTTACATTCATGTAAAGGATTAATTTTTCTTCTTGGTTGTTGAAGGTGTTCAGGAGAAGAGCATTAAAAAGTCATGATGGATGAGCTCCTCTCTACTGGCAAGTGCAAGGGTTTAGTCTTTGTTCCCATGACACCTTCAGAGGTGATACTATTTAAAAAAACTTTGTTATTCAAATGCCCAAAAAGGGCACATGAGCCTCATCTATGCTTGTCCCATGGTCCTCTCACGATAGCAAGACAGAGCCCATAATTTAGCCCAGTGGTTAAATCTGCCATTCATACACCGAGCACTGAGATGCTCATTTTTTGCACTCTGTCCCTGTCAGCTCATTTAAATATATATACCAGGCATGTAGCCACAAAGTAAAATAACAGGATTGAACCACTCCCATCTAAAAATTTAATTGCTACTGATCAGATATATAGCCAAATTTGAACCTCCCTTGAAACCTATCGATACTGTTGCTGGACTCAAAAAACATCAGATAATTCTGCATTGTAACAACAGTGCATTTGAAGCAACAGTGCAAAAAAAACAACTTATAAACAGTACTGCATTACACTAAGGGAAAAGTACAATGACTTATCAAAGGCAACCTGGAATGAGAGAATAAACTTTGGACTGCCTCATGGTACATAGCTCCAAAAATGCATCAAGGCCTCCTGACATCTTTACCCGCCAACTAGGTCAGGCAATCTCAGTGCAAGTGGAGAAGAAAGGCTAAACGGCAGCAGGTACCACATACTGGAGCCCTCCATACCATCCAGCTCTGGAGGATCAGCACCGAGACAGACAGCAGGAGAAATATGTACTCAGAGACCAGAAAACTGCCACTGCAAAACTCCAGGACAAGCACCTCCCTTAAATTACTCTTTGTAGTGTAAGTTGTCTGCAAAAGGCATATGTCTCCATAGCAGCTCCCAGGGAGCTGGGGGTGAAGGGCCTTGCTCAAAGAGCCACAGACCTTGAACCAGTGACCTTCTGATTATAAGCACACAGGATTAGCCCACTGAGCCACACACTGCCCCTTAAAACACTGCACTGTGTTACTTGTTCATTTGTTTAATCATTTTATCCATCACACTTTTTCCAATAACTTCAAAGCACAAAAGCTTTTGGGAACATGCAGGGCAGTAAATTATTACAGCTTAATTGGGTTATGGTACTAAAAGGACGTCACGTTAAGTTTGTTTCACTCTTGCACAGGATTTTTTGGTTCTGGTTCCCAAACTAATTGGATTCCCTCCCACCTGTCTGCATAAAATTTCTAGAATAATAAAAAAAAACTCAAGGTATTGCCTAGGTTTGGCAAAAGTTCTCAGACTTTTTGAGCACTTTCCCAGTTAAGGCCACCAAGAGATTGAAATTTCAGGATGGATTCATTTGTATGGGAGGGAGGGAGAGAGAGAGAAATGGTACTTCTTGGAGGAAGTGAGTGCTCCATCTGTCTTTCAGGGCTGCTCTTGATAAGTTCCCTATAAAGTGTCATGGTGAATGGGAATGAATAATATGGTTATGATAGGAATACTTGCTGTCTTTGACAAAAACCCAGTGCCACAAATAGGGATTGATGCCTCCTGGTCTTACTCCTATAGAAGGCCAGTCAATTTTGCAACAATTATTTTTATTTTAAATTCCTGCAAACAAAAATCACCAGTTTGTTCAGGTTAATTTTTACAAGGCGAGATTCGTCAATCCACTCCTAGCACTGCAAATTGAGAGATCATTGTGATCTGTGCTAGTATCTGGGTTTTCAAGTCACCTAAGAAGTAGTGGTGGTGGGGGGGAGGGGGGGGCATAATCAGCTACAGGGACACTAAGGCCTCTTTCTGGAAAGGGCCCCCCACAGGAGCTCTGCCATTTCAACTTGATTGAGTGTCCACATGCTCTTGGCAGACAGACTGCAAACACATCAGAGGGACAGCACCTGAAAGAGAATTTGCTCCTTGAACATTTCTTACAAACCAATTGAAATGCCTCTGGAGCCCCCTACTGGAAAGAGAATTTTGGCCTGACCTGTAGGACATTATTAGCTCAGGTAATTTTTAATATCTCCACCAATATATTTGAAATTGATTAAAGTTTAATTAATTATTATTTAATGCTGGTTATTAACCAATCGTTATGCCGAATGGTCGGCTCCTCCAAACTCAATTGCGGTATCCCTGTGAGTCTGTTAATGTGAGACTTAAATGGGATTCACTAATTACCAGTATCGCTTAGTAACCTGGGTTAGAAGGCTCGTCCAGCGAGCTGCATCACCAGGTAATGTAAACGATTGGTAGCGAAGCTCCCCTCACAGCCGATGAGAGAGAGTCTCGCGATATTTCAGGCGAGTTTGAGGTTTCAGAGCGTGTAGCAAGATCGCACAGAGGCAGGGACTATTGTGAGCACTCAATGAACGGAGGCTGAAGTTGTGTAAAAGACATGCATTTATTCCTAACTAACACTACAACTAACATAAGACAGACATTACACTTAACTCAAACAACAAATACGAAATAACGGAATGGTAACAAACAATGTAATTATGGAAATGCAATGACCGGATTTAAATGAGTAAGTAAGTAAGTAAGTAATTTATTTATAGAGCGCTTTTCACAGACAAATAGTCACAAAGCGCTGTACAATAATGAAACAAAGTAAAACAGAAAAAAAAAAAAGAAATACAAAACTTAAAACTCAGTAAAAAACATTACATAAACAACATACAAATACATAAAACATGCCATGCTCAGCTATGAGTAAAGGCCTCGATAAAAAGAAAAGTTTTGAGCTGTTTTTTAAAAGAGTCCACTGTAGCAGCAGTGCGCAAGTCACATGGCAAGCCATTCCAAAGCTTAGGTGCTACTGCCTGAAAAGCACAATCGCCACGGGTTTTCAATCTGGTACGAGGAATCACTAATAGCCCCTGCTGACCAGATCTAAGCTCCCGACAGGCTGTATAGCGATGAAGCAGGTGGGCAATGTATTCCGGTGCTTGACCATGCAAGGCTCTATAAGTGAGCAGCAGAACTTTATACTGAACTCGGAACTGCACTGGAAGCCAATGCAGTGAGTACAGGATTGGAGTAATGTGGTCTTTTCTATTACAACGGGTTAAAAGCCTAGCAGCTGCATTTTGAACCAACTGAAGGCGTGAGAGGGCGGACTTACTCAGGGTCGTGTAAAGGGCATTACAGTAGTCGAGTCGTGATGAAATAAATGAATGAACCAGCATCTCAAATTCTGGTTTTGATACAACAGACCTTATTTTAGACAGGTTTCGTAGATGAAAAAAGCATGAACGGCTAACCGATCTCACATGGGAGTCAAGACATAAAGACTGATCCAATGTAACCCCAAGATTACGAACACTTGACTTAGAGGCAGGAATGACAGATGATAGTTGTAGTCTAATCTCAGAGTGGAGGCTAGGGGGAGATACAATTAACATCTCGGTTTTTCCAGAGTTTAATTGTAAATAATTATTACTACACCAGTCCATCACCTGAGACAAGCAGTCAACCAGAGTAGATAATTTGTTCAACTGATTGGGTTTAAATGAAAAAAAAGCTGTATATCATCTGCATAAAAGTGATATGTGATATCCTGAAATGATTTAAGGATTAATGATAAGGGGAAAATATAAATTGAGAAGAGTAACGGACCAAGAACCGACCCCTGAGGCACCCCACTTAACATAGTCGCAACATTGGATGTAAAATCAGCCACACTGACTGAGAAACTGCGATTGGTAAAATAGGATGCAAACCATTCTAAAGCAGAATCGGAGATGCCCACTAACTGCCCTAACCTATTTATTAAGACTGTATGATCCACCGTGTCAAACGCCGCACTTAGATCCAGCAAAACAAGCACAGAGCACAGGCCCCCATCAGCAGCAATTAAAAGATCATTTAAAACTTTAAGGAGGGCAGTTTCTGTAGAGTGCAGCCTCCTAAAACCAGACTGTAGGGGATCAAGGAGCTGGTGCTCATCTAAGAAGGCACCAAGTTGCTGTTCGGCAACCTTTTCTAATACCTTAGTAACCTTAAAAGGAAATACTGTTTTGCAAAGCAAGCCCCGTTTGTAGAAACACGACCCTAAAGTCGTATAGCAGGTTAACAGAACAGCTTAGGTTGTTAGAATGAAATGAAGTTGGTTTACTTGGTTGCAGAGTGGGGGGGGGGGTCTTTTGTAGTTGGTTGCAGAGGCTGATGAGCTGATGGGATGATGGCACTCAGGAAAGCGCGGCGTTTGGAGCAGTGGAGTAGAGCCTCTTGGATTCTCTCTCCTGGTGAAGCTTTGTCTTGGTTGCAGTTCTCTGTCCAGCTGGACCTTCACCGGAGGGCTTCTTGTGGGCTTCTCTTCTCCTGGGCTGATGTTCTCTGTCTCTCCTCGGGCTGATGGGCTTTTCTCTGCTCCTTGATGATCTTTCTGTCATGATCCGCTCCGTCCGCTCCTGATGTGTGCCACGCCCACCTCGTTACCTTGTGTTCAGCCCTAATTGTGATCGCCTGTGTCCTGTTAAGTCTAGCTTGTCTCTTGTATTTAGTCCGCGTTCCCGTTTGTATCCCCAGTCCGGTCATTGACGTTGTGACGTTGTTTTGTTGCGTGCTCTGTGTTTTTGGACATTAAACTCCGTATTCCCCGATCCCTGGCTTCCGTGCACCTGCTTCCCCGATCCGTGCTGCACGTGATCATAACAGAATGACCGGACTCTTCTACAAGACGCCCCAGATCGGTGAGGCGGAATTTCTCGACCTCACCGAGGAGGTGTTATATTGGCTCACCCAGCCCGAAGTCGAGGAGGATCCCCTGCTTCGGGCTATAGCCAGCCGGAGCAGGGACGTCTTAGAGAAGATGTCCCTGCCCGGAGACGCGCACCTTGCGGGGGAGGTGCGCGAAAACGTGCGGCAGCTTCGGGAGGGGGTTGCCAGGGTATCGCTGAGGCAGGTCGCTTTGGACTGCGGGCTGCCAGACAGCGAGCTGCCCGTGGTGCCCCTGCCTCCGCCTACCTCAGCGCGGAGAAGAACGCGGAAGAAGCGGAGAGGCAGAGGACGGGAAGACGCGCAGGAGGTCTTTTTGGGGGCTGTCTCCCTTTCCGCAGCTTGCCCTGCTGAACGCTGGGAGAATCCCTACCCGATTCTCCACCCGGCGGTGTTCGCGGGTGACGTCACCGCCGCTTCGCCTAGGCGGACGCCTGAAGTCCGTCTGCCCGCCGCTTCGCTGGCCAAGCCTGAGCCAGCCGGCCCCTTCACCGGGACACGCCTGGCCCTTAAAGGGGCCAGGTCCGTTAAGGACGCGATCCCGCGGATTCCACAGTTTCGGACGCGGGCAGCGCCCCGCGTGGTTCCTGAGGCTGCAGCGCCCCGCGTGGATCCAGAGACTGCAGCGCCCCGCGTGGATCCAGAGGCTGCAGCGCCCCCCGTGGATCCAGAGGCTGCAGCGCCCCCCGTGGATCCAGAGGCTGCAGCGCCCCCCGTGGATCCAGAGGCTGCAGCGCCCCCCGTGGTTCCTGTGCCGCCTGCAGCGCCCCCCGTGGTTCCTGTGCCGCCTGCAGCGCCCCCCGTGGTTCCTGTGCCGCCTGCAGCGCCCCCCGTGGTTCCTGTGCCGCCTGCAGCGCCCCCCGTGGTTCCTGTGCCGCCTGCAGCGCCCCCCGTGGTTCCAGAGGCGGCTGCAGCTCGCCCCGTGACTCCAGTGCCTGCTGGCCGCGCGCCTGCTGAGGCGCCCCCGGTGACTCCCGCGCCTGCTGAGGCGCCCCCGGTGACTCCCGCGCCGCCTGAGGCGCCCCCAGTGACTCCCGTGCCTCTGCCTGAGGCCGCCGCTCTGCCCGCGGACCTGCCTGAGGCCGGGACTCCAGGGCTCCCCGTGACTCCAGTGCTCCCCGTGCCTGCTGAGGTGCCCCCGGTGACCCCCGCGGCCCCTGAGCTCCCCGCGGCCCCTGAGCTCCCCGCGGCCCCTGAGCTCCCCGCGGCCCCTGAGCTCCCCGCGGCCCCTGAGCTTCCCGCGGCCCCTGAGCGCTCAGCTCAGCCCCCCACGACTCCCGATGCTCCTGTCTCCGAGGAGGTCCCGGACTGCTGCCCTGATGCTCCTCCCTCCATAATGGAGTCGGAAGGGGAGCTTGAGTGGGACCCCTCGGGGATGACCTTGGTTTCCCCCGTGGCTTCCCCTGTGACTGCCCCCGTGGCTTCCCCTGTGACTGCCCCCGTGGCTTCCCCTGTGACTGCCCCCGTGGCTTCCCCTGTGGCTCTTCCACCATCACCCCGGTGGGAGAGACCCCGGCCAGGTCCCCGCCTATCGGTCTCCCGGAAAGGGCGGGGACACCTGCGTCGGGCCCGGGTCCCGCCCGCCCTGCCCCCTGGCTCGCCCGTTCGGCCCCTAGCTGTCGCTCGGTGGCTGCCTGCGGGTCCTCCGGCTCTGGGTCGGTGGTCCCCTCCGGGTCCCCCCCCGGTGCCTCGGTGCCGGTCCTCGGCGTCGCCTCCGGCTCCATGTCGGTCGCCTCCGGGCCCCCCTGCTTCGGCGGGGCGTCGGACGGCGCCTTCGCCGGCTCCGGCTGCGCCGTCGCCTGCCGCGGCTTTCCCCTCCTACCTGCCTTCGCTGGTGTTCCCTCCTGCTCCCTCCGTGTCCCCTCCGTCTCTCCCTCGTCCCGTTCCCTTGGCCCCTGTGTGGTTCCCTCCTGCTCCCTCCTCCCTGTCGCCTGCGGTCCCTCCGGCCGCTGCCCTTCGCCCGCCTGGGCTCTCTCGGGCTCCCCTGGTTCCTCCTCCCTTTCCCTCCGTCCCGCCTGTTTTTGCTCCTCGTCCCTCTGTGTCTCCTCCATTCCCTCCTGGTCCCTTTGTCCCTCTGGGTTTTGCTCCTCGTCCCTCGGTGTCTCCTGTGTTCACTCCTCGTCCTGTTCCTCCGTTTTCTGTCCCCTCTGTGTCTCCTTTCTCTGTCTGCCTGTCTGCGTTTCCTGTTCTTTGTCAGGTCCTGTCTTTCTGTTGGTCCTTGTTCCTGTTCTGTGTCTCTGTCCTGTTTCCAGTGTCTCGTTGATGTTTTTGCTTTTGTCTTCCAGGTCTTGTTCCCCGGTCTCGTCCCGTCCGTCGCCTCCTCTCGGGCGCGCCCGGTGTGCGCGCCTTTGGGGGGGGGTTCTGTCATGATCCGCTCCGTCCGCTCCTGATGTGTGCCACGCCCACCTCGTTACCTTGTGTTCAGCCCTAATTGTGATCGCCTGTGTCCTGTTAAGTCTAGCTTGTCTCTTGTATTTAGTCCGCGTTCCCGTTTGTATCCCCAGTCCGGTCATTGACGTTGTGACGTTGTTTTGTTGCGTGCTCTGTGTTTTTGGACATTAAACTCCGTATTCCCCGATCCCTGGCTTCCGTGCACCTGCTTCCCCGATCCGTGCTGCACGTGATCATAACACTTTCTCCTCCTGATGATCTTTTCAGCCCTCCTTTGTTCTGAGGTGCCAGGTTTTTAAAGTCTAAAGTTCATGAATAGGGATGGCCAGGAATTCAACTCCTGGCCCAATGGCTGGCCATCCATTTGGCGGGCTTTCGGAAGGGGGGTCTGTATCAGTCCTTTTGGGATTTATGGCCCGACTGATTCTCCCTTTACTGATGATTTTCATTAAGCTAGTATAACTTTTGATACATCCACTTTCATGGTAACCACTGACCAGATTTGGAATTGGGAATGATTGTCCATCAGTTTGACACCAAACATGCCATACTAGCTTCACAGGTTCACAGCTCATACCATCTGTATTAATTGATTAAACAATTAATTATTTTATGTATGTGACTGATTCACATCAGTATATGATACAGGTGTTTTGGGTTGCACCTCAACAGATGTTACACTTTGTGCAGACATTACATCAAATATTCATATTACAAACAGCACATCTTATCCATAGATAGGCGTGGCCGTTAGTTTGTGGTAATATCAATATAAGTTGCACATCTGGACACAACATATCTTGATTGGTGTGGCTTATCCTAATTGATCTTCTCCAGAATGGATAAGGTACACCTTAATTCAGTTCTTTTAACATAGCATGTGTAGGAATTATTAGCTCAGGTAAATTTTTATATCTCCACCAATATGTTTGAATTAATTAAAGTTTAATTAATTATTATTTAATGCTGATTATTAACCAATCGTTATGCCGAATGGTCGGCTCCTCCAAACTCAATTGCGGTATCCCTGTGAGTCTGTTAATGTGAGACTCAAATGGGATTCACTGATTACCAGTATCGCTTAGTAACTTGGGTTAGAAGGCTCGTCCAGCGAGCTGCATCACCAGGTAATGTAAACGATTGGTAGCGAAGCTCCCCTCACGGCCAATGAGAGAGAGTCTCGCGATGTTTCAGGCGAGTTTGAGTTATGGTTGAAGAGTGGGGGGGGGGGGGTCTTTGCAGTTGATGGCAGAGCTGCTGAGTTGATGGCACTCAGGAAGGCGCGGCTTTGGAGCAGTGGAGTGGAGCCCCTCTGGATTCTCTCTCCTGGTGAAGCTTTGTCTTGGGTGCTGTTCTCTGTTTAGCTGGGCCTTCACCGGAGGGTTTCTTGTGGGCTTCTCATCTCCCGGGCTGATGGTCTTTTCTGCGCTTGATGATCTGTTTGCCCCGGCTGATGTTCTCCTTCGGGCTGGTGGTTATTCTCTGCGCACCTTTGTTCTGAGGTGCTAGATTTTTATGGTCTAAAGTTCATGAATAGGGATGACCAGGAATTCGACTCCTGGCCCAATGGGACTCCTGGCCTGTCAGACGTAGAATTTCTTCTCAATGCTGAGGAGATTGAAAATGACTTGGGACTGGGACAATTTGAAAATGCTGATGTTGAACAGGAAGGTGGTGGTGACGTGGATCCCCAGCCTGACGGGGTCGTGCATCGCCGCAGATTCAATAATGTACAGATTAGGCGGATTCTAAATATTCTGCAACCTAGAAACGAAGCCAATTTCCGCGAGTACTATGAAAATGTAATCGGGGGGTTTCAAAATATTGTGAATGAGGCGATACCTTACGCCGCATGGGGAGCTTATATACAGGTCACCCTGCGCGGTGACTTTTTAAACGACGAGCTGTCACAAATTGTACGGTATGGGGAGGGGGAGCTGACAGACTTGCAACAACTGCTGCATCGCCTGGTTCAGTCTATTCAAGACATTTTAAACGATTCCAACCTAGAAGTAATCGTAGACGTAATAAATATCCCACGCGGCGGCGGTGGGAACAAACGAAAACTACAGACCATGCTAGCTTCAGAAATAATTTCTAAAAAAGCCAAACATATGTTTATCATTCAAAACGACAGCAGAGCGTGTTTCGCCATAAACTTGGCGCATCTCCTCCATGGAAACCTCACTGACGCCGAGGCTATAAAGCTCGGCCTGGAGTTACAGGAGAAAGCGGGTTTCACCCACGATCATGCTGTCTGTTTAAATGACATAATAAATTTTGAGAAATTCATTGATTGCAAAGCAGTAGTGTATTATCAACAACCGTATTCAAACAATCTCCAGATTTACCAGACATCCACACCTACCGTCAATAGAAGGGTGGTGTATTTCTTTTTACACAACCAACATTTTTACGGCATTAAAAGCGTCAAGGGCTTCTACGTTTGCACAAGCTGTTTCAAAGGGTACAACTCGCCTCACTCTCATTGCTGCAAAAAATTCTGCAACGTCTGTCAGACTAATTGTAGAGAAGGTGAAACCACACCGGGGATAGTGTGTGAGCGGTGTAATCTCAGATGCTTAAATAACATGTGCTTCGAGCGTCACTGTACGCCGAGGGTCTGCCCCGTTAGGGGGGAGATTGCTAGCCCCTGTGACAAGTTCAAAAAATGCAAAGCTTGCGGGCTCAACTACTACCTAAGTCCCGAGAACCCAAAACCGCACTCGTGTAAAACAGTAAAATGTAATATATGCGACGCTAAGTTACAGTCAGCAAAATCCGACATATCCACCCCACATCTCTGCTATTTAAATCCACCGGAGAAGCCTAACAAAGGGAAACGGGTCGCCCAAAGCGGTGAGGGCAGTAAAAAGCCCCCCAAATATGTGTTTTTTGACTTTGAAATATCCCAGAGCTCGGGTACCCATATCCCCATTTACGTGTGCGCCATCTCCGATCAGAATGAGACAATGACTGCCGAGGGGCCTGACTGCGCGCTGCACTTCCTCAGACATTTCAGGACGCCCTACTATACAGGGACGTGTTTCATTAGTCACTATGGAAAGGCATTCGATAATTACATAATACTGAACGCTATGGTGAAGGAAGGGGTGGAACCGCGTGTGGTGTCACAGGGGAATAAAATCATTCTCATCGTGGACAGCGTGTTTGAGCAAAGGTACATCGACAGTCACTCCTTTCTAAGCATGCTGTTGAGAACGGTACGATGGTGTAAAGCACCAGACCTTTAATTTTCACAAAGAGATGATCGCTTACTGTAAGAACGACGTGGAGATTCTGAGAGAGGGCTGCTTGCGCTTCCTGTGGGAGTTTAAAACGCTCACGGGTTGCGATCCCTTCTCCACGGCGACCATCGCTTCAGCCGCGTTGCTGGTTTACAGGACAAATTTCCTGCCCAGAGATACGATCGCGATCCCGGACGTCTGGGATTACAGGAGGCAATACAAAAGTTATTCCAACGTCTCGATCCAGTGGCTGGAATTCGTGGGCCGCACGCGCGGCATAGAAATTCGACACGTGCTGCGCAGGGGTGAAGTGCGCGTGGGGCGCTTTCACGTAGACGGATACGCGGAGATAGAGGGAGAGAAATGGGCTTTCAAGTTTCTAGGCTGCCAGTTTCACGGCTGTCCTAAGTGCAACAATGAACACGATGTCTGCCCCCTGACCTGCGAGAGCTTCGGTGCCGTGTACGTTAAAACAAGGGAAAAACTCGAGGCGTTGCGCCAAAAGTTCAATATGAACGTAGAATACATCTGGGAACACGAATGGGCTCACGCTAAAACTCACGACCCACAAGTGCAGCATTTCCTGTCAGACTTTCAGCCCCCTGACCCCCTTAGGCCGTGAGAAGCGCTGTTTGGGGGTCGGACGTCGGCGATTCGCCTGCGTTACGATATCACGGGGGAAGAGCGAGTCCGCTATGTGGATTTCACGTCGCTGTACCCGTTCACTCTGGCTAAATGTGAATTCCCCGTGGGGCACCCGGTAATCATTCATTCAAATTTTAAACCTCTGAATGAATACTTTGGCCTGATCAAAGCCACGGTGAACCCCCCGCGCGAGCTGTTTTTCCCCGTCCTACCCAGCAGACTGCCAAATGGGAAACTCGTGTTTACACTGTGCAGGACGTGCACGATCGAGAACAGGCAAGACGGGGTCTGTGGTCATTCTGACGCAGAGCGTGCGCTGACCGGCATGTGGGTCTCTACGGAGCTCAATCTGGCATTAGACAGGGGCTATTCGGTCGTGAAGGTGCACGAAGTGTGGCATTTTCCCCAGACCAGCGGCGACCTGTTTAGAGGCTACATTAAAACCTTTCTCAGAGTGAAGCAACAGGCTTCGGGGTACCCCGACGACGCGACCGATGACGTGGGTCACAGGGACTACAATAAAAACTATCTCGAGCGCGAGGGGATCCAATTGGAGCCCGATAAGATAGTGTCTAACGGGGGCAAGAGGCAGGTGGCCAAGCTTCTGCTTAACTCTCTGTGGGTTAATTGGAACAACATGCTCCAGACATCTATAGTGTCTGACCCGGGGGTGTTTTTTAATTTTTTATGCTTGGAGCTGTACGAGATTTTCAGTTTCGCGTTTGTCAACGACGAGCTCGCCCTCATCCGCTTGCGTTACAAGTCTTCCTACAAAGTGCCGCCCGGAAAGACTAACGTATTCATAGCCTGTCAAACTACCACGTGGGGCCGGTTGACGCTTTACGAAGAACTGGAAAAATTGGGGGGGCGGGTCCTGTATCACGACACAGACAGCATCGTGTACATAAGCAGGCCAGGTGAATATGAGCCGACCTTAGGCAATTACCTGGGGGAGCTCACGTCCAAATTAGTCCCCGACGAATACATTGCTTCGTGGGGTGCGCTGGGGCCAAAAAGTTACTGTTACCGACTCAACAACGGGAAAACACAGTTGAAATGTAAGGGTATAACTCTAAATTACGAAACATGTCAAAAGGTAAACCTTGACAGTATGATCGGATTGATTGAAAACTACATCGGTGGATGTAGGAATGATCCCCCTATAATGACGCACTACAACAAAATCGAACGCGATATGAAAAGTTTTCGCCTGTTTAATAGGCCTCTCGATAAAAAGGTTAGGGTCGTCTACGACAAACGCGGATTGTTGACTAGCGGGGAAACTCTGCCTTTTGGGTACTGACATGTAAAAATTAGCAGCATTCGCAAAAGGGTGTTGTGGGTGTCTTTAAAAATATTTCATCGAATGAATTTGTTAATGTATCATGAAAGTAAGATGTTTTAAAATTAAAGTTTTTTCAAAGATGTACATTTGTTTTAAAATGTAACCAATTTTTTCAAAGATGTTTTAAAATGAAAATTTTTCAAAGTAAGATGTACATTTGTTTTAAAATGAAAGTTTTTCAAAGTAAGGTGTTTTTTAAAATGTATCTTGAAAGTAAGATGTTTTAAAGTGAAAGTTTTTTTTCAAAGATGTACATTTGTTTTAAAATGTAACTTGTACGAAAATGTTTTGTACATTTATCACAAGAGTTTATAAAAACTTTTATACATGCATTTTGGGATTGTGTGTGTGTGTGTGGAAAAGATTTAAAAGATTAGGGTAGTGTTTACCGTTTCATCAGTGTTTTTTGGAAGATGATGGGTAGCGGCGTGAGAGAGGTCGACTTTGATCACCATTTAGAATTGCCGTTTACGGCGATAATCACTGGGGCAAGTTCTTCGGGGAAAACCTATTTTACTAAAGAATTGCTTTTAAATCAGAGTCACTCTTTCATAGGGGCACCCGTTAAAAAAATTGTGTGGTGTTACGCTTCCCATCAGCCGCTTTATGATGAATTGCGTGATCGGATCAGCGAAATTGAATTTATACAAGGGCTGCCTAAAAGCTGGGAAGATGAGGAGCGGTTCCCCTCCGGCTCCTTGATAATCATCGATGATTTGATGGACAGCGCGTCCGAAAATAAACTCGTGGCAGAAGCGTTCACGAGATTCAGACATCACCGACAAATCTCGGTCATATACCTAGTGCAGAACGTATTTCACCAGGGCAAGTACAGTTGGACTATAGCCCTAAATACTACTTATTATTGTCTGTTTAAGAATGTGTGGGACAGAATGCAAATCAAAGTTTTAGCTCAGCAAATGTTTCCTTGGCAGAAAAAGTTTTTTCTAGATGCCTATGAAGAGGCCACTCGACCCGCGCACGGGTATTTATTGGTCGATTTAAGAGCCACGTGCCCAGAAGAGTTCCGACTCAGGACCGGTTTATTATCGGGGTCGCTCCCCGTCCTCTTTCTACCAGCGAGCCATTGATTGATTGATTTAACATTACTGAGCCATGTCCGAGCATCTCAGGAAACACCTGCCGAACCTTAAAGTTTTACAGAGGATGAGGGGGATGAAACGTAAAAAGATTCTTTCGGACCCATCTAATAACATAATTTTGGCTCTCTCTGAAATCTGTCTCAATCTTATAAGAGGCCGTATACCTTTATCCGTAGCTCAATTTAACAAGCTTAAGAAGCAGAAAAGGCTGATTAAGCTTTTCGCCTGTAAGAAAAACAGCGTCACGAGGAAACGCAAGGCCGTGCTTCAGAAAGGAGGATTTTTATTACCGCTGCTGTCAGTGGCTCTGCCATTCATCACAAGCCTGTTCACCAGTAAGACGGCTAACTAGCTTTTTTTTGTTTTTTCCACCACCAGCATGAGCGAGGTAAAAAAAATGTTCCTGTTGAGCCCCCAACAACTCCGTATGCTGACCCAGAGGGCGACCCCGCATACCACCATCGGGGAATCGGCCCTGGGTGAACTTGAAAACCAGATGCACGGTTTATTAAATCAGCCGGGTATGAACTCGCACGAAAAAGTAAAGAGATACAACCAATTGCTACAGAGGTATCTGAATTTAGTCCGAAAAGAGGAAAATCAGGGGTGAGAAATTATCCTTACCGAGCAGAAAGAAAAAATGGATGAGGAAAAGAGAGATGTGCCGGGGGAGGAGGAGAGACAGCCCGGCGGCGCGACTAGGGACAAATCTGTACCGGAAGTTGTCCAGCAAGTGGTGCCCAGGGCTAGAATGAACGTGGGGTACATCATGCAGAAACTGCTTGATTCTGACGGGGCAGTACGTTGGACTCAGTCGGGTGAACTCATCATCAGAGATAGACCCATTAAAGGTTCCCATATTTTGGATTTGATGAAAACTTTATCCCAGCCGAAATCCCAGGCCGTCGGATATTCTAAAGGCTGGGAACCCTTTTTAAACGTAATATCCGAATTAAACATCCCCCTCACGACCGTCGGTAACATTCAAGCTAGGAAAGCCCTAAGACATTTTAAAGATTACGGCGCTGGAAACGCCACGGCGAGGGGTCCCCCGCCACCCTCCTCCCCTCCTGTGAAAAAGAAGCGCAAGAGACATGCAAAATTTAGTACGGACGACTCTCCGCATGTGGGTTCCCCTCACACGTGATTCCTCCCCTGAATATCGTTTATGGCCTTTAAAGGGTACCCCTTATTCTCCGTAGATAGATTACAGAGATTAAGTGTTTTATGCGTGTGAAAAAAAAACGCCTGTAACAACGAAAAAGATGGTTAATAAAATGTTGAATTTATTGAATAAAAGGTGTCACGGTTTTTTTTTTTTTCCCGACAATAATCTAACAACTATAACAATCTTTAAATAGTTTTAAGGAACATACATTTTGCGGCTTTGAAAGTTTATAGGCATTAACATGGCTAATACACTTTGAATATTTCTTGATAAACTTGGATACTAGATCGTCGTTTTTCCTCAAGTCATCAGAGTACAGCATCATAGTCTCTTGAAATGAAAGTCCCTTGAAGCGCTGGTAGAGGAAAAAGGAGACGTGGGCCCCGCACGTGGAGGAAAAGTCGTGTTGAACTTGGCGCGTATTATACCTTATTTCGCTAGCGTGCCTCCCCAAGAAGCGCATAAAACTTTTAGGGTAGTAAGGGGAATCGGGGGGATAACCATAAGAATCAAAGAAGGAGGCTTTCCCCTCTTGGGGCTCCAAAATTATCCCGATCCAGTGTTCACCCTCTCTATTGCGGTCGTGCGTGTTTGCAACCAGAAAAGTGGGCCTCGTCTCTACGCGGGTGGGTAATAAATCGCTAAAAGTCCTGCGGGCAGACCCGCGACTGCGCGGGCAGCGTGTAATTTTTAACGACTACCCTGCTTATAGGGTACAGGGCATTTGCTTTCATTTCAAGAGAGCGGCCGAGTGACCCAGTGACACCGCCGGGGAGACGTCCACTTTTTTCACAAACAGGCTGGCCCTCAGTATTTTCAGTTCATAATCGGCGTCATTTCTACACATGAGACTAAAATCGCTTTTAGCCTTTACAAACTTTAAGCGTATATCCACATTGTTTAACAGTATTCGTTCGCTGAAAAAAATATCAGCGTGTATTGGGCCTATCAGAGAGAATTCCCGAAAGTTTCTACAGAAGGCAGCTCGCTTCTGCAACCCCACGTTAGGGCCCTGGGGGGTGATGTCCACGCTATCCAAGTCAGCTCCGCCGTCTTTGTACCAGAGCCCTGCCAAAAACTGACTCTCTAGCGTATCCGTAGAAAAATTGAGCAGGGTCTCTATGAATGACCTATAGGGGTGCGTGGCCGATGAGGAACTGATCAGGACGTCGTTCAGACTCACGTCCAGCTGAGAGAATATACAGTTTAGTGGGTACTGTATAATACCGCAGGGGTCAGCGTCAACCAGGGGGGCGCCGTCCGCCCTAACGATCCTGAGCCTTAGATATAGCAGTGTAGAGTTGAGGTCAAGATAGAAATTGCCCGACCCCAGTATTAGGAAATCCAAAACATCCTGATCAGTAATGGAATTTAATGGGCTGATTTCTACATAATTGGTCTGATCTATGGATAATTGCGTCATAGGGGCCGCAAACAGGTCCAGCTCAGATTTGGTGCATTCGGCCGAGAGGCGGTGAGCTAGAGCCATTCTTCCTTACCCTCTCTCTTAAAATATGTCCCCGGGGGGTTTCCTGTTTCTCTTTGAAGGTCGAGACTTGGGAATCCTGACAGCTCTGCTGCTGCGAGGTTTTTTATGACCGTGCTGCCTGGGTAAAGGCGCTGGGGCTCTCTTCCTACCCCTCTGAGATAGCAACAGCAGACCCGAGCCTTCCTGCTTGGGGTCACCGGTGTTTGTAAAACGGCCGCTGACTACAGAGCTGGCGAGATCCGAAGCTATTCCTTTGGCCGCCGATTTCAAAAGAGGTTTCGCTATATCAACTCCACACTTAAGAAAGGGTAAAACGAATCTAAAAGCCCTACTGAGCATGGACCCCAACCCACGCCCATACATCACATGTCCTGCCTGACTGGTGTAATACTGAATAAATCTCTGCGAATTGTGGTACACCATGCTCCCCCACCCCCTCCGCTTTCTCTCTTTTTTTTAAACGGGGATCTTTGGCACAGGACGAAAGTGTAGCTTGACGATCGTTTTTCCGTAGGAGAAATTAATCAGAGTATTCTGATCGTTCTTTATCTCAATATGCAAATTCTGGAGGCTCTGCTTGTTCACCGGTACGTAGTGCAGCTTGTGGAACGGCAAAGTGACTATGTCGCCGAACCCACCGTCTATTTTAACGGTTCTCAGGAGCGGCACTACAAATTCCCCCACGTGCTGCGGATCCACGATGTTACAGTAGACGTACATATTATAGAATCCCACATGAATGTCGGCCGGGTAGGGTGAGGTTGGCATGGTACCTCCTACGTTATACCAGCCACCCGGCTCAAAGCCCAGCATGTAGGCCAAAGTAGGTTTAAATTTGATCTTGTATTTCTGATGTCTGGTTATATTAACCCTTCGCTTAATCTCGTTGTATGTGAAGAAAACTTCCGTACCTAATTTTTTTAAAGAAGCATTGATTTCTGACACAATCTGTGAAACGGATTCATAATATCCGACTTTAATTTTCCGAGGGAACAGGTAAGGCAAATCCACTAGAGGATCGGCGTCTCTTTTTGCCTCCACCTCCGTATCCCGCAATTCAAAAGTATTTTCGGGGGTATGTAATATTTCGCCACGTGTAACAATACATGATTTCAGCCAGTCCTACTTCGTAAGGCCCCCGTAGCTCTATAGGTCGCGAGAGCATCACGGTGTAATCCGAACTCTGGTTATCGGGGAAGATGGAGAGACAAGAGTTTGACGGTAGCGTGAGGTAAAAAGAGGGGCGATCCTCCATTTTTTATTTTTTATTTTTCCTTTTCTTTTAAAAATAAAAAATTAAATCTGTATCAAGTTCGACCGACGTATCCACGAATCAAACCTCGAGGGCCAACCCTGCCAGCGTACTAAAATCCACTTTTTCCCCTTTTCGTCGGTCTTTGAGCCTATAACCCAGATAGCAGCGGACTGCGGGGCGGATCCGCCCTCAAGTCGGCAGATCCGCCTGACAGTCGCATTCAATTTTATTAACTTGCCAGAGTGAGGCCCCGCCCACAGAAAACACCCAGTCCAAACACGGACTCGTTACAGAGGCTGGGCGGATCAACACACCTAACGCGCGTTTTTCATTTTGAAGCTTCGCTGAAGATTCATCTGCAGGCACAAACGCAGTGAAGTAAATGCCGTTAAATATAATTAAAGTTACTTAATTATTACTTAAATAACTTAACTAAACGTAACATCAACTTCATTAAAATACATTTTTAAAGCTCAAATTGGTAAACGGGCCGCTACATTATCAGACAGGTACGTTAACGCTAACATAATTGGCTAAGGGGAGGTAGCTGAATCTCTGTGAGGAGGAATTGGGTATCGTGACCGCTCCGAAACTGCATGGGATCAGCCACAGATTGTGGCGGTAATAATTAAACAACTGAACGCGACTTTTTGCTTTAAAATTTACAGTGTGGTAAACTGGTCGTGATTTAGCACATTAGCCTGAAATATATCAAACGGTGCTGCCAGCATTCCTTGACGTACAACATGAACATGTCTTTTGTGTTGTATATTTCTTTTAGATAAAATGAATAGGAAGACTGTGCCTGTGCCTCAAAATGTCTGAGTGCCCAGTGATTGTTTTTGTTGTTAAAATAAAGCTATGTTATATAAGTTTAAATATGAAGTTCTGATTCTTAAATAAATTATGTTTGTACAATTTGAAGTCTCATTTTTTAAATGAATCAATATATTGGCGGATATGGGGCGAGTCTGTACCGGATCCGGTTTGAATCCGTGATTTTTAGCTGTTCCGGATCCGTCCCGTTGTGCAAGTGGACTCTGTTCCGGACCTGTTGTGCGGATCTGTTCCGGAGCTCGTGATACGTCTGGCGCGGATCCGGCGCGGAGTCATTTTGCTATCTGGGTAACCTTCTCGACCTTGAACGCACGTTTCGGAGATATTTTGACTTTCTGCAGCTCAGCTTCATAGAATGTCCCCTTGAGTATTTCACAGCGCACGTCCCTCAATTTATACACCGGCGGCGATCTGGGTACACGTTCGCATATGACAAAGTACTCATCAGTAAATGTCTGCTCGTACTTTTTGTCAAATATCTGACTGTGATTGGAGACTCTCACAGTGTCTCCTATGTTAAACTTAAAACGTGGCCGTCTGCTTTTTTTCTTCTTCAGAGGACCGTATAGATTATCAAATACTAGATGAGCATTATCGGTCGTGGCCTCGGAAGGTTTCATTTTAATAGCGCTGTGAAATGACTGGTTGTACCCCTTTATTAGATCGTCCAACACATCCACGTATCGTCGAGTGTTTTTAGCCGTAAAGTACCTGTACATCCTCTCTTTTAACGTTCGGTTAAATCTCTCTACGACTGAAGCTTTAAGTTCACTACCCGTGGTGAAATGGGTGATTTTATGACTTTTTAAAAGTTTCTGAAAAGTCCCATTTAAAAACTCCTTACCGGCATCCGTCTGTAACTTGAGGGGCACACCCCCCTTGGTTAAAATAGAATCAAAGGCCTCCGTTACGGCCACCCCCGTCTTGTTTCTTATCGCACGCGCATAGGCCTTTTTAGAAAAAACATCAATCACCGTAAGGAGGTATTTTAACCCGTCGTTGTACGTGGTCAGCCCTTGCATGTCGCATAAATCGGCCTGCCACTGATACATGGCTCTCGGTACAAACACTCTGTTCCTGGGGAAATTCTTTTTAGCCGGCTTATGTAAAGTATAACTGTCTTGCGTAGACAGCCACTCTCTGATATCATCGGTAGCCACTTTTTTCCCAGTATCATCCTCCACGGCTCTCTGCAGTCTGGAGGCACTCCCGTATGACCCCGGGTGGCTAGGGTCATAGTACGTACGGCTCAAGACACGAGCTGTAGTCTTGGCAACAGACATGCTTTTCACACAGCGAGTGGGGGGTGAGAGCGAGGATGCTGCGTTTTATAGCTGTCTGGGGAGGGGGGTTTTATTGTCATTGTTGACAGACAGTGACTGAACACATTAATGAAATTGTGTTTTCTGCATTTAACCTATAAGTGTAGAGTTTAGAAAAGAGTTTTAGCTGTGGTGAATGTTTAAGATCCATTGGATCTTAAGTCCATCGCCTTAACCACTCGGGATTTTTTTAAAAACACTATTGCAAAGCTATTCAACTCAATTTTATTGCAAGGGCATACATTTAGTGAAAGATATAGTTTAAAAACGCTATTACAAGGGCACACATTTTGTGAAAGTTATAGTTTAAAAACGTTATTACAAGGGCATACAATTAGTTACACCCGTGACAGTTGTTGAGGTAGATTAGCGATGTCACATGCAGTAAGGTCCGTATAGAAGCCTTTTCAGCGATGCATGTATGCAGAGTAGAAAGCATCTGATTAACATCGAAAGGCTGCTTATTATGAAATTTAAAGGCAACTACATCTACGATTAAAGCATAAAATACAAAAATGTGATTACAGTCAAATTCATCGTCGGGAATACAAGATAGACACGCGCGTATGAGACTTTCTGACGATTGTCCTTCTCTCTCTGCCATCGGCTGAGTAAGTAAAACTATTCCCCGCTGATAATGTTCTCCGACTTGAGCAATCTCAAATATCAGTCTATGAAAGCAGCAACAAGTATAATCATCCCGACAATCGCTTTTCTTTTTATCGATAGCATGCAACAACAGTGGACTAACTTTTTCTAAAAAAACATTTAACATAAACCGCCGTAAAGTGCAGCCGATACCGTTCCCCATTACAAATTGCTTTTTGTTTTAGTCTTGGGCCTCCCAACGAGTCAGAAATTCTTCTTCCAGGATCTGCTTAAGCGCGGGGTTCTGTTCAAACAGATCCTGTTCCAGTCGACTAATTTCCAGCATTCCGTCGCGGGCCTCGCGTAGATCATACAGGATAGCTTCCACGGTCCCCTCCAACCTGCCGATGGAAGCTTGGATGCCCAGGGTCGCCAGAACGTGAATCAAGGCGGGTGTCAGCCGGTCGGTCCAGAGGTCACTCAGCACAGTCAAAGTGTATGTAAAAATAATTCCTGCCGGCGGGAAACAGGCAAGGGTGCTGTCTTTGACTGGGATGATCCACCTCGCAGCCGTAGCAGTTTTTCTGCTGATGCTACCTGATGACTGAGGCTAAAAGGCCCACTATCATGGCTTTTATGCAGTTGAGCTGTTAACATGTATCTGTCCCACTGCGCAAGTGTACAGGGAAGGGGGGGCTTGGCTACGCGCGGGCGGGAAGGGGACGGAGGAGTTCGGGAATGGGGAGTGTGTGAACGAGAGTGGAGGACGATTAAAGTTGAAGTTATCATAACAGTTGTGTGATTATTGGTCTAACATTGGTAGCAGAGGATGGCTGCTGCTGGGAATTACAAAGTGCCGCCATCGTTCGATGAGAAGACGTCTTTTGAAAGTTGGAAAAATGAAATTGAAATCTGGAGACTCGTTACGGACTTGGACAAAAAAAGGCAGGCTCTAGCGATTACTTTATCGCTATCGGGAAGAGCGAGGGAAAGCGCACTGGAAATCGCAGCCCACGACCTCAACACGGATACGGGGATGGATGTTCTTCTAAACAAACTGGACTCTGTGTTTTTAAAAGAAGAAAAAGATCGACAGTACGAAGCTTACACGGAATTTGATCGGATCAACAGACAAAGTGGCACGTCGATGGTGGATTACATTATCGAATTTGAACGACGGTACAACAAGATACGTAAGTTCAAAATGGAATTACCAGATGCAGTGTTAGCATTTAAGCTGCTAGACACCGCGGGGCTAAATACTAAAGACAAACAGCTAGCACTTACCGCTTGTTCCACCATCTCTTTTGATAACATGAAATCAGCCTTGAAAAGGATTTTCGGCGATAACGTCTCTTCGCCACAAGAGAGCGATTCCGCTTACTTCACAAAGTACACAGGCAAGCGTGAACGTAATTCAAACTCAGCGCAACCCCAAAGAACAGCTGCAGGGACTAATCCGCTTGACAAGTATGGGAGGAGAACAAGATGTGCAGTATGCCAAAGCACTTATCACTGGGTAAAAGATTGCCCTAACAAAACAGAACATGTGAAGTTAGCAAAAGCTGAGGGATTAAAGAGTGATGTTGAAGAATGTAATATTACTCTGTTTTCAAACGAATCACCCTCTGATACACAAATATTCATGATGGAAGCTTTGGGGTCTGCCGTAATTGACACTGCTTGTACAAGAACTGTGTGTGGAGAAAAATGGCTTGCAGATTATATAAGTGAGTTACCTCAGAAAGAGTTGCAAAAAATGAAAGATGAAAAGAGCACATGGCCATTCCGCTTTGGTGATGGAAAAATTGTGCAATCCACAAGGAAAGTGACAATTCCAGCAAAAATAGGACAAACTAGATGCAAGATAGAAACAGAAGTTGTTCCAGCAGATATACCGATGCTTTTAAGCAAGACCTCATTAAAGAGAGCAAGTGCAGTCTTGGATATTGCTCAAGACAAAGCAACAATGTTTGATCAACCTGTAAAACTTGAACTGACATCTTCGGGACACTATTGTGTAAACTTGAGAAATGAGAGCAACCTTAATAAAAAACAGCTAGAGAGAAGTGAGACACCTACTGATGAAGATGAAATTCTCATTGTGACAGAAAACATGACAACAAAAGATAAAGAGACAGTCCTTCTTAAACTACACAAACAATTTGGACATGCATCAGTTGACAGACTGCAAAAGCTTCTGTCTTGCTCAGGCAATAGTGATGAGGAAAGCATTACAATCCTGAGGAATATTATAAAAAACTGTGAAACATGCATCCGATACGGTAAACCAAAACATAAGCCTGCAGTAGGTTTACCCAGGGCTTCAACATACAATGAAACTGTTGCAGTGGACCTGCATGAGCTTGAGCCGGGACTGTGGTATCTACATGCCATTGACCATTTCACAAGATTCAGTGCAGGAAGTATCATCACCACAAAAAGACCTAGGGAGATAGTGAAGCACTTTATCCACTGCTGGATAAGCATCCACGGTCCACCATGCAAACTATTCAGTGACAATGGCGGTGAATTTAATAATGTAGAAATAAGAGACATGGCGGAGAAATTTAACATTGAGGTTAAAACCACTGCAGGGTACAGTCCGTGGAGCAATGGCTTGCTTGAAAGGCACAATCAAATTCTTACTGAAATGTTACTGAAGGTAAAAAGAGACAATGAGTGTGACTGGAAAACTGCTCTGGACTGGGCTTTGATGGCGAAAAACTGTATGCACAATGTACATGGCTACAGTCCCTACCAACTTGTCTTTGGACAAAATCCAAATCTGCCTTCAGTCCTTACTGACAGACCCCCAGCTCTGGAAACTGAAATGAGTACATGGATAGCCCAGCACACTACAACGTTGCATGCCATGAGACGAGCTTTTACAGAGGCTGAATGCTCTGAGAGGATACGAAGAGCCCTTCGCAAACAGCTGCGATCCATTGATGACAAATATGAAACGGGGGACAAAGTCTATTACAAAAGGACGGACTGTCATGAGTGGAAAGGTCCAGGGGTGGTCATTGGCCAAGATGGTGTAGTAATATTTGTCAGGCATGGAGGAACCTATGTCAGAGTACACCAGTCTAGGCTCAGAAAAGTGGATGAACCACAGCTGAGCATGGCAGAAACCGAAGAGGAAAATCAGAGCAAAACAGATGAAAATTTTTTAAAGATCCCAGCAGCAGTACTTGGTAAGGAACACGATTTTGAAAATGAACATGGGGAGATGGCACCAACTAATGGTGAACCAATTGGCAATACAGAAGATGAACTGCCCAGTACTGCAGAAAACAGCGAGTCCTCTGATCCAATACAACCTGGAGAAAGAGATCCCACACTGTCTCACTCAACCACGGATATAGAAGGATCAAAACTTAAAGTTGGACAAATAATTAAATACACAGACAAAGAGACAGGTCAAACATATGCTGGAAAAATAATCAGTCGAGCAGGAAAAACCACTGGAAAAAACAGACAGTGGTACAACGTGGAATATAGTGAGCCAGAGGAAATTGCTGGATCCATGGGTTCCATTAATGTGGAGCAAGTAAACAACCTTCAAGTGACACTATCTGAAGATGCCAAGTCGTGCACAGATAAAAACAGAGACGAAATATTAGTGGTGAAGGAAGACATTTTCTCACAAGCCAAACAAACTGAACTTGATAACTGGAAAAGAAACAATGTGTTTGAAGTGGAGAAGGAAAAAGGTCAGAAATGTATATCAACAAGGTGGATATGCACACTCAAGGAAACACCAGGGGGCATTATACCCAAAGCTAGACTGGTTGCAAGAGGCTTTGAAGAGCTAAACACGCAGGAACTTTCTAAAGACTCACCAACATGTTCCTCCGAGTCCCTGAAGATGGTCATAGCAGTAATATGTCTAAATCAATGGAAACTGAACTCCATGGACATTAAAGCAGCTTTTCTGCAAGGTAAAGATTTAACCCGAGACGTGTACATCCGACCACCTGAAGAAGCACAGGGCAAAGGAACTATATGGAAGTTGAACAAATGTGTTTATGGCCTGGCAGATGCTTCATTATTCTGGTACAACAAGGTGAAAGAAACCATGCAGAAACTGGGGGGCACAGTGTCAAAAGTTGATCCGGCTGTCTTCTACTGGCTAGACGATCTCTGTAAAGTGACAGGAGTACTTGCATGTCATGTAGATGACTTTATGTGGGGTGGTTCAGACATGTTCTCCACATTAGTCATCCCCAAACTGAAAGCTGCTTTTCAAGTTGGACGAGAAGAACATAACAACTTCAACTACATTGGGATGGAGGTTCACTCTTTTCAGAATGAAATACAACTACAACAAGACACGTACATAAAAAATCTACAGCCTATTCCTATTGATCCCGGCAGGGCACCACAGCGGGAGGCTCCTTTAACAAATACAGAAATGGACATGTTAAAATCCAAGATTGGACAGATACTGTGGGTAGCAAGACAGAGCAGACCCGACATCATGTGTGACATTTCCATCCTGGCATCAAGCACAAAACATGCTACCATTCAGACAATGCATTGCACAAACAAACTGATCAGAAAACTTAAATCAGAGGAGGTAACCCTGAGGTTTCAGTTCTTGGGCGAAAGCAAATCCCTCAAATTAGTGGTGTTTAGTGACTCCTCCATGGGCAACCTCTCAGACGGAGGCACACAAGGCGGACATTTTATCATGTTGATGGGAGAAGGAGGAAAGTTTTCGCCCATATGTTGGCAGTCAAAACGGATCAGGAGGGTCGTACGGAGTACACTAGCAGGAGAGACTTTGGCCCTTGCAGATGGGATCGACAGTGCTGTTTTTCTGGCTGCACTCTATTCTGAGCTCACCACTGGTGATGGTAGACACAACATCTTGCCAATCGTCTGTGTAATAGACAACCATTCCCTTCTTGATGCTGTCAAGTCCACAAAATCTGTAACTGAGAAGAGGCTTCGGCTCGACATCAGTGGCATTAAAGAACTTATGCACACAGGGACTATTCAGCACATCATATGGACATCTACTAAAGAGCAGCTTGCTAACTGCCTGACAAAAGTGGGAACGTCAGCACTTGGACTGCTAAGAGCCCTGAGAGAAGGGGAATGGCAGCTAGAAAGCTGAAAGGACTAATGAAAAATAAAAATTAACACTCATAAAAATGTTTCTTTTAAACACTAGTTTGGAGTGTTATATTATGTTTAGCTGTTATATTGTTCAAAAAAAAAAAAAAGGAAATTGTTCTAATCTGTTTTCCTTTCCTTAAAAGAAAAAGGGGAGATTGTTAACATGTATCTGTCCCACTGCGCAAGTGTACAGGGAAGGGGGGGCTTGGCTACGCGCGGGCGGGAAGGGGACGGAGGAGTTCGGGAATGGGGAGTGTGTGAACGAGAGTGGAGGACGATTAAAGTTGAAGTTATCATAACAGTTGTGTGATTATTGGTCTAACAGAGCATCCCTCTGCACAAAGCGGGTCTGGAGAGAAGCGTGCAGATCTCAGGGGTCGGAGGGACCTCTCCAGGATCAGAGGCCGGTGTCGGTGGAGGGGTCGGAGGGAGCTCTCCAGCATCAGAGGCCTGTGATGCTGCTGCTGGTGAAGGGGGTGAAAAGGCCTCATTCTCCCCGCTTTCGTCGGAGAACACTTTGTTGCTGTAATTTGCTGCTGCTGCCATGATGATGGTGATGATGATGTTTGTGAAAGAGCTTGTAAAGGCGTCCACTTTATATACAGGCGGAGGGTGAGGGGAGGGGGGGTGATCCTTACGGCGTAGGTTTTTGCATCTCCTTCCGTACCAGACTGTCCTTGAACAGCGCTTGGAAGTAATCGCTCTTTTCTTCAATCAGCCGCATCCAAATCATGTACGGAATTCTCATTCCACAACAGTCGCATTTAGGCAGCTGCCATATATTCGCCATTCTCTTGTCCAGCTCCCCGGTCGCGTCCCACTTCATAAAGGTGCTCCGATGTTTACCACTGGCAGCATCTCTATAGTGGCATCTCCGGTGACCTGAAAGATGCGTAGTTCCTCCGCAACATTGTCAAAGAGGCAGACCACTTTATCCCCGTTGGGCAGCTCCCAGGTAACTCTCAGGTCTCCAGACGGCTGCATCAAAAGTACCCGTCTACGCCTCGTAGGAATCTGCTTCTTGGGAGCCCCCGGAGGCCGCATAACAGCCTCCTCCTGCTCCTGCTGAATCTTAGGTGGTGAGGCTGAATCTTTCATTTCGATAGTGCCAGACATGTCTGTGTTTTTTCAAAATTAGCGTTGGGCTTAGCGCGCGAAGCTCGCTATATTCTCCACGGCCTGCTGGTGGGGCGTGGCACACAGGGTAAGGCCTTGATGATACTTGGGGGTACTTGTGCTTCTTTACCATAGGAGGTAAACTATGCAAGTCCCGTGTAGTTTTCTCTTTCTAGTGGGGTAAGGCCTTAATGATACTTGGGGGGTACTTGTTTTTCTTTACCAAAGTAGGGAAACCCTGCTCGGCCTACTAAAAATATCTGCGGTTGGTTACTTCTTAGGATTCTTTAAGGAGAAATATACGGCCTGTCAAGTTTTATCTGATTTTCTTAAGTCTATTTCGATGTACGTTTTTTCTTTTAACTGCACAGACGATGTACATAACGGGCGAGTCGGGGAAAAAACAAAACGTCAAACAAAATTTACTGAAATACAAAATGTCCAATTTGATGTGTGGCCCAAATTACAGTTTGACCGGGATTTGACCTACGCTGATGTAATACAACGGCTGCATGGCAAAAAACACAAACTTGAAAACCGCTACCACACAAGGCCAAACTGTTGCTGCTGCTGCACGGTGTCACGATTGGAGACGGCGAGCAGGGAAGCAGGCGAATGGCAGCCAGAACTTCAGGTAAACAGGATTTATTACGAACGACGGACAGGCACGGACATCAACGTGACACTACAACAATGACTGATCTGGGGATAACTGACTCTGACAAGGACTAAATACACTAGACAAGCCACGGACAACAAGCCACAGGTTAGAACAATCAGGGCAAAACAGGAGGTAATGAGGTGGGCGTGGCACACATCGGGAGCGGACGGAGCGGGGCGTGACACACGGGGTGTCAACACACACACACACCCAAACTGCCGCTAAGCGTTCATTGGAGGAGGATAGCGTCAGACCCATTTTCCCAGACCATTCTCACAGGGTTTCTTTCAGTCTCGCGTAGCACAACTCTCAGCTCACAGCACTCCAGCATCGCTCTCTCCAAGTCCTTTGCGGATTCTCCAAAGCCCGGGACCTTCCCAAGGTACCGCTCCACAGGCACCCTCTCCGAGTCCTTTGCGCTATGCCCAAGTACACGCTCCACTGGACCGACTGGGACCTTCCCAAGGTACCGCTTCACAGGCACCGTACGCTCACACTCCATCACCCGTCCTCAGCTCCGTCCTTGGCACCCTCGTAGCACGGGGCTATTCCCACAAACCCCACTCATAAGCACACAATTCACTCTCCTCAAAATACAATAAGAATAAAATAATAAAAATAATAAATAATCAATTGATAATAAAATAATAAATAAATAATAATAAATATTATAATAATAAATAATTAATAAACAATAAAAAAATATGAATTAATAATTAAACCTCTCCCAACGTCACTGGTCGTTGCTGGCTCACAGCCAGGTGACGTCACGCCCCAGACCTGTCATTTTTTTTATTTATCTTACCTTTAAATAACACTAGTTGCTTCACATGGCTCACTTCAAAGACCTGTCATTTTTGATTTATGTGACCTTTTTGACCTTTGACCGAACCTGTCATTTTGACAAAAGCGGTATTATCCATCTCTCTCATTTCCATAATTACATTGTTTGTTACCATTCCGTTATTTCGTGTTTGTTGTTTGTGTTAAGTGTAATGTCTGTCTTATGTTAGTTGTAGTGTTAGTTAGGAATAAATGCATGTCTTTTACACAACTTCAGCCTCCGTTCATTGAGTGCTCACAATAGTCCCTGCCTCTGTGCGATCTTGCTACACGCTCTGAAACCTCAAACTCGCCTGAAACATTGCGAGACTCTCTCTCATCGGCCGTGAGGGGAGCTTCGCTACCAATCGTTTATACTGTATTACCTGGTGACGCAGCTCGGTGGACAAGCCTTCTAACCCAGGTTACTAAGTGATACTGGTAATTAGTGAATCCCATTTAAGTCTCACATTAACAGACTCACGGAGATACCGCAATCGAGTTTGGAGGAGCCGACCATTTGGCATAACAATTGGTTAATAATCAGCATTAAATAATAATTAATTAAACTTTTAATTAATTCAAACATATTGGTGGAGATATTAAAATTTACCTGAGCTAATAATTCCTACAGTGTTCATGGCACTTCATGGCAGGGAAGACTGTTCCTAGCTTAATTTTAAAACACAGTGGTCTCGTTTCTGACTCATGGAAGTACTACATTACACTGCTTTAAGATTTTTGCTTTTCCAACGTTAACGTCTCACAGATTCTTTTAGACTGAGTAGGTACACCAAACAAAATCCCAACAATCACTTTGTACAGGCATAAACTAGCAGGCTATGCATAAAATGTGTTTTTCAAGTGCAAACAATATTGTTTCTCTGCATACTCAGTCCCTAGACATATCAAGCATGTTAAACTGAATAGAAACCTTGTAAACTTCAGGTTTCCATGTGGGTTTTCCAAGACATTTTGTGCATTACAAACACACATGTACCGAAGTCACACAACCTCTAAACCAGGATGTGGATTTCAATTGTCAGGTTGATTAATGCACATTTAAATCTTCCTGTTTTTCAAGTGTTTGTGAGCATTTAAAGTGGCATATAAAGGATGGGAAAAAAATGTTTGCCCTTTCATTGTTTGTTGGAAGCTCCTCAGTGTCAAATCTTCGTTCACATCACATATTAGCAGGAATCATGCAAAGCACTTGGGGGCTTGTAGAGGTGGAGGCGTGGACAGTGATAATGCAGGTGTTATTGATGATACTGTTGATATTGGAAATGATGATATAACAGAGGTAGAATTTTGGTGCAGGTTTGGTCTGTTAACTCCTAGCTCCAAAATGAATGAAGTAGATACAAACCAGAAAACAATATAATTTAGAGAAGTTATACAAAGCTGAAAAGTCTTTTATTTTATTTTCAATTTAAACATTGTTTTCATCCTAGCTTCCAAAATAGAACTAGTATCTGCATTAGCACCTCCAATGTATATTGGTTAAATACACTACTAGCATGGGATGCATCAATGTTCATTTTACTCAAACACATATCTATAAATAGAAAAATCAGAGAAACTGATAATTTTGCAATGGTCACAATTTTGTACAAAGTGTATAGACACCATTATATGTATTAGAAATCACTCAAATCAATGGTTTCACCTTAGCTAATGAAAAGTAATTATGTCTTGTATTTACAGATTTTTTTTATCAGGATAAATCCAGAGCAGAGTAAGTGTGCTTCCAAGGTTCAGGTGAGTAGAAGGACTGGCAAGATAGTCCAGCGAAAAAATGAGTCCTTGAATCCACATGTGGCATCCATCGTTTATCAGGGACTTCATTGAGTATGACTGGCAGGACAATGAATGCCAGGTGAGTTTTATCAATAGTAGAATCATATAAATGGATTTCTGGTTGGAAGTAAGGAGCCAGCAAAAGTTGTCATCAGTCTTGCCTATATTTGTCTACATCAGGAAACAATTCCTTTTTATCCTTCCTCTTCAGCAAAGAAGACTCCAGCCCAGGAAGTGGTATCCAGTTCAGGATGAATAATTCCGGAAACAGGGTTCAATTCAGCAACAAGAAAGTCAGTTTTAAGCATTTTATGATTTAAAATTCAACAGTTTTGGTTCATATTACGTGTTTGTCTTTTGATACATTTTAACCAAACATTTTAATTGTTTGGATTCTACTGTTTTATTTGCTAAAATTACTTTTTTGTTCAAATATCTTGTAAACCTATAATATGAGGTTACTGCGTGTTTTTAGCACTGAATGTAGGAAACAGAAAGCAAATGTAAAACAATAAATTACTTGCACATACTGTTACGATTAACAACTGATTCCTTACAGTCAAATTAACTATTTTAAGCTGAAAATTCACATGGGAAGATAAACAAATAATTCCAAGCAAAGCAATTTACATACTGTTAAAACTGTTTATTAATAGCTGTTGAATTGTTTGCTAAATGTTTAGTATCTGTTACATTGACATATTGATGACTTTATATAATAAACTATTTTTCTGATAGAAACAATGTCTTTATTTTACAGTATGTAATTATTTTGGTTATCAGTTTACAGTAATACATTTAATGCTATAAAAGCTATTTCAGTATGTTTGCTGTGATGAAATATACAGCACCGTCATACTGTGATGATAATTACAGTACTGTGGTAATTACTGTAAAAACAATTATGGTATTTTACAGGTACTGTGATTAAATTTGCAGTAACAATACTCTGAAATATATTACAGCAACTTACTAACTAATAGATGCCAGCCAGTTACTGTAGATTTTACAGTATTCTTTTTACAGTGTTCATTTGGTTGTAGTCTGTTATCGTGTTGGGTTTCCTCTTTCTGCCGTCCCCGATTGCCACGACTGGATGTAAGGAACTCAGCAGACACACAGTTTTCTTTTTTTTTTGGCACGTAGATTGTCAAGGACACACTGCCACTTCTGAGCACTGACGTGGAAAATTCATCTTGCCAAGTGCCAATTACCCTCTGATCGCGCTTCTAGACAAGGAACTCCGTTGTCAATTCATGCAACAAAAGGCAATGAAGACAGAGAGAGACGCCGCTGCAGCTTGCTGCAGGCCTGTACAGACAACTCAGTGCCAGGTACAAGAGAGCTGCAACAGAAATCGCAGCAAGTTTGCCTGCATAGTGTCAGAAATTCACCTGCGTCAAATGCAGGGACGATGGTCACTGGGCCTGGAAGCGCTGCAAACACAGACTTTGAAACAGACAGACAGACAGACAGACTGTGTGGGAGAGTGGCCACTGAGACAAATGAACCTGGAACAGGCACGTCATCAACCATGGACCATGACTTCACGCAGCTTATGACATTTGTGTACAAACATACATTGGCGACTGATGTTTTAGCATGGTTTCAATCTATTCATTTCATTCTATTAGCAACTTTTCATTCTATTTTCATTCTATTTTTACAATAAAACAGACTTGTGTTTTGTGGGATTCAATAGAATTATAAAGAACATACTGTACAATGAATAGAGGAAAAGGAGAATATAGCTTAAAGCAGGGCATGATGAAAAGGGGGGGGGGGTTCATTCTAAAAAATGCAGTTAACTGAAAAGAGAACTGACTGGCGCCGGCAAGGCAAGGTTACCTAATCGGGACCGATAGAGGGAGCGACAGAGAATGTCAGCGGCCCTTAGGTATCTGTAGCCTTCCACAAGGACAAGTACTAACCGACTAACTAGAGTAAATGTCAAACATGTGGTTGTCACGTAGACGGAAGGTACCGAGAGAGGGGGGGATGCCCAAAGGGCTTTAAAAGGGATACAGCTGATACATATGGCAGAGCCTCCTCCTGTACATGCTGAATGTATGTCAGATGGTCGCTCACTGATTATAATATTATATTATTATATTATAACCAGTGAGCGACCATCTGACATACTGTACATTCAGCATGTACAGGAGGAGGAGTGTTTGTAAGGGCTGGCATTACTGCAAATCAGAGTTTGATGCAGAGGAATCAAAACAAGCTTTAGTCCTCTCAGGAATCTAGACCCGTTCATTGACGCAGAAATCCTATTGAGAGTCGGAGGCCGTCTTCACAATGCAACTCTCAGTCAAGGTGAAAGGACTCCTTTGATAATTCCTGGTCAGCACCATATTGCAACATTACTTATCAGACATTACCACGAACAATTATTTGTTGCCATTTTTACAGTGTAGTATGCGGCATAAATGACGATGCCACCCAGCGCCGCTTGCTGGGGGAAACCCCTCCACTGACCTTTAAGAAAGCGCTAGAGATTTCTCAAGGAATGGAGATGGCGGTGAGCAACACCAAGGACCTGCAGAAAGGCCACATGAGTTCACAGTCTGTAGCGGTGCACCATGTAAAGAAGGTCGATGTAAGATCTACATAACGTGTGGAATGTTTTAGGTGCGGAGGGGCACACTATGCAAATGTCTGCAAATTCAAAGATTCAGTCTGCCATGGCTGCAAAAAGAAAGGACACTTAGTAAAAAAGTGTAAAAGTGCTAAAAATGAGGCTAAGTCTGATCGAGGAAAAGCTCAGCAGGCTTCAGCAGACACCCATCATGTAGAGGAAGCCAGTGAAGTCCAGTGCGGGATGTTGTGCGTTCAACATGTTTTGGGTGGAAACGGATGAGGAACCACTCTGTCATATTATGCTAGTTTCAGTAAATGGAAAAGACATCAAGTTCGAGATCGATTCAGGGGCTACAGCATTGTTCATCAGTGAGGAGACCTACCAGAGGATATGTGGGTCCCAGCCGCCTCCCCTTTGTCCATTCAAGCTCAAATTTAGGACATATACAGGTTAGCCCATACCCCATTTGGGAGTGCTGCGTGTGGACATTAGGGTGGGAAGTCAGAGGGCTGAGGGTAGACTAGTGGTCGCGAAAGGTAGTGGGCCCAGTCTTTAAGGCCGTGACTGGCTTCGCAAAATTAAGCTTAATTGGCATGATGTTAAGTACATTCACACAAAAGAGGACATTCTGCAGAGATACAGTGAGGTGTTCAGGGATGAGCTGGGTACACTAAAGGGAGTGATAAAACTGTGAGGATATGTGGGGACTATAAACTTACCATGAACCAGGTTGCAAAGATGGGGGAGTATCCTTTGCCAAGGGTACCTGTTTGCAACGCTGGCAGGGGGAAAGCTGTTCACGAAGCTGGATATGAGCCATGCCTACCAGCAGCTGCTGCTGGACAAGGATTCGAAAGAATATGTCAGAATAAACACACACAAGGGATTGTTCAAATACAACCGACTGGTGTTTGGAGTGGCGTCCAGCCTCATCATTTTCCAAAGGACAATGGATACATTGCTGCAAGCGATTCCACAGATAGCAGCATATTAAGATGATCTGTTGATTACAGGGGCTACCGAAGCTGAGCATCTACATAACCTGGAACAAGTGCTGAAAACACTCTCAGAGGTAGGGCTGAGACTGAAACGTGACAAATGTGTGTTCATGGCACCAACCGTGACTTATCTGGGGCACAAGATCACGGCTGAGGGGCTTTGCCCAATAGAGGAGAAAGTGAGGGCCATTAAGGAAGCTCCAAGCCCTAAAAATGTCACTGAACTGAGATCATTTCTGGGCATGGTGAACTACTATGGAAAATTTCTTCAAGATCTCTCCAAGGTTCTGGCACCCCTATACAAACTGCTGCACAAGGACACCAGGTGGCAGTGGTGTGCAGAGCAAGAGAAGCTTTTGAAGAGGTAAAATAACTCCTTCAAACAGCTAAGTTGCTTGTGCATTAAGATCCAGACAAAGAGATTACACTCTCATGTGATGCCTCCCACTATGGAGTGGGGGCAGTTCTACCACACGTCATGAAGGACGGGTCAGAGAAGCCTATTGTTTTGCTACATGGACACTGACGGTGGCGGAAAAGGGTTATTCGCAGCTGGACAAAGAAGGGCTTGCCATTGTGTTTGCTGTAAAGTGTTTTCATCAGTACTTATATGGGCGTGTTTTTAAAATTTATACGTATCATAAGCCACTACTGAGCCTGTTTAGTGAGACCTGCTGCATTCCCCCATTGGCCTCTGCCCGTATCCAGTGTTGGGCATTAACGTTGTCAGCCTATCAGTATACTATTGTGTACAGAGCAGGAAAGGACAATGTCAATGCTGATGCATTAAGTCGACTGCCGTTGCCGGAGGCACCTGATTCTACACATGTGCCTTTTTTTTTATTAGAGAAGTTGTCTGAAACACCTGTCACAGCAGCTCAGGTCACGCAGTGGACAGAGAAAGACCCGGTCCTGTCTAAGGTAAAGACTTACTTGTTACAAGGTGGCCCAGTGAGGCTCCAAGCGAGGAAGTGAGGCCTTATGTGCATCATAAGACAGAATGAGCCTAAAGAGTGGGCATTTTCTGGGCAACGAGAGGCTGTGGTGCATTTTCTGGGCACGAGAGTTATAGACCTCCACAGGCCATTCACAGATGATAGAGGAAATACATGAGACGCATCCAGGCGTGTCAAGGATGAAAAGTCTAGCAAGGTCCTACGTCTGGTGGCCGAAAATGGACTTAGAGCTGGAAAATAGGGTGAAGTCATGTTCACAGTGTCAGTCCAATCAGAAAATGTCACCACCGGCTCATTTGCACCCGTGGGAGTGGCCAGACCGTCCCTGGTCTAGGTTGCATCTGGACTTTGCTGGTCCTTTTATGGGACAGATGTTTCTGATCATAGTCGACGCCCATTCTAAGTGGATAGAGTGTCGAATCATGAGCAACATAACAGCACCCTCAATAATAGATGCACTGAGACAAGTGTTTGCAGTTCATGGGTTGCCCGACTCCCAGGTTACAGATAATGGTCCGACTTTTAACAGTGAGCTGTTTCGTGAGTTCTTGGAGCAGAATGGTATTCGCCACATTCGTACAGCTCCTTTCCATCCAGCCTCGAATGGACTGGCGGAACGGGCAGTCCAAACAGTGAAGGAAGGTCTCAAGTGCATGACAGGTGGCTCGCTGAGCACTAGGCTTTCACGTTTCCTGTTTAAATATCTTCTCACTCCACAGACGACTACTGCACGTATGCCAGCAGAGATGTTGATGGGATGTAATCCGAAGTCAAGGCTGGATCTGCTGCGTCCAGACCTGAAGGCAAAGGTGGAGAGAAAACAGGAAAAGCAGAAGGAAGGCCATGATCTAAAGGCAAGAGAGAGACAATTTGAACCAGGTGACAATGTCTACATGAAACACTTTAGCAGTCACACAAAACAGTTATGGCTGCCTGGGGTTATCCTGTCACAGAAGGGCCCTGTCTCCTATGTTGTTAAACTGACTGATGGACGAGTGTTCCGCAGGCATCAGGATCATGTAAGTTTGCGTCATGATAAAGGCCTAGAGAATGTCAGCATTGCGGAGTTTCCATTTGGGGCTACTGCAGGGGCATGTGTGCCAGAGGAGGTATCTGTGCCACCTGCTGAGGATGGGTAGTTGCTCACAGACACACCGTGCCCTCTTGTGACCGAAGGAATGGAGTTACTCAAAACACCATCCCCAGTGGGGACGGTTGTGGCATCAGACAGTGCGCAGACTGTAGCATGCTCGCAAGCCTCCTGACAGACTGAATGTTTGAGTTCTATTTTACTAATAGGAATGTGCATATGCTATGTTTTGAGGGGTACCTACTGAGTATTGAGAAGTTATATTTGTGACATTAGGATAAGTAGAGGTGTAAGTAATTGACACCGGAGTCATTTTCTTTTCAGGTTATGGACAGTTGGGGAACTCAGGAATTTAATGAGGAAGGAGTGTTATAATGCTTATGTTTTAAAAAGCAGTTTCAAGGTTTACCGCTAGGGCCGGAAATAAACGTCAGTGCCACATTCTGATGGCGTCCTCAGGGTTTTTGCCTTAGAAGTTGTGCTGTTAAGAATGAAAGAGCATTCTTGGACATCCTTATCTGTGGTGTATTTCTTATCAAAGTTTGACCTTATATTTCTTTTTCAGGTTCTATCGTTTTTAGAAATCTGGTCCGGGGTTATTATGTCCTACAGTTCAATTTCTTTTATCAAGAACCTATGCAAAAATATCAGAAACGGGATATTTATAAAGTAACCAGGCAAATTCTGGATCTGCTAATTCTGCACAGGCAACTAGTCACCCCCAGGCTTAGTTGGCTACATTTAGCTTTTTAGTGAATAGCAATTCTTTTTGTTGTTCTTAACCTAATCAGCTGTTTGACTGCCGCTGCTCTCCGGTGTATGTTTTGAAGCTCTGCGGCTTCTTTGTTTTTCGAGTTTTATTCAGTTTTATTTGTTTTACCTAGTTTTATTCAGTTTTATCGGGTGTTGTTTTATTACTTTATAACGCTTTACAAACTTACCTGGATAACACCTTTTGTAAAGCTGTACCTGCCAAACGCGGGCTCTCGCTCTCGCCTTCACGAGATCGGCTGTTTTGCCGTCCTCCGTGGCGGAGGTGTGGGAGCTCATCTGTGGACGCCATCCCGTCCATCTGGTCCTACCGCTCTGATACTTCCGCATTGCGTCATCACAACAACCTATACGTGAGTCGGTCCAACCTCCGCCCTGTTCCTCGCGCATCACAACTCACTGCAAATTCACGTCATCTGAACTTTTCCCTCCTCAACACCCGCTCCCTCAGCAATAAGGAACTCATTTTAAATGAATACATCACAGACAATAAACTGGATTTTCTCTGTTTGACTGAAACCTGGCATAAACCTATGGACTATCTCTCCCTAAATCAGACCACACCCCCTGGATTCACTTTTGTTGAAAACCCCCGTTCTAAAGGGCGTGGCGGCGGCACAGCTGTTATTTTTAAAAAAGACATTAAATTAACCCCTCTCTCTCTCTCAAACTTTCACTCATTTGAATATACTGCTTTCAAACTGTCCGGTCCATCTCCACTTGTAACTGCTGTTATTTACCGCTCGCCGAAACCTGACCCCTCATTCCTTTCAGACCTCACAGATTTTCTGACTCAGTTAAGTGCCATATCATCTTCCATCCTTCTGCTTGGTGACTTTAATTTCCACATTGACAATGTCAACTCCAAACCCGCTGCTGAATTCATGGACCTTCTTCAATTCTTCAACATTACTCAATATGTTAATTTCCCCACTCATACTCATGGTCACATTCTTGATTTGGTTTGCTCCAATGGTCCCACAATAAACAATCTCTCCAGCCATAATCTTTGCATATCTGACCACTTTGCCATAACTTTTAACATACAAATCCCACTCACAGCCCATAAAGCAAAACGTACAATAACCTTCAGAAATCTAAAATCCATTGACACTTCTGCTCTTTCTGTTCTTCTTTCCTCTAAACTGTCTACCTTCCCTTCCCCTCTGTCTGATAACCCTTCTGAACTTGTCACTCATTACAATAATACCCTCTCCTACTGTCTTGACGAACTGGCCCCCACCAAAACTAAAACCGTCTCTTTCACTTATACTGCCCCCTGGTACACTCCTGAGCTTCATCAAATGAAGTCTCGTATGCGCCAGCTTGAGAGACTGTACAAGAAATCTGGTTTAACTGTTCATCTCCAAATTTACACAGACTACATACAGCAATACAAAGACACATTAAACTCTGCCCGGTCCAAATACTATTCCAACCTCATCTACTCAGGTTCCAATAACCCTAAAGCTCTCTTTTCCACAATAAACACACTCCTAAAGCCTAACAATACTACCTCATCTTCCTTCACCACTGACAAATGCAATCAATTTCAATCATTTTTTCAGTCCAAAATAGATTCTGTTTACAGTTCAATTGACCTTTCCTCCTCCCACGCTGTTCCACCTGATCCTCCTCCGCCCCATCAACAGCTCTCTCATTTCACACCCATTTCCCCTGCTCACCTGACAAAACTTTTTTCTGGCATTAAAACTTCCACATGTTCCTTGGACCCTATTCCCTCTCCTCTCATCAAAGCCTGTCTTCCTGTTCTCTCGCCACTGATCACCCAAATTATAAACTCCTCCCTTTCCTCCGGTTCTGTTCCACAGTCTCTCAAGCTGGCTGCTATTACCCCCATTCTCAAAAAACCTACCCTCGACCCCGACAACTGTGCTAATTTCCATCCCATATCCAACCTCCCCTTTCTGTCTAAAATCCTGGAACGTGTAGTTGCCGCCCAACTCCAAACCCACCTTACTTTCAACAGTCTCTATGAACCATTCCAGTCTGGCTTCCGTCCTAAACAGCACCGAAACAGCTCTACTCAAAATCACTAATGACCTTCTCCTCTCCTCTGACTCTGGCCACCTCTCCATCCTCATCCTCCTGGACCTCACTGCAGCCTTCGACACTATCAGTCACTCCATCCTCCTGTCTCGCCTCAAAAATTTACTGAACATCACCAGCTCTGCTCTCTTCTGGCTCCAGTCCTATCTCACAAATTGGCAACAGTTTATCCACATTAATCATTGCTCATCTACCATAGCCCCCGTACAGCAGGGGGTTCCCCAGGGTTCGGTGCTTGGTCCTCTCCTTTTCATTCTCTACATCCTCCCCCTCGGCAATATCATTCGTCGTCACGGTCTCCGCTTTCATTGCTACGCTGACGACATCCAACTTTACATCTCGACAACATCCATCAACCCCAGCATCCACTCCACTCTCTCCCACTGTCTAACAGACATTAAAAACTGGATGAATCATAATTTCCTCAAACTAAACAGCGACAAAACAGACTTTATCATCATCGGTCCACACAACATCACCAAATCCTCACTACATTTCACTGTGCACTTTGATAACACCATACTCTCTCCATCCCCACTCATCCGTAACCTCGGTGTACTCCTAGATCCCACTCTTTCATTTGAACCCCACGTCAAGCACATAACCCGGACTACATTCTTTCACCTTAAAAACATAGCCCGTCTCCGCCCATCACTCACCTTCTCTGCCGCTGAAACTCTCATCCACGCATTCATCACATCCAGAATTGATTACTGCAATAGCATCCTCTACGGTTCACCATCCAAAACTCTCAACAGACTACAGTATATTCAGAATTCCGCTGCCCGGCTCCTTACTCAAACCCACTCACGTGAACACATCACCCCTGTCCTCCAAAAGCTTCACTGGCTCCCCGTCCCTCAGCGCATCCACTTCAAAATCCTTCTCATCACATTCAAAGCACTCCACAACCTGGCCCCTTCTTACCTCACAGACCTGCTCCATCACCACACTCCATCTCGCTCCCTACGCTCATCCAGCTCGAACCTCCTGTCCCTGCCCTGTAGGACCAAGCTCCGAACCTGGGGGGACAGAGCCTTCTCCATCGCTGCCCCCACCCTTTGGAACTCACTGCCCAAATCCCTCCGCGACTGCTCTGATCTCCCTACTTTTAAGAAAGAACTCAAAACTCACCTGTTTAAAATTGCTTTTAATGTTTGATTTTATGTTATAAATTGTGTGCTATTTTATTCTATTGTGTTGTGAAGCGTCTTTGAGTGTCTTGAAAAGCGCTTTATAAATAAAATGTATTATTATTATTATTATTATTTTTGTTTTCTCTCTTGACCCTGCATACTGTAACGGGATAGAAAGAATCGAGAGTATAGAATATATAATTCTGTTTGCAAATTAATAGCTTTACAAATATGATTTTTAAAGAAAACAAATAAATTAAAAATTGAAGCAATACTTTCATTTCCCATTTTACTCTCATATGACTATTTTGGTTGTTAAAGCAGCGTTAAGCAATGCATACATATAGCAAGGTATTCCTTTACAAGAAATCACACAATTAGATCGGAACTACTTACATTTATATAATGTTTCCGCCATACTTCATTTCCCGAAACACCAAGACTTATCAGAGGTTTTTATAATCCACTCGCACTAAGTTAGTTTGGGATGGACTTCAATATAGAGAACCATCCACGTGCACGCGCAAATGGAACGTTAGGTGTAAGGGTGTATTGAGATTCGGCCGATGTTTTTTACTCGCACATTAAGGGATCGCACTAAGTGATTTTTGCCGTAGTGCGTGCTTTTTCCTCATTTACGTCGTAGCGTGTGATTTCGGATGCAGCTCAACCCTCTCGCTACGTCGACAGACCGGAAGTTCTCTTGCGGTGTATCACGGGAAATAGTTTCCTTGTATATGTGGCGTATCAAGGGAAATTGATTTTATTTAGGAGCACGCTGTAGGCCGACTCTGAAGCTGTGGCGGCATACTTGAAATCTTTCTCGGATATGTGTAAGGTTAGTTCAATATTAGAATAGTTCAGTATCATTAATGATGAACAGGTTTTTCCTTTCGTATCAGATGTGTAGATCTTTAACTGAATTCCTCTGAAGTAAATGTTATCTTAAGATGTTCTAACTGGTTAGCAAGTTAATTGTTACATGATCGATATATGAACCTGCTGTTCATATTTCTAGACTAATAGTTTAAGTTTCTTAGGCGCAATCTTTATTTTTGCATTTAATGTGGAGAAAAATAGATTATACAGATTATCGCGTATAAAGTATAGTTCCCTCGAGCGGCTAAGTGTGGTTTAATTGCTGCTAACTGAAGTTTATCTGCAGCATATTCAGCAGACCTAAATGGCAAACATTTTATGTTAGTTTTAACACATCGTAACTGATTCTGTGACGTGTAATAGTATCTACTGCTAGCTGCAAACAGCATTATTATACCGTCACGGAGTGAAGCATGAGTTCCCGAAAGCGTGCCATGCACAGCTCGGCGCTGGAAGTTCGCTTTGTGGGGGATGCCGACGTCTTGGAGCACATAATCGATAAACAGGAAGGTAGGCTGGTCAGTTATCTGATAACGATTTAAGCGAGGTTTGAACCAGTAAATCGTTCTAGCCACAGTATTTAATTATACCATTAAATATTTTGTTGTAACTTTATAGGTGTTGCGTTGACAAAAAGCTCAGTTCAGACTTTGGTATCCCTGAAAAACTGCAAAGGACAGCTCGATAAGGTTCCTGTAGAACAAGAAGATGAACAGGAGATCTTCAATGAACAAGAATACATAAAAGTCCTAGGTGCAGAGGCTGCAGGTATGGTGTACCTGAGAATTCGTGTGCACATTATTGGATCACTGGAAGTTCTTTTTTTCCATTAGATTCCATAGGCTTTCCCCTTTTCCTTCCCGATTCACGGCACAAACCAAGTAATGAACATATCTGTAATGTTATTTCTTTACTAGTTGGTATCGGTGAGATGTGTTCTGAGCTTCATCATTGTCTTCCCCAGGGGCAGGTGAAAGTGCAGCTAGCCCAGGAGGGTCTTTTGTGTTCACATTTCAGACCATCAAGCGTCCACTCAAGATGGCTCAGATGGGTCAGTGGCTCCTCCATTGATTCACCCTGAGGCTTAACACTAGTTATCTAGTCTTTTGCTCTGTGTTAAAATTATATGAATAACTGACCCTTTGATTTTGCTAATATTTTTATGTTGTCCTTATGCGACCAGAAGCATAGCAGGTAATGGTTGGCAATGCACAGTAACACTGATGTTGGTGACGATGTGTATGTATGTATTTTTTGTTTTTCTATGTATGTGCTGCATTATGCAGAAGAATTCCCCCTGGGATCAATCAAATTAATTTTAATCTTAATGAACACCAGTATCATATTGTTTTGCATACAAACCTGCACATTTCTGAACTTCCAGAACCCTCATGCCTCTTTTCTGTGTCCTCAGCATCAGAGTGGGCACATGCACCAGCAAAGACGGTCTCTTTTCATACGTCCCCAAAGGACCACACCAACCCTTCTATAGGTAATAAGAGAATTCTTTACAAACGTGTAGACATTTTTGTCTCTAACTTTTTGTTCGTTGTAAGTCTTTTGTTTGCAGAAGTAATTTATAAAAATCTTAGAAAATAACTGCTCTCTCTCTCTCTAGGTCAGACCAGTGAAAGAAAAACCTCCCCAAAGGTCTGTTCAGCACTCTCTTGAGCACATGGCACTGGTGCTGGTGCCATCTTTTTTGGAAGGATATCACTTTTGAGTCGCACCTCCCTGGGTTGGGAGTTCAAATCCTGTGCCCTGTGAAGGACTGGCATCCTATTTGGGCTATACCCTGGTCTTGTGTCTGGTGCAGCCTGGGTTAGATTCTAGGCGCCTCTGTAACCCAACCCAGGATATGTAGTCAGAAGATGGATAGGATTTTTCACTGGTTTATGTTTAACTGAGATTCCTCTGGGATAGTAAAAAATATTCTGATTCAAGTTAACTCTGTTTTTCTTTTTAATAGGGAAGGTGGGTGCAGTTTGCATCAAGCACCCCACATAGACTAAGAAAGCGGCTGTCAGGTTTGCATTTTAAACTTTTTTTTTTTTTTTTTTGAGGTACCCGGTCTACTTCATGCACTTGCAAACAGTATTTTGTCTATGATATATATTGTACAGGAGATGATTCGGGTCATTTTTATAATTTGTGCATATAAAAAGTCATCTAATTGAAAGTAAAATTCAGAAGTATGAATAGATCAGAATTGTTTCATGGCTTTCAGTAAATAGGAACATAAAAAAGAGAATCACCTTTACATCCTTAGCTCCAAACCTGAAGTCAGACACCGACAGTGATGTCTCTGCATCCAATTCGGAGGAGGAGGAAGAGGAAGGGGGTGTTGACCAGGCTGTGATAACAGACCTGGAGGTAAAAACCCTAGCAAATTAGTGGCTGCAGCTTTGTATAAGACACCAGTGAAGAAGTCCATGAAAGGTCTGGAGGTATGGGGTAGTGTGTGCCTCTGCGGGTTAGGACTCAGAAGTGATCAGAAGGTTGCTGGTTGAAATTCTGGGCTAGCAGATGGATTTTGCCTTAAGCCCTTGAGTAAGACCCTTTACCACCATTTGATCCAGGGGCACTGCATGCTGGCTGACTTTGTACTGTGACTTGCTCTCACCTATGTATGTGTCTGTGTGTCTCATGGAGAGCAAGGTGGGATAGGTGGAAACACATGATGACGAATAAAGCATCACTACTTTATTCCGTTATGTGCATTCACTCAATCACTCTGTCATTCATTAGATTGAGACATAGTATGCTTAATGTACGTAATGTTTTTGTATTTTGCCTTCTCTTAGTCCAGTCTTGTGGGGGAATACTTTGAAGCTCACAGGAGTTCAAAGGTCATGACTTCTGACAGAACCCTTCACAGACTTCAAACACCTATGCTGGACCAGGTTTGACTTTTTGTTTTCCTTTCAACATTCTGTAATGTATGACATTTCCACCATTAAGTACTTAATGAGCATTGCTAAGCTTTTCCAGTAAAACAGCTGTAAATCGCTTGGAGCACAAGTACAGTACTGCCCATTTATACCAATATTTATTTTTATGTTTGTTTAATATTTTACACTCAGCTCTCTGTATCCGTGGCTTCTGCATCTGTGGATTCAACCAACACAGATTAAAAATATTCAAGAAAAGAAAATCCATAAAGTTCCTAAGAGCAAAACTTGAATTTGCTATGAGCACTATGTGTATGTAGATAGAAAATGAATTTATATTTTCTCTATAATTTTCTATATATACTGCTATGGTGGAGTCTTTAGTGAACATATACAAACTTTTTTTATTTAAGTAATACAGCATCACTATTTACATAGTATTTACATTGTACTAGGTATTATACATAATCTAGAGATTTAAAGTACAGGGGAGGATATGCATAGATTAAATGAAAATACTACACCTTTTTGAGCATCTGTAGATTTCGGTATTTGCGGAGGTCCTGGAATCATAACCTCTGGATTTGGAGGGCTAACTGTGTCTGCATAATATGTACAGCTCACCACAGTACTGTACTCATGTTTATATTCACCCACTTACCTGTGGTTTACCATGGTCCAGAATACAAAATTTCAAAATGTTTGAGTGTGTTTTTTCCATTGTTCCTTTATCTTTTGTGGGGTATAAAAACCATGATTTTTATTGCTTAATTATCCCTTGATAAATGACTTTTTTTTTTATTGGTCTATCGTAGAGGTGGGCGATAAATCGATTTTATCGATTAATTCAAATTTACAGTTCAGGACGATATGTGTTTTTATGAAAATCGATTTTATTACTTATTTTACACGCGAGCGCCAAAAGCGGAACTAATGCGACGCACTGTTCTTCACGGGTACATTAGCGCGGCGCACCCAAACGCTGTATCGGATTCATAAACAACATGGCAGTGGTTCGGTTTTGCGCCGTCGGACACAGACCAAGTCCTTCTTGCAAAGTCTGTTTAAAAACTGTTGCAACCAAAGGAAGCAGCACAACAAATTTATTCCAGCACCTAAAGCAGAGGCACACAGTGGAGTGGGAGAAGTGCAGCTCCCAGTGAAATGAAAATAGCTGCAGCACCAGCACAACATCCAAAGTTAAGCAAGCAACCGTCCCTGACACGTTTTCAAACTGTGTGCCATATGGTAAAAATGGGGCACGGTGGAAGGTGATAACAAACGCTGTCGCGATGTATATTGCAAAAGACATGGTGCCCATACATACTGTGGAAAAGCCGGGATTCATTAACATGCTAAAATTTTTACAAGTTTCTAAAAGTGTTTACAGTGGTGTGGTCTGCCATCTCACTTGCAAGCATCTTTTTTGGCTTGTCAGATTGCACTTTAACTCTAAAGTAAAAAAAACCAAAATAAAGTTAAAACTTGTTTTGAACCATTTATTTGTGATCTGTAGTTTGATTTTGAGTAGGAGAGGGGAAAATCGTTTAAAATCATAAATCGGATTTATTGTGGAAAAAATCGGAGATTTTATTTTTAGGCCATATCGCCCAGCTCTAGTCTATCGTCTCTTGAGAATTAGGCGAAAATGTCAAAATCCCTTTCAAGAGGGAGAGTACAGTGCTGTATAATAATGTGCAGTGTACTTTGATATTACTGCATTTAATGTTTTACTGTGCTTAATTTGTGAATTACCATATATGTACACGAACATCACATTATATCTGGGGTTCATGGTTTACCATTATCCTCAGTGTTGGCTATCCACAGTAGGTCTCGGAACCCATGGATATCTGGGACTTTTGTATTGTCTGTTTTGTGTTTTTGTGTAGTTCTGTACTGCACAGTCTTTAATTACAATCATATGTGTATAGCTGGCGACACTTTTGAAAAAGTTTTGGTGACTGTCCAGTTACTGTATGATACTGTTTTAGGAAACTTTGTATAGACTTCTGGATGGGAAACCTCCTTACTCTGATGAAATCCAGCAACTGAACAAGGAGCATGAAAACCAGTTCAGGAAGTGGATTCTGCAGTTACAGTGAGTAAGGCATAGATGTTTATTGAACTTTTGACTCCTTTTATCCTTTTATCTTGAATTTTGTGAGTCAGCTGATATGAACTCTTAAGTCCAAAGGCAAACAGACCTTTTGGTCTGTTGAGTAGTAGAGATATGGTTCTCTTTCTGGCAGGTTGGGCTTCAATCTGCTATTCTATGGACTGGGATCCAAGAAACTGCTGCTGGAAACTTTCCGAACCACCATGTTACAAGACACTACTCACCTGGTGGTCAATGGTTTTTTCCCAAGCATTACCCTCAAGTCGGTAAGTCAGGCTCCAGTGCTCACTATGAGGCTTTCTAACCCAGAAAACTTGCCCTGACAGTCTTTCCTCCTCTAGATCCTAGGCTCCATCACAGAGGAGCTGCTGGAGCACCAGGGAAGTTTCCAAAGTCTTATGGAACAGATGGACTTCATTGTACAATCCCTGAGGCAAGGTGCTCTGTACCAACACATATTTGTCTTCAGACTGTAGATGCCCCTGTGGACATGCTTACTTTGTATTAGGATGTGATGCATTTAGCAAGATAGCAGACCAATGGGAATCTTATTCGAATCTTCAACTCTACTGAGAATGAGTGACTCTTATATTATTGGCTGTGTCATTGTTTGGGATGAGAATGTGAATGTTTGATTCCTTTTGATGTTAAGCTACTAACTTTCATGTAAAATTCTACCAGAGCCCAGTTTGCAGGTCTACCTTATCATCCACAATATCGATGGGCCAATGTTGCGGGCTAAGAAGACCCAGCAGGCATTGGGGCAACTTGCCTCACTTCCCAACATGCACTTCTTAGCATCTATTGACCACATCAATGGCCCACTTGGTCAGTTTTGCCTCAGTCACTGAAATGGTTTAAGCAGTTATATTGAAATTTGTTGATGTTTATTTAATGATATTCTCTGAGTTTAGTCTGGGATCAGTCCAAGATGAGCCTTTTCAATTGGCTGTGGTATGAGACGACCACTTTTTTGCCGTATGTTGAGGAGACGTCCTATGAGAACTCGCTTCTAGTGCAGCAGTCTGGAGCTCTGGCTCTTAGCTCACTCACGCATGTTCTTCGCAGCCTGACTCCGAATGCAAGGTAATCAAACATGCCCACTTTAGACATGTGGTCTTTCATTTAGAAATTTTGTTCAATCCTCTGAGGCTAGGGATCTGTTCCAGTAATTGGAAGGTTGCTGGTTCGAATTCCATGAATGCAAGGAGTGATCCTACTCTGTTGCGCCCTTAAGGAAGGCCCTTAACATGCAATTGCTTCATCTTGGGTGTGACGTTAACATCCAGCCCTGCAAGCAGGTCCTCTAACTTCCAAGGAAAATTTGGCAGTTGGTGGCGGGATTGGCACTCCAGCCACTGGAACAAACTCACACTGTTGCATCCAGACTAGTGTGGTGCTGAAATATTACCTGCTGTGCGGCTGCTCAGGTCTTGGTTTATTGTGTGGTGGGTGGAACAACGTGCCGCTCCCTAACACTCTTTTAGGTACTTATTGGGCTGGGGGTGGGCAGCACACCAATGCATATTACTGGACTGATGTCATTTTTTATGCTGTGGAAAACTAAAAAATTATCTACAAGCCAGATTTAATGAATTAAAATCTTGTTGCAGGCCATATAAAACCATCTTGTGGTGTGGCCCGTTTCAATGCAAATTTAGTTTATTCTTGGAGACTGGAGACCCCCCCCACCACCAAATTTTATCATGGACCTGGGTGGGGAGGGTGGTGCCACTTCTTCCTTCACATTGAAAGTGCTGACCCTACTCCTAAGTGGTGATTTGAGTGGACAAAGTCCCTTGTCCTCCGGAATATGGCTGACCATTAAACGCAATCATCTCCATTATTTTAGTACTTGCAGTCGAATCCGGTTAAGTGCACAGCCTCCGGTCCAGACTACAACTTGCACTTAAACGGAGCGTGCGCTTATCCGTATTGACCCAGCCACGTGGTTATCAAGTGCATCCCCACCATACCCGTCGCTACAAACCTGACGCTACAAGAACTACACACTGAATCTCAATCAGCAAAACATGTTCTGTACATACCGCAATGACGGCAAGCATGACAGCATAATATAGTCCAAGCACATAACGCGTAATGTTCTGTTTAACGCTACGAAAAGTAGTCCTTAATCGTCTTTTGAGTGCTATTTTTACGATTTAGTGCGTGCAACTGATCTGTTAGTCCGTAAATCGCTCCGTAGTCGTCGCAGCCGCCGGTAAGCACGAATCGTCCGCAGGCTTTGAAGAGCGTCGGCGAACGTCACTGGTGGTGGCGGGGGGCAGTCATTAGCGTCAGTCTGCCCGGCGGTATCCTCCTCCGCATCAGACTCATCAGCGTCTGCTGCCGGTCCCCACATGTCGGCACAGATGTCGGCATCTGTGAGATCGGGCGATACAGGCAGGTCATTATCAACGGCGCCGTACGCTGCGAACCCCTGTGGCGTGACACCCGTCGGTAGATCGGCAGTGGTGTCAGTTTCCTCCGCCCGTTTCGACACCGTCATCGGTCATATCTTTGACGAAACCGCCCCACCTGTAGCAATTAGCGATGATCTGCGAAGTGACACAATTCCTCACCACCTTCTGCATGTGGAGGGAGTCCACATGCAGAATAGTATGTCGACGCCATATTCTCACTAAACTGTAGACAAATTTTAGAGATTTTAGGCGTGCAGATATCGAAACTCAATATGCATTAGCCACATGCAGGCCAGACCAAATGAGTGCGTGCACATAAGCGGATTGTGCGCTTATCACTGGTGCGCTTAACCGATGTAATTTGCCTATCTCTTGGCTGGGCTAAAAACGGGACCGAAGACCGGTCGTGCAGTTAGGCAGATTGTGCGCTTAAGCGACGTGCACTTAACTGGAGCCGACTGTATGTTTTATAAATATGTTGTCCTAGTAGTAGTAGTAATATGTCTTGTGAATAGCTCTGGTCCTGCTAACTTTGAATACTGATTAAATTTAAATGTCAGCCGGCAATATTGGCGAAGACTGACACATTGGACCAATAATAATATTAGAACTACTCAATTCTGGCAAAAATCATAATCACGATTATTTACCACAATTACTAATTGACTTTGGAAATATTTATTGAACCGTAAACTTTTTTTTGCATTGGAATTCTTTGAACTCTAAATAGAATTCACCTCAGAAGCAAATAAAAAGGGTCTGGAAAGGGGTGCACTGGATTTATGATACAACACAAAATGGGAGCATCATTGCAAAGTGAAATGCGGCACAGTAGTTTTATCTTGATTATTTTGTATTAATTGTTGGAAGCTAAAATCAGAATTGAAATTTGATTAATTGCTAACGTGTATCTTGATTTTTAACACATCAGCCTATACCGATACATTAACTGGTAAATATTGTGCATCTCCGTGCTTTCACTCACCCTGCCACTTGTCCTAGGACTGTTGTCTCGCTCTGTGAAACTGATTCCTTTGATTTGTTTCCTAGAGGAATCTTCAGATTGCTAGCAGGGTTTCAGCTGGAGAACAAGAATAACCCATCTTATACAGGTAAGTCCCACAAGTGTTGTTCCATCTTCACCTCGAACTCATTGAATTATTAGTTAATACAAAGCTACTTTCAGCAAGACAAAGACGACCTGTATGGGAACTTCATTATGCTACACATTAAGCTGACTGGAGAGATGGCATTGATCAACTGTAATATTTAAACTGCAGTGAAATTATGTGTATATAAGTAACAATGCATTTGTGTACACAGGGTTGTCTTTCCAAGATTTTTACCAACGTTGTCGTGAAGCATTCTTAGTAAATAGTGACATCACCCTGAGGACACAACTGACAGAATTTAGGGATCACAAACTACTTCGCACTAAAAAAGTAAGTATCTGATCTTTAGACTAGGAACAATGTGTCTTTTACTATTGATAATTTACTGTATTTGATATGCAAAACTGAGTTTAAACAAGCAGTTTTGGACATGAATATAACAGAAGCTAATAGAAGCTACTATGATGCTTGCTGTCTTGTGTAGGGTGCTGATGGTGTGGAATACCTGCTTATCCCTGTGGACAGTCGAACTCTGACTGACTTCTTAGAGAAAGAGGATGCAGATTAAAGACAAAGAGGCTGTCTGGCTTTTATATCATCTACCAAGGTTTACAAGCCCTGGGGTGCAGCACATATGTGTCAGAGATTTGCACCTATATACTCAAACCCAGTGTAGCCGCTTTCAGATATTCTGGAAATATATATATTGACTATCTCTGTGCAAATTCACATGTGAACCTTTTTTTGTGAAATAACGTAAGTTACTAAATTTTGTAGTTTGTATGGATGTATGCAGAAATCCCACATATTTCACAGTGGTGTATTTTTATGAAAATCTGAAATTATAGAATAAATAAGTTAGCACACTGTGTATAGTCTTATATTGATAAATGGGAATATTTCTGATATATGCTTTGAACATTTATTAAATTTTGTGGAGGATGTTCACAGAAACCCTACAAAGTTTCTCTCGGAAGATTCCTAAGAATCATGAGATTCGGCCTTGAAAGATTTTCAGTTTACTCCATCTAAAATTATTTGATTTTACTTTGTTCAATACGATATAAAAATAGTTACAATTTGCAATAAAATACATAAAATAAGTAATATCCAGGTATGTAAAGGAGTTTTTAATTTGAATAAATGGGGGGGGGGGGGGGCAGAGTTATCAGTACTTATTCATTGGCATTAGGGCAGACTTTGTCCAATTTATTTTATAACCAGAAAAACTACTGAAGTGGTCAAATCCTTTATTATTATGGGAATGGAAATGTCAAAGTTATCCAAAAACAAGACAATGTCATCTGCATACATAGCTATGACATGTTTATGACCCCTAATTCTCACAGGGCAAACATCAGACTGTTTTATAGCTTGTGCCAGGGGTTTTAGAGAGAAACAAAATAAAAGCAGTGAAAGTGGGCAACCCTGTATTTCCTCACTGTAAAAGAAATAGAGAAGACATTAATTTCCCTTTTGCAAGAGGTGAGTGGTATAGTGTTTTGAGCATTGTAATAAAATTACATTTTAATCCAAATCATTGTAATACCGTCCACATATATTCAGTCCAGTCTGTCAAATGCTTTTTCCGCGTTGACAGAGAATACTGCGCACTTTGTTACATATTATAAATGCATCATCTTCACAGGTTATCAGATGCAACTCGTCCTTTCATAAATCCTGTTTGATCCACACTAATTAGTGAGCGAATAACCTCATCAAGACATAAAGTGATAACTTTGGCATATTTTATGAGATTAAGGATATTGGCCTATAGCTGGAGCACTCAGTGGGATCTTTATCCTTTTTTAAAAGTACAGTGATGAGTGTGGATTTTTTATCCCTATGGATAGTCCCTTTTTCTATCGCAAAATTAAATTTGATTAAATTTTGAGTATAGGACTACCTACCAAATCCCAGAGTTCTAAGTAGGGCTTGGGTGGAAGGCCGTCTAAGCCAGGTGATTTTTTTATTATTTTTTTTAAACATTTCAAGACTTCATGTAGTTCTTCCAGTTCTATTGGGGCTTCTAGCATAAATTGATCCATTGGCAAGACAGAGGGTAAATCCAGTTTGTCAAGAAATTTAGTCAGGTCAGGTCAGGTTGGGGAGTATGTGCTGATGCAATACATTGCTGTACCCATCACACAGTGAAATTCCTTGGGATCCCAGCTGGCGATCCCCCAGGCAGATACATGGTCCGGTCCCACCCTCCAGAAATGGCCATTCATCTGATGCAGCCAGGTGTTACATAAGAACTATACAAACGAGAGGAGGCCATTTGGCCCATCGAGCTTGCTTGGGGAGAACTTAACTAATAGCTCAGAGTTGTTAAAATCTTATCTAGCTCTGATTTAAAGGAACCCAAGGATTCAGCTTGCACTACGTTATCAGGAAGACTATTCCACGCTGTGTAAAGAAGTGCTTCCTTAAATCCAGTTTGAAATGTTCTCCCGCTAATTTCCACCTATGGCCACGAGTTCTTGTATTTGAACTAATGCTGAAGTAACTATTCAGTTGAACAGCATCCAAACCTGTTAGAATCTTATAGACCTGGATCATGTCCCCCCTCAGTCTCCTTTGCTTGAGGCTGAACAGATTTAGCTCAAATAACCTTTCCTCGTATGACATTCCTCTAAGACCAGGAATCATTCTTGTGGCCCTACGCTGCACCTTTTCTAAGGCCGCTATGTCCTTTTTAAGATATGGTGACCAAACCTGTACACAATATTCTAGGTGAGGTCTCACTAAGGAATTGTATAATCTTAGCATTACCTCCCTTGACTTAAACTCCACACACCTGGAGATATACCCCAACATCCTATTGGCCTTTTTTATTGCTTCCCCGCACTGGCGAGAATGAGACATGGAAGCATCAACATACACACCAAGGTCTTTCTCATAATCAGCTACCTTTATTTCAGTAGGTCCCATAAAATACCTGTACTTTATATTTCTGCTCCCTACATGGAGTACCTTACATTTGTCTATGTTAAATTTCATCTGCCAGGTATCAGCCCAGTCACTAATTAAATTAAGATCCCGCTGTAGCTGCTGAGCCGCTAGTTCAGTATCTGCTACACCATCCACCTTGGTGTCATCTGCAAATTTCACCAGTTTACTGTATATATTGGTGTCTATATCATTTATGTAAATTAGGAACAAAAGTGGTCCTAAAATTGAACCCTGCGGTACCCCACTATGAACGCAGGCCCACTGTGACATTGAGCCTCATAACTACTCGCTGCTTCCTATCCGTTAACCAGTTATCAATCCAGGTCGCTACAGTTCCTAAAATACCTGTCGCTTTGAGTTTAAGTGAGAGCCTCTTGTGGGGAACAACATCAAAAGCCTTTTGGAAATCTAAGTAGATGACATCATAGGCCTTCTTATCATCAACTTCCTGAGTAGCTTCCTCAAAAAACTCCAACAGATTTGTTAAACAGGATCTACCTCTCCTAAATCCATGCTGGCTATCCCTCAAAATGTTATTTGAGTCCAGGTAATCTACCATTTTCTCTTTGATTATAGCCTCCATAACTTTACCAGTTATACAAGTTAGACTGATTGGCCTATAGTTTGACAAATTACTTCTATCCCCTTTTTTGAAAATGGGCATTATGTTGGCATGCTTCCAATCAGAAGGTACCACACCTTCAGATAAGGATTTTTGAAACAGTAATGTTAAGGGTCGGCAAATAATATCCCTCATCTCTTTTAACACTATAGGTAAGATGCCATCAGGGCCCTGTGATTTATTTATTTTGAGCTTAGCTAGGCTTTGCAAAACATCAGCTTCAGTTATATATATATTAGTTATAGATGATGTTGGATTAGTAATAAGAACTGGTAAGTTACTAGTGTCCTCAACAGTGAATACCCGTGCAAAACTATCATTGAACTCATTTACTATGTCAATGTCGTTTTCAATTATAAGACCCTTACTATCCTGCAGATTAGTAATTTCAGCTTTTAGAGCTCTTTTAGAGTTAAAATACTGGAAGAAACTTTTAACGTCATCCTTAGCCTCCAATGCGATCTTCCTTTCGACATTCCTTTTAGCTCGTCTAATGTCATTTTTTAATTCAGCCTGTAGATTTAGATACTCTTGCTTTACTATGTCGTCATCAGTTATTTTCCATCTCTGGAACAAAGCCCCTTTCCTCCTTACTTTATACTTTATTTCCCTATTAAACCACCTAGGTTGCAATTTCCTAGATTTATTCTTGCTGGAAACAGGTATGAAGTCCTCTTGCACTTGCAATAATGTGCTTTTAAAAAATTCCCATGCCTCTTCAACAGTTTTGTTATTTAACTCCATCCAGTTCACAGTTTCTAGTTTTAATCTCATACAATTGAAGTTAGCCTTCCTAACATTATATATTTTTGATTTGGACTTTGCTCTTCGGGCACTAAACTTAACCTCAAATTTAACCATGTTATGATCGCTACTGTCAAGTGGTTCTAAAACGTCTAATTTACCAATCCTGTCCTGGTTATTAGACAAAACAAGATCAAGAATGGCATCTCCCCTGGTAGGGGTGTTAACAAACGGAGTAAAAAAACAATCCTGTACTAATTCCACCATCTCAAGTTCATTTTCAGAAGAGCCAGCAACAATGTCCCACTGCATCCCCGGTAGATTAAAATCACCCATAACTACCACATCATTTTTATTGCTCAAAATCCTAATATCACTGTATAACAATCTGCTTTCCTCAGCAGCTACATTGGGTGCTCTGTAACAAACACCGACAATTAGGCTATTACATGGGTGTCCCCTTGGCCTGGTCCAGTCACTTGGGTCCTCAGCAATGAGGATCCTGCGAGCCAGATCACCCTCAGGGAAGCGTGGCACAAGGCCGTAGTGCTGTACCTGACGCTTCCTCACAATGCAGGTAATATGCCTCATTTGGGACTCCTCTAGTAACCGCTCATTCGACACAAAGTCAAACCAGCAATACCCAAGGATTCTCTGAAGAGAGACAGTACCGAAGGAGTCTAGTCTTTGTCTTAGCTCACTGTCCATGTCTCACAGCCATGCAGCAAGACAGGGAGCACCGGAACTCAAGACTTGGATCTTCGTCCTCTTGCAAAGATATCCCTCCACTCTGCACAGCACTCATAGTACCAGTGTACAGGCCTGCCATGATGTCCAGTAACTTCGGGGGGATCCCAAGAAGTATTCGCACTTGAGCTCAATGAGAACCCTCAGTACCAGGATATGGTCGATGGCAGACTTCGGCGTAAAGCCAGACTGTTCCGGTCACTGACAGGCAAGCAAGTGATCACGGGTCCTGTTAAGGATGACCCTAGCAAGGAGTTTACCCCAGCACTGAAAGCAGTGTTATTCCCCTATAGTTGCTACAATCCAGGCGATCACCCTTCCCTTTCCAGATAGGGACTACAAGTCCCTTTTTCCAGTCGGTTGGGATGACACCTGACTCTCAAATGGAAGCAAAGATTGCCTGCAATACCAGGAGGACAGCCTCACCACCAGCCTGGAGAAGTTCACCTTGGATACCACAGATTCCTGTGGCCTTCCTTGCCCCCAGCTGATTCACCACCCATGCAATCTCAGTAAGGTTGGGTGGATCACAGCTAATCGGAGAATCAGCTTTAAACAACTGCTTAAAGTAGCTGCCCCAGCGGGTCACAACTTCAGTGTCATCCGTCCCATCACCGGCCCTGACTGCAATTCTCCGAGGAACACATTCAGATGTGCGTAATGCTTCAATTCCTCAGTAAACAGGATGTGGGTCACTAGACTGGGATTGCTGCGAGGATTGCTGGGATTGCTGCGAGAGAGTGGTGTTGAGCTGCAGCGATTGTTTGGGATTGTTTTTGGAGTGTTTTGAGTGTTTGTGTGCTTTACCTGTTTACGTGGGTGCCTGTTTATTTCTATTTATTGTTCTTATTTCGGTCGGCGTGAGTGCTTGTCTGTCCTGTCTGTTAATTAACAGCGCGATTAATATGGATAGTCGCGTGAGCGGCGTTTTTCTGTACGCGTTTAAACTCCGTAACAAACATCTGCGGGGCGATAATAACTAATAATATCTAACGTCGGTATCGCTACCCAGCGCCGGGAAAGGACAGTTGCTCCTGAGCTTTGCTCGGTCCCCAGTCGGGGCCGGGAGGACATTTTCCACTTTTTTCCCGCTCCGGCAGTAGCCTGCTGTGAGGGGGTTTTTGTGGTTTTTCGACCTCCCAAGAGCAACTTCGATTTCGCCTTGTTTTTAGTTCATACTTGGTTCAGGCAGAAGTTCTTCTGGTAAGTAGTAGTAAATTTATCAGGTTTAAAATTTTAAATAAAATAATAATTAAGTTCCGTTTTAACACAAGTAATAACTTATTTTAGTGTACTCCGCACGTTACTGCATTTATTGTTACGCAAATTAATCTTTATAGTTAAATACACTATATAAATTTACTGGGCTGGGAGTACGGGGTCATAGTGAGTTAGTTAATTATGGGGCCGGCTCAGTGTTGCGTTTGCAAGATGTTTGCCCTTCTGGACGTTAGTGTCCAGTCGGACTTCATCTGCGAGCGATGTAAGCTAGTGGACTCACTCATGGTCAAGGTTCGTGACCTTGAGGAGCAACTGGCTCTCATCCAATGCAACAGTGAGTTAGATGAGCTAGTTGATACGCCGTTTAGGGAGATGGTGTGTACGCCACTAGCGGGGGGGAGGGAGAATGAAGAGCAGAGAGGTCGAGAGAGCTGGGTGACCGTAGGTCGTAGACGCAGGAAAAGGCGTACACACGTTACAGAGGCGGCATCACCTGAGGTGTCTGTGTCTAACAGGTTTCAGGTGCTTCCAGCTTTAGAGCCGGAAGGGACTGGGGAAGCAGGTGGGCCCTTGGGCACTGAGGAGCCCCCTCCCCCCAGAAAGAGGGAGGTTGTGGTAGTGGGGGATTCAATTATTAGGGGAGTAGACAGTTATGTGTGCACGCGTGATAGAGGGTCCCGTACGGTGTCTTGCCTGCCTGGTGCCCAGGTAGGAGACCTTCCAGATCGTGTGGACAAGCTTTTGGCCCCAGCTGGGGTGGATCCAGTTGTCGTGGTGCATGTTGGCACCAACGACATAGGCAAGGGTAGAAGGGCTGTTCTGCAGGATAAATTTATAGAAGTCGCCAATAAGCTTAGAAGCATAACGTCCATGGTGGTATTTTCTGAAATACTCCCCGTGCCACGCGCAAGTCAGGCTAAGTTAGCTGAGATAAGGAGATTAAATGCGTGGCTAAAAGGATGGTGTAGGAAAGAGGGGTTTAGGTTTATGGGGCACTGGAGGACCTTCTGGAACAGGTGGGACCTGTTCAAGCCAGATGGGTTGCATCTGAACCGGAGGGGAACCAGTGTACTGGGAAGGCGTATTTGTAGAGTAGTTGAGGAATGTTTAAACTAGGGATTGGGGGGGCAGGGAGGTTAGTTAAGTATGTAACTGGGGGGAAACGGAAAGCCCCAAAAAATCATATTATAAGTAGGCACTGTAATAGGCCTACCCTTTGTTGTCTGTATTTAAACGCCAGGAGTATTAGGAATAAAATTCATGATTTAGAGGCTCTTATCTCATCGGACTCTTATGATATTATAGCAATAACTGAAACGTGGTTGAGTGATAAGGATGGACAAGAATATAATATGGATGGTTACACATTGTTCCGTAAAGACCGTATAGGTAAGAAGGGAGGTGGTGTTGCAGTATATGTAAAGGAAAACTTGCAGTCAAGGGAGGTTACTGATATAAGTAAAAGTACGGAAGCTATATGGGTAAAATTAGATGCTACAAACTCAAATAGCCTAATTGTCGGTGTTTGTTACAGAGCACCCAATGTAGCTGCTGAGGAAAGCAGATTGTTATACAGTGATATTAGGATTATGAGCAATAAAAATGATGTGGTAGTTATGGGTGATTTTAATCTACCGGGGATGCAGTGGGACATTGTTGCTGGCTCTTCTGAAAATGAACTTGAGATGGTGGAATTAGTACAGGATTGTTTTTTTACTCCGTTTGTTAACACCCCTACCAGGGGAGATGCCATTCTTGATCTTGTTTTGTCTAATAACCAGGACAGGATTGGTAAATTAGACGTTTTAGAACCACTTGACAGTAGCGATCATAACATGGTTAAATTTGAGGTTAAGTTTAGTGCCCGAAGAGCAAAGTCCAAATCAAAAATATATAATGTTAGGAAGGCTAACTTCAATTGTATGAGATTAAAACTAGAAACTGTGAACTGGATGGAGTTAAATAACAAAACTGTTGAAGAGGCATGGGAATTTTTTAAAAGCACATTATTGCAAGTGCAAGAGGACTTCATACCTGTTTCCAGCAAGAATAAATCTAGGAAATTGCAACCTAGGTGGTTTAATAGGGAAATAAAGTATAAAGTAAGGAGGAAAGGGGCTTTGTTCCAGAGATGGAAAATAACTGATGATGACATAGTAAAGCAAGAGTATCTAAATCTACAGGCTGAATTAAAAAATGACATTAGACGAGCTAAAAGGAATGTCGAAAGGAAGATCGCATTGGAGGCTAAGGATGACGTTAAAAGTTTCTTCCAGTATTTTAACTCTAAAAGAGCTCTAAAAGCTGAAATTACTAATCTGCAGGATAGTAAGGGTCTTATAATTGAAAACGACATTGACATAGTAAATGAGTTCAATGATAGTTTTGCACGGGTATTCACTGTTGAGGACACTAGTAACTTACCAGTTCTTATTACTAATCCAACATCATCTATAACTAATATATATATAACTGAAGCTGATGTTTTGCAAAGCCTAGCTAAGCTCAAAATAAATAAATCACAGGGCCCTGATGGCATCTTACCTATAGTGTTAAAAGAGATGAGGGATATTATTTGCCGACCCTTTACATTACTGTTTCAAAAATCCTTATCTGAAGGTGTGGTACCTTCTGATTGGAAGCATGCCAACATAATGCCCATTTTCAAAAAAGGGGATAGAAGTAATTTGTCAAACTATAGGCCAATCAGTCTAACTTGTATAACTGGTAAAGTTATGGAGGCTATAATCAAAGAGAAAATGGTAGATTACCTGGACTCAAATAACATTTTGAGGGATAGCCAGCATGGATTTAGGAGAGGTAGATCCTGTTTAACAAATCTGTTGGAGTTTTTTGAGGAAGCTACTCAGGAAGTTGATGATAAGAAGGCCTATGATGTCATCTACTTAGATTTCCAAAAGGCTTTTGATGTTGTTCCCCACAAGAGGCTCTCACTTAAACTCAAAGCGACAGGTATTTTAGGAACTGTAGCAACCTGGATTGATAACTGGTTAACGGATAGGAAGCAGCGAGTAGTTATAAGAGGCTCAATGTCACAGTGGGCCTGCGTTCATAGTGGGGTACCGCAGGGTGCAATTTTAGGACCACTTTTGTTCCTAATTTACATAAATGATATAGACACCAATATATACAGTAAACTGGTGAAATTTGCAGATGACACCAAGGTGGGTGGTGTAGCAGATACTGAACTAGCGGCTCAGCAGCTACAGCGGGATCTTAATTTAATTAGTGACTGGGCTGACACCCGACAGATGAAATTTAACATAGACAAATGTAAGGTACTCCATGTAGGGAGCAGAAATATAAAGTAAAGGTATTTTATGGGACCTACTGAAATAAAGGTAGCTGATTATGAGAAAGACCTTGGTGTGTATGTTGATGCTTCCATGTCTCATTCTCGCCAGTGCGGGGAAGCAATAAAAAAGGCCAATAGGATGTTGGGGTATATCTCCAGGTGTGTGGAGTTTAAGTCAAGGGAGGTAATGCTAAGATTATACAATTCCTTAGTGAGACCTCACCTAGAATATTGTGTACAGGTTTGGTCACCATATCTTAAAAAGGACATAGCGGCCTTAGAAAAGGTGCAGCGTAGGGCCACAAGAATGATTCCTGGTCTTAGAGGAATGTCATACGAGGAAAGGTTATTTGAGCTAAATCTGTTCAGCCTCAAGCAAAGGAGACTGAGGGGGGACATGATCCAGGTCTATAAGATTCTAACAGGTTTGGATGCTGTTCAACCGAATAGTTACTTCAGCATTAGTTCAAATACAAGAACTCGTGGCCATAGGTGGAAATTAGCGGGAGAACATTTCAAACTGGATTTAAGGAAGCACTTCTTTACACAGCGTGTAGTCAGAGTATGGAATAGTCTTCCTGATAACGTAGTGCAAGCTGAGGGTTCCTTTAAATCAGAGCTAGATAAGATTTTAACAACTCTGAGCTATTAGTTAAGTTCTCCCCAAGCGAGCTAGATGGGCCGAATGGCCTCCTCTCGTTTGTATAGTTCTCATGTTCTTATGTTCTTAGACCACAGATGGTGTGTCACCTGCTCACAGATTCGTCTAACAAACGCCTCCTTCTGGGAACACTCGCAACACCAGCACAGCCCTTGGCAACCTTCAGGGTATTATCACGGAAGGTCTCCCACATCACATAAGAGTCACCAGTCGCACCCAAGTCTGCAGGTTCCTCACACAAACTGCATGCAAACCCATCAGAAATGGCATGATCTTGGAGTCTGGCTAAGTCCAGCCACATTCTCCTAGTAGGCGGTAGCCTGCTGGATCTAAACTGAATCTTCCAAGTAGCAACAAGAAGTCTGTGGTCAGAATTCACATACTGGGCATTTCTTTAGACCCTGCAGTTCTGCAGGAGCCTCCAGCATCTACCCACGAGGATGTGATTGATCTCCTTCTTCACACCACCAGTATTGGAGTACCAAGTCCAACGATGCGGTTCAGGGTGACCCACAGCCCCTGACCTTTCGCAAAGTCAAGGATCATGGAGCCACTCTCACCCCATTCTCCAGACCAGGGGTCACCGGCCTTTTTGAAACAGAGTTACTTCACGGGTTCTGAGCCATACGAAGGGCTACCAGTTTGATACATTCTTCTTACATAACAAATTTGCTCAGTTTACCTTTAGTTATATATTATTATTAATGATTAATGATACACATCTATGTAAAGACACTGATCACGTTTATGATTTTATCAACAATGACTTAAGGTGGGAAACAGATAATATCAATATTCAACACTTTATATTAATCTCAGCAATTGTTTAAATTTTTGAATGATCACTTGTACAATATTTCATAGGAAATCACCATGTCCTGTTTTCACTAACCACCGACAAACCATGAACTATGTTGCACCACGTTTGAACAAGTTATCAATTACGTGATGTTTAACAAAATTTTAGAATTTTAAATAAATCTTATCACATTTTGACCTAATGACCAAATCTGCAGTATTTTTAATAAAAATTATATATCTGTTACGGGATTTTGATTTAATTAGCGACTCTGCTGATACCTGGCAGATGAAATTTAACATAGATAAATGTAAGGTAATCCATGCAGGGAGCAGAAATATAAAGTACAGATATTTTATGAGTTCCACTGAAATAAAGGTAGCTGATTATGAGAAAGACCTTGGTGTGTATGTTGATGCTTCCATGTCCCACTCTCGTGAGTGTGGGGAAACAATTAAAAAGGCCAATAGGATGTTGGGTTACATCTCTAGGTGTGTGGAGTTTAAGTCAAGGGAGGTGATGCTACGATTATCCTTCATAAGACCCCACCTAGAATATTGCATGCAGGTTTGGTCACCATACCTTAACAAAGACACTGCTGCCTTGGAAAAGATTCAACATAGGGCTACAAGAATGATTCCTGGTCTTAGAGGTATGTCTTATGAGGAGAGGTTAGCTGAGCTGAACCTATTGCGTTAAAAATGCAAGGTCAAGTGTTCATTCTGTGTCCTCTAGCAGCGAGACATCTTCACCCTTGGACTGCATGAACTCTTTGATTTCACCCAAAAGTGACAAAAAACAAATTAAAACTCTGCTGAGCCATCGGATCTCTGTGTGTAGCACCAGGTCACCATATTCAGCTGACATCTCCTCCAATAGCACCTTGAATATCCTGTGCTGTTTCGCTTTGGAGCGGATGCTGTTTATGATTTTCAAAACGGGAGTCATCACGTGCTCCAAGCCAATAACTTTTGCACATATTGCCTGCTGGTGAATGATGCTGTGGTACTGCAGAAATTTTGGGAAGTCTGGGTCACCTTTACAGTGAGCAATGAAACTTGTATGTCGGCGGATCATAGCAGGGGCCCCATCTGTAGTCACCGCTACCAGCTTTTCCAATGGTATATTTTTCTGCACAAAAAACTCCTTCACCGCGTTATAAATGTCAACTCCCCTCGTAGTTAACTTTAGTGGTAGTAGTATCAGGAGTTCTTTTGTGGAGAAATCATCAAACACCATCCGGATAAAGACCAACAGCTGCGCTGTACTGCCACTGTCCATGAACTCGTCACACTGGATGCTAAACCAACTGCACTTAGCCAGATCCTGGTCCAGTTGATTGGCTAAGTTACCGAACATAGCCGACACCCATCTAGCCATCGTAGATGCCCCCAGTTGGACATCGGAGAGAGAGGAGATTAGATCGGTTCCATTTTTCTTGTGTTTAAGTATAGTATTAGCAATTATCATCATCACTTCTTTGAAAATGTCCCCATCTGAAAATGGCTTCTTCTTCTTTATCAGAAAATGTGTAGCTCTAAATGAGCCTTTGGTTGGTTTTTGAGAGTTTTTTGCTGGTCTTGTGAAAAAATATGGCTGCTTGCCCAAAGCTGTCTTTATCTCGCGGACTTTTGCTGCCCGTAGCACGCTACCTGGTGGGTAGTTAGCATGGTAGCTTTTGTGACACATAGTGAAGTGTCTCTTCACATTGTGCCACTTTGCCATCGCCATAGTCACCCTGCAAATGAGACACATGCAGGTGTCTTTCACAGTAGTAAAAAAGAACTCTTCGTCCCATTCACTGTGAAAATTATAAATTTGCTTTCTTTTTTCCTTCCATGTTTTTGGTATAAGAAACCGTATTCAGCTCACTGTCTTCGCTGTGCCAGCTAGCTTACTCTCGAAGTTTTGTCATGCGCACAATACTGACCTTTGAACTAGAATAGAACAGAGTTTATCTAAACTTATCTAAACATTATATATTAAGAAGAATAGCAACAGGATGAAATAAAATTTTAGACGCTACTCACTGGTGAGTTGTGCTATTTTTAGAACAGGTCTGCGGGCGAGTCATGTGGCCTTCGGGGGCATCCTGGTGCCTGCAGGCACCATGTTGGTAACACCTGCTCCTGAACCATGGGGACCGACACAATCCTCATAGCCAGCCTTGTCAGTGCCAGTGGTTGCATTGAAGTCACCCATGACCAGAGGAGTGTCACCTCCTGGGCACCCTTCAACCACCGAGCAAAGTTGCAAGTAAAATGTCTCCCTAAACGAGACATCACTCACCGCGGTCAGAGCATACACTGAGACAACAGACAAGACACCCAAGGAGTGCCTTAGCCTGAGTCTCATGATATACTTATTGAAAGGACTGACATCAGTGTAGGAAAAATTAGCTCAAGTTTTAATGTCTCCACCATTATGTAGGGAAATTGATTAAATTTTAGTTAAGTATTATTTAATGACGATTATTAACTAATTTTTATGCCAAATGGTTGGTTCTTCCAAACTCAATTGCAGAATTCCCGTGAGTCTGTTAATGTGAGACTTAAATGAGATCCACTAATTATCAGTATTGCTTAGTAACCTGGGTTAGAATGCTCTTTCACCGAGCTACATCACCAGGTAATGTAAACGATTGGCAGCGAAGCTCTTCTAACGGCCATTGAGAGAGAGTGTCTCACGATATTTCAGGCGATCTTGAGGTTTCAGAGCTTAGTAGCCAGTTTGTATAGAGGCAGTGACTATTGTGAGCACTCAATGAACAGAGACTGAAGTATAAAAAGGCATGCATTTATTTCTAACTAACACCATACTAACATAAGTCAGACAAGTTTAAGTGTCGTGAAATGAGGACTACAAATAACATCCCACCCCAAATACTGAGTTCAACCAATAGAGGAGCTGCACGGTGAATATATTAGTGACATTAAACCGTTAATGTAGAGCTTTAAACAACATACCTTTCTGAGATCATACCTTTAATTGGTTGTACGAAAATCTACCTAGCACATCACCAATCAATTTCCACTAATAGATGCACATGTTGTATAAATTATGGGTCAAACGCAAAACTCATAGCAAGACATTGGATTCTAAAAGAAAACCAAACTGGACGACAAACAAAATGGTTCTTTTGGCACAGTTGCGTCAAATGCTGCGTCACCTCAAGGCGTTCAGCAGAGGAATGTGAAAAAAGGTGGTATTATGGACCTCGCGAAAGGAAATCACAGTTTATAAAGCAAGCATGCAAGCTACAGGTTTGTATCATTACTTATATTGCTCTTATGACCGTCGCTATAATAGATGATGATGATGATTATTATTATTATTATATTTTTCCAGTTGTCAAAAACGTAGCATCATTATCACCTTCAGTTCAACTGTAAGTGCATTTTTAGGTGACGTCAGAGATTGTTACCAACCTAATTAAGAACTGGATACAAAAAGAATGCCCTCATGATCGCGCATGTACCTTTTTATCAATTCATTATTGTCGTACGTCTGCAGGACGTCCTTTCTTTGATGGAAAGTGCACGGTCTCTATCTGAGAAGTTTTATGCATACAGGCAATTCCATGAAAAGAGGGACATAATCAGCAAAAAATAGACCTCTGTTTTGTATCCAGAAAAGGCACTAATTTTATCCACTATATCCCTAATTTCAAGAAACAATTTGAGTTCAGGATAGAAACACTAATTTTGTGGGTGAATTTTCAATCCCAAAAGATGATATGAATTTCTCACAGAAATCAGCACCAAAACAGGTGAGTTGAACCCCTGAAATAAGCAGTAATTAATTAGCTAACACAAGTCATTTAAGTCGATTTGTTATGTCTAGAGCATCAATTTGTGGCAGAAAGGAGCTTCAGTCCTAATGTTGAAGCTGGTAACTGGCAGGCTGGGCTGATTTTTACTTCTCTGTCAATGTAACGTCTGTCACAGAAATTGTGAATTAATTTCATTGAAGGAAAATTGGAAGGAATAGGGACATAAGCTTTTCAATTCTCTAAGTTCTAGACAAGGCAAAGTCAATGATGTGCCAAGTTTGTCCCCATGTCTGGCAAGTAGGGGATGAAAAACTGTAACGTCCGTCACATGTAACGTCCATCACAGCAAAAAGGGTCATGTAACGTCCGTCACGTCCCAAGAAAGTGGTAGGAATGTTCAGTCTTTTTTATCATATTTGTGTATTCTTTCATCTTTCTTAAGACAATAAGTAGTTCCACTAATTCCCCAAAGGTGGCAGCTGCAGCAAGGCAAATAAACTCCCACAATGCACCTGGCACTTTAGGACATGAAACGAAGCTGCCATTTTCAATTTTGTTTTCAATTTCAATTTCCAGCAACATCATTGAAACTAAAGGTATCTATCTAATTATTTCTGATATTTTAACAATATGAATACAAATAGAAATAAGATTTGGGGTTAGGGTTAGAAATAAAAGAGATTATAGGGGTGCTCAGTTCCTCGACTTTGATTGATTGACCCACATGAACTGAACTAAACTCACCAAGTGGATGTCTCAACACTGTTTCACTAATTTTATGGTTTGAGTAGTTGCCCAAGTTTTGGCATATTTCATTATTTGCAGATTTAAAGTGTTCAAAGACATAGAATCTGATGTGTTTGTAAAAATGGTAATTTGAGTTTAAAATGTTTTAAAGGTTTAGAAGCATTTGCAGTTTGAATTTGAACAACTTGAAGGTTTTCAGAACAATTTCGAAATTATTTGTTTGTACAGGTCAATTTTAAGATAAAATTAAGGGCAAATTTTGATTTCCCAGTTTAAAACACAAAAAAGTAACCATTTATCACATCACAGGACACAGTGGACAGAGGTAACGTCCGTCACGTAACGTCCATCACACACAATTTGGAACAAATTTGGTAGTACCTCCTAAGGGACTCTGATTAGAAACAATATCATTGCTTGTATATAAGAAGGATAAGTCACTCTATAATCCTAGGGTAAACATCAATTTGTACCTGTACTGAATTCAGAGAATTCTGATAATAAATATTAGTTGATTTTTTCCATGTCTTTTTTGCGTAACATCCGTCACGCCAGTAATTTTGGTTCTTTTGAAAATCACAGAAGTCACAAGATGACTTTTATTCCCCCACCAAACAGGTTCAGGCCTCAACTATAACCACACATAGGGTTAGGTTCCTTGGGGTACAACTTTAGCTGGGAGAGTGGTTAGTAGGCCTCAATGTCCGTCTAAATGTAACGTCTGTCACGATGGAATTGCCCTTACCGGCCCTGGGGCCTCATGTATAAACGGTGTGTACGCACGAAAATGATGCGTACGTCCGTTTCCACGCTCACGTCGAGATGTATAAAAATGAAACTTGGCGTACCGCTATGCACATTCTCACGGCAGCTCCAGACATGGCGTACGCACGTTTTTGCTCGGTTTTGTAAACGGATGGCACTTAGTGGCAAGTCATTGCTACTGCATATGGTTTCCCTTTTTAAACTCACAATCATGACGCTGACTTTATCCAATACACCGACATTAATTGTATATTGTTTACAAATGTACGGCACCTGATTTTTAATCAATTTGTAACAATAAAACAGTGCAGAAAATGACCGAACTATTACAACTACAGTCGAACTTTGTTACAACGTACCTCGGGGGACATTAAGAATTTGGACGTTATAACCATAGTACGTTGTAACCAAGTCCCTCAAAATGAATGATAGAGCACAAAATGTATATAAAAAAACTTTTATAAAACACCCCTCAAGTTGACACTATGACATACAGCTTGTGTAGTTTGAAGAATATAGTTCCTATTCTAAATAGGAACTATATTCTTTAAACTATGTTAATATCAGTTACTCATAAACAGCCGACATAACGCAAAATCCACTGCCGGCTTATCATTCAAATCGCCTTACTGTAACCTAATGTCAAACCGAAATCATGCACCTGTATGATTCAATTGGCTGAAATAAATTTCTATACCATGACACCATGCAATACCATGAAAAAACGGGGGCTGCATGCAAGGAGTCCGGCCGGCGTGGAATGCTTCGTGAGGATAGGTTCATACAGTTAGGCGTTGCTAAGCGATGTAGATGGCCGGCAACAGCCGATTCTGAATTGTGCGCGCGCTCGGAAGATGAGGCTGCACGTTGTAATGAAGGTCAGTTTGCCTATTTTCCTCTGAAAATCATACGTTATATCGAAGTTTACGCTGTAAAGGTGTACGTTACCGGCAAATGGAATAATGCATTACGCGAATTCGGGACATTGAAATTTGAACGTTGTATTGGTGTCAACGTTATAAACGGGGTACATTGTACCGAGGTTCGACTGTACCATGGCAGCTCTTGCGTTATTGTAAGACATAGCTTATGGAAGAATTAGAAAAGAGTGCGTATTCAGGGATCATAGTGATTTCTTGGCCCATGATGATGACTGGCTTCTAAGTCGATTCAGATCTCAAAGAGCAATCCTTTTGGAGCTGTGTGCTGAACTGGGGCCAGCATTACAAAGGCAGACGATGAGGAATTGCACTATACCTGTTCCTTTACAAGTTCTGTCCACTCTCGGGTTCTTAGCCACAGGTGCTTTTCAGCAAGAACTTGCGGACCGATCGGATATTTCTCAGTCAACACTGAGTTGCACCATGCCAGCTATATGGAATGGCATTATCCGCTTGTCACCCAGATATATAATTTTTTTTACTTACACTGTGGTTTAACAGGCAAAGATTAAAGCGCAATTTGCAGCGATGTCCGGTTTTCGCAATGTAATCGGAGCCATCGACTGCGCACACATTGCTATAAAGGCACCTTCAGAGAACGAATTTGCTTATGCTTATGTAAACAGAAAGCACTTTCACTATATTAATGTACAAAATATGTGCGATTCGAACATATTAATATTAATGCATGGGCGTCGCTGCCATTAAATCTGAGAGGGACGTGTCCCCCTCACATTTCATAATAATTTTATGCCAGTGTGTCCCCCATTCAAAATGCTTCTGACGCCCCTGCATTAATGTTATGACTAGATGGCCTGGATCAATCCATGATTCGTTAATTTTCAGAAACAGTAGTGTTGGAAACAAACTTGAAAATAGGGTGGAACGTGGTGGCTGGCTGCTCGGTAAGAAGATTTTTCCCATTTTATAATTTCACCCAGTACTGTAAGCTTTGTTTGATTTAACCATTTGACAACTTAGGGGACAGTGGGTACCCACTGAAGTCGTGGCTTCTCACGCCGCTCGCAAACCCACAGCTAGAATGAACAAGAGTTGCGTTATAATGATGCCCCCCATTCTCGGGCTCGGGCGGTAGTAGAGCGCACTGTAGGGCAGCTTTATAGGATGTTGGCGCTGCCTGGACAAGACTGCTGGGGTGCTGCTATACATGCAGTCCGCAAAAAGTGTGTTGCATTGTACATGCATGTAGCGTGTTGCATAATCTGGTACAAAATTGTAGCTTGCCGGTATCTGAAGAGCTTAGGCATGATGAACCTCACCCCGAGCCACCAAATTTTCCGCCAAATGGAACAGTGTTACAACTTCAGTATCACACAGCGTATCATTTAGATGTTTTAATTCATTGGCAACATCTTACAGCATTCACAATTTCTTTTTGTGACTGCAGCACAGCTTCAGTCAGCACATGGCCGGATGGTCGCCCCCCGGTTTCTGAGGCACGGGAATGCAGGGATCGAATTTATCGACGGCATCGACGGCAAAAGCCGCCGTGCCTTAGCAATTTGCCGTGCTGCCATGAATATTTACAAGTTCTTGCCGGCAGATACTTGCAGTGCCCTCTTCCTCAGTTGCCTTTGTGCCCTATTGTGTATGTTTAGATCATAATAAAGTAAATAAACTTATGAAATCAAGAAGTTCTTCCGTTTTTTACTTCTCTGTCGCCATGTCCATGATATCTGGGTTAGGGATGGGCGGGAATACCGCGGGAACGGACGGGAACGGGAGTGGAAATTTAGATTTTTCACGGAAACGGGACGGGACGGTGGGAGGCCCAGACGGTACGGGAACGGGGCGGGAATGGGTCTCGGCGGGAACGGTAACGGGACGGGACGCTTTGGACTACGATGACGATTACGCAAAAGTGAAAGCAGCACAGCGCATTCGACAGCTAACACTAGAATTCATGGAAAAATGAGGCTCTCCTCACGAGAGGCCCCCCCTTACTCCCCACACAAGCTGCCCGCCCCCTCTCCAGCACCATTAACACCTTTTGTTTTGCAAATGAATCACAGTCACTCAGTCAAAGTCACCCCCCAACCTGAAGTCACTTCTTCAGCTCAGGTCTCCACTAAAGAGTTTATCTAGCGGTGTGTTGTAAGTAATCGTATACATGCTTTATATATTCCATATGCATATATATACGATTTAGCACTTTTGTGTGCTCATAACTGCCCATCCTGTTTCACATGTACATCATGAATAATCCAATACATAACTGCACACACGTCCGGAGTAATTTATAACTCCGCATAACTCAGTGTTTACATGCAAAGCGCATTGTGCCATCTCATAAGAGATGGACATAGTAATCAGTAGTCTTTTGTGTGCTTGGACTTCATATGGTCGTTACACATTCTAAGTTGCAAGTTCCATTTTTCCTTCATTACTTATAAAAATGCTTTGTCTGTCGGCACATTTATAATGCATATATCGCGCAAACTCAGCATCAATAATCTGAGATTTTTTATTAAAATCAACTTTAAACATATGCTTTTCAAAAACCTATTTTCAGACATGCTGAGAAATTGTAAAATGTAAGAATGAGAATATGAACAACCACGGGAATCATTTTTACAGTGAAAAAAATTGGTATTAACTATATTGTATGTTCTAGAGTAATCGATAAAATCAGTTTCTGTGTATATGACATCAATCTGTAATATTGCAAAATATGTCCAGTTGATATGTCCTGTTTGATCATCTGGCAATAGGTCTGTGTGGTCAGACACTGTGCAATAAACAGATTTTTTAGGAACATGGCAAATGTTCACATTGCAGTATGGAAGCTCACTGTCACAACGCTGACCGGGGAAGCAGAGGCGAGGAGACGTAGGATCGGGGAAATGCGGGGTTTAATGAGCAAAAGGAACACACACGAGCGGTAAAGCAGAATGACAATGCAATGACCAGACTGGGGAAACAAACGGAAACGCGGACTAAATACAATAGACTAATGACAAGTTCGACAACAATCAGGAACAGCTGGTAAACACGGGGAATCCACACATGGTTAACGAGGGGGCGTGGCACAAGAAAGGAGCGGACGATCGGGGCATGACACTCACTGGAGTGCTTTGTCACAGGTAACTTAATTGTCTTTAACAAAGTGTCTAACCGCACATTAAATAAAGCCCTGCGTATTTTTCTATTATGAGATTCTGCAAATATCTGCCACTCTGGTCGCGGAAAACAAGCGGTAACGGAAATACATGAAAAACACGGGAACGGTAGAAGATTTTTTTAAATTTGACGGAATGGGACGGTACAGGAATGACATCCCACGTGACGGGACGGGACGGGAATGGGTTTTGAAAATTTGGCGGTAAATTGGACAGGAACGGAAAACCCTCCAACGGAATGGGACGGGACGGGAACCAAAAACCTTTCCCGTGCGCATCCCTAATCTGGGTTGATAAGCGCATCCCATAATTTTACGTTAGCCACGCCTCCATGGTTAAATTATTCAGCGCGGCTATTCTAGCCGATGCTTACCTCCCTCCGAAACTAATAGCAACATGTTCATAGAATAGGGAGGGTGAGAAGGTTTAGAAGTTCTTTTGAAAGTGAGGCTGTATTGGTGGTATTTTTGGCACGTGAACAATCATCGATTTACATCGACAAATACATGTTAAGGACCTGTTATAAGGCCACAAAGTTCCAATTAAAATGCCTACCAAAGATCGGGTGAAAAAAAGAAAGCAGGCTGAAATGACGGCCGCTGCTTCTAAGACCCTGAAAATAACCAAATTTTTTAGGTAATTACTAATTTCGCTGGTTATGCATGTCTTTCCCAATCATACCGCATCTATTGTTATGGAAATTATCTGTCATTACTTGACGTTGTAATAATTTATAATAGACTGTAATAATTCATAGAATATTGAAATAATTGATACCAGATGTGCATTGAATTGAAGTGAAAACGGAGAAGGAGTTAGAGCATAAACTGTACTGTCCTGCAGCTGCTGTTACGGGACAGTTCGTAGCGGCTCGCGGAAGTGTTGCGGGACAGTTCGTAGTGGGTCGCGGCACTGGGCGGGACAGTTCGTAGTGGCTCGCGGCACTGGGTGGGACAGTTAGCGAGTGGCTCGGGACAGTTGGCGAGTGTTAGTTAGTTGGCTTGAATATGGTCACTCATGCATTATTTTGAAGTTCTGTTAGTCATGTTAGTGTCAATGTCTCAGTAAAAATAATGTTCATTAAATTAAAGTTTTTATCACTGACAATAGCTGGTTCTGTTTTTTTTCATAAAACATTTTGTCATTACTGAGTAGGTGAATGAAGGCAACAGCATCTTTTTTTCAATAGCTAGTCTAACACTATTTCACAGGGTGCTAATGCATTTATTGCCCTTGAAAATGTCAGAATGCTAAATATTTAATGCGTCCGGCTATATACCTTTTTGCCTCAGTGCCCTGGCCAGTAATTCTTGATTGCCTTGGTGCCCTCCGAACCTACGGGAAAATGCCTTAGTGCCCTCCTATATTTGAGGGGATAAAAGGCAAACATTGCTGTACCCCCCGAACAAAGTAATTCTACCCCTGATAACCATACAGGACTGTTTCGATCATGGTGTTAAATTATGATCTTCCATATTAATCTAGAGATTGAGAACTTATATAATTACAGATATTGTCAGTCAGATCATCAGTGGCAATGTTGTCCCTGTTTTTATATATATATACAAATGACCCACTCTGGACATGGCCAAACAGTACACAAAAGATAAAAATGCAGCTAAGGGAAAATATAAATGTATATAAATCATACAAACCGAGATCGATATATATATATATATATATATATATATATATATATATATATATATATATACACACACATACAAATTACCCACTACTGACATGGACTTTTTTATGGATATAACTGTTTTGTATATGTTTTTAATTAATTAGTGTGTTTTTGTTGTGATTTTGATAAATTAAATGGTCGCTCATTGGAATGTCTGCCCTATCAACTTTCGATGGTACTATAAGTGCCTACCATGGTGACCACGGGTAACGGGGAATCTGGGTTCGATTCCGGAGAGGGAGCCTGAGAGACGGCTACCACATCCAAGGAAGGCAGCAGGCGCGGGATCCATTTGAGGGCAAGTCTGGTGCCAGCAGCCGCGGTAATTCCAGCTCCAATAGCGTATATTAAAGTTGCTGCAGTTAAAAAGCTCGTAGTTGGATCTCGGGATCGGGCTGGTGGTCCGCCGCGAGGCGAGCTACCGCCTGTCCCGGCCCCTGCCGGTCGGCGCCCCCTCGATGCTCTTAACTGAGTGTCCCCCCATATGAAAAAAAACTGTATGATTCATATACAGCAACCATATATTTTTCTTACTTAATTCAGCCAGAATTGCCTTCTGTGTTTCATACAAGTCCAATATATGTCCTATACAAAATCAGACCGGTTATGGCCACTTTCATATTAAAAAGCACACATTAAACATGTAATGGAATTTTTGGGTCATATATGAAAACTGCATAAAATATTATATGAATTTTACATGAAAACAATATGTAAAGGTATATGGTATTACTAAAAGAATACAGAAACTTACTAATTTTCATATACAAATCATTTAAAGTTCTTATATTAAATCATATGCTAGTCTAATTGAAGTCATATAGGATTTATTTACATTCTGTGTAATTTGTTTAGAGGTATTTCATATTGTTTTAATAGGGAAACTGTGTGCCTGCTCTTCAAGCTTTATACACTGTAAAAAAAAATCTCGTAAAAAACGGTAAAATGACTGGCAGCAGCGGCTGCCAAACAAAAACTGTAAAATTACAGTAAAATGTTTTATTTCAAATGAACTGCAAAAACATTAAATTTACAAAAAATGTCCGTTATTCTTTTACATAAAACAGTTATTTTACAGTTTTTCTTAATATTATTATGATCAAATACCTTAATTAAAAGGGCAATTCCAAAAATTCAACAAATAAATACTGTTATTTTATTATTTTTCTTAATATTATTGTGATCAAATACCTTACTTAAAAGGGCAATTCCAAAAGTTCAGCAGATAAATACTGTTATTTTACAGCTTTTCTTAATATTATTATGATCAAATACCTTGATTTAAAGGGCAGTTCTATAAGTTCAGAAGAGAAATACTGTTATTTTATGCTTTTTCTTAATATTATTGTGATCAAATACCTTAATTAAAAGGGCAGTGTCAAAAGTTCAACAGTTAAATATTGCTATTTTACAGATATCTCCTAAATTCTTGCAACAAATCACCTTCAATAAAATGACCACACCGGAAGTTCAGCAGAGAAATACATTTATTTTACAGGTTTTTTTTTTACAAATATATTATCAAGCACCTTCAATAAAGAGAAGCATGTGCACCCTCTTATGTAACTCTGGGGTTGACTGCAAATGAGCAAATCAAAAAGCTGGTGTTTTCCTTTAAGCTTAAGACTAAACACTTATTTTAGAAGACGAAACCGATAAAACCATAGAGAATTATAACAGTGCAATACAAGTATGCCTATGGCACTAAATACAATGCAAAGATTCAGTTTTGTAGAATTAGGCCTACAGTATGGTATAGACCTATAGTTTTTAAACATGGTGATCAACTGTGGGAGTGGTTGGGAGGGTCCACTGCAAATGCCTCCCGCAACATTATTCAAAGTTTAAAAGTTTAAAGTTTGCTTCTTACCTCCCTGTCAGTTGGACCACCAAAATGCAATACAAGTCCGGGACAATGTTGCAGAGGTGTAGCTTGCACAATTTTTTTTTCAATAATGTTGCAAGCCCTCCTGACCAAACATACAGTGAAATCGTGAAAGGTGACAGTACATTGTACCCCATAAAGAGTTATCCTCTTCTAAACTGGCAGCAGTCCACTGGATCCTTGGTGCATCAAGGAGGGGTGGGGTGGGAGAGAGAAGACAAGAACATTAAAATTTAACATTCAAAAGAATAGGTTAACTAGGATTCAATGGTTAAAAAAAAAACAGTAGAAAGTGTTTCTATTTTGAGGTGAAGAGATGGGTCTCACTCAGAGGTTGAGTACTCTGTGACTGAGACTTTTTATACTCAACTGGGTGGTGGAAATGAAATCTTGGTCTGGATTTGTACACTTTGGACCTGAAATCTCCATCTCTGGTCTCACCTAATACATGTCAGGACATGATAAAAATCATCTGGTGCTTACCTGGTTCTAAAATATATCTAACCACAAGTGCACAAAAATGTAGATTCCACCATTCATTATTTATTAAAAAAAAATAAACACAAAGCCAAAATGGATAAGACATGGAAGCACACCCTTGCTGCTTCCATAGGATTTAAATGGTTAAGCAACCAGACAGGGCTCCAGAGTGTAACTATATGCACATCTATGAGGCCAGAGTTATTTAAAAAATATATATATATTTTTAAAATAGCTGGCTGTGTACACAGTCTTAAAGGGAACTCTGACATGATGAAACCTATAGCCTTGTTTTTAGAAGTCTTTCACTCTTTGTGCATCATCTGTAGCCAAAAAATAATAAGAGTCCCTACGTCTTCTCTGCTGTGTGAGGTAACAGAATCATGTGAATACTTTCGTGCATTTACAAAATGTGAACATTTTAGTACAGTTCGTGCATTTAACTATACACAACATATAGTGTTAGAGAAATTTGTACTGAATTCACGTTTTCAGTTTTCATTAAAAGGCACTGAAGTTCTTACCATGGAAATGCTGTTGGTCCAGGTTGTGCAGCGTACGTTACTCGCCGTCAAATGCTTAAGAGGAGCGGCTGTTCAAAATGAAGTTCAGTGGCGCTATTTGAAAAGTGCGCCAAGGCTGCGGGCTGTGCACTGAGCTAGAAGCGGTTGGGCTGCTGTGCGCATGCGCGCAGACGGTTGGCTTAGATTTTGAAGCATTGACCCAGATCTATGATAGCCATCATAGCCTGATAGTGTTTTAAGCAATAATCAGTGCAAGTTCACACTTCATGTTAACTAATTAAAAGTTCAGTTCATCCAGAAAAATATAATAAACTCACGTTCATACTTTAACATTTTAAGTGAGCGCTAACTCATTTTTTTTGCCGGTTTCAACTAAGGTTTTTTATGCCAATATTATGTAATAGCTCTCTTTAGTGCATATAAAGAATAGCAACCTATACATTTTACATAGACACACCCACAATATGCAAAAGTTATTAAAAGAAAAAAAAGTGATGATGTGGTCTCATTTTTTTAGATTGTGGGGGGGTGGACTAACATGCATGGATGCTGAGTATATCAGTCCTCTATATTTACTAATTCATGCTTTTGGAAGACACGGAGCTGATGATCTACATAAACGTGAGGAGCTGCTGCTGCCTCACCTGTGCAATTCCATTCTGGATAATCTTTTTAAAAGTAATTTAAAAAAACATTGGACTTAGAAGTTAAATGTCAAAGTAATGTAAAACTAAAAGGATTTACCTCAAAATTACAAAGAGAAATGCTCAATTTCTAGTATGGTCATAAATCTTTAAATTATGAATTGCTTTTTAAATTACAATTAAATGTTGTGATTTTACATAAATTTGTACTTAATTTGAGAAAATGGGAAACATACAGGTATAAATTAAACAGTATTTTTCCTTTTAAAAATGTGAAATACGTGTAATTTTTCATTACTTGCGTTATGCGTAAAATAAAGGTTGGTTTATTAATTCAGGGATAATTTCTGCAATTTTACGGAGTTTTGCAGACAGCTTTTAAAAAAGAGAAACTACTGTAAAAAAAATTCTGTAAAATAACTTTTTTTTTACAGTGTATGTTTCCACCTAATTGCTTATATTACAGCAATAATATTTTTATAACTCTACATGATTTCAGTCAATATTACAATAGACATTTTTGTATATTATGTGCAAATTTGAAATCTAAAAAATATAAATGAAGTATGTATGTGTCACATAGAGCAGGCGAGCCGGTGTTCTGACAAACCGTCCTACTTTGGCAAACCATCCTACCGGTAGGATAATTTAACGGTTACGTCTGACAAACCATCCTACTTTGGCAAACCGTCCTACCGGATGTAGTTTATGCACATTTCTGCTGTCAAGCATCAATTTAAATAGGTAGGACGGTTTGCCACTTAATTTTACCTGTCAGAGTATGCTTCAAGCTCATTTTCATATAGGTAGGACGGTTTGCCACTTAATTTTACCTGTCAGAGTATGCTTCCAGCTCATATTCATATAGGTAGGACGGTTTGCCACTTAATTTTACCTGTCAGAGTATGCTTCAAGCTCATTTTCATATAGGTAGGACGGTTTGCCACTTAATTTTTCCTGTCAGAGTATGCTTCAAGCTCATATCCATATAGGTAGGACGGTTTGCCACTTGTTTGTAGAAGCAGTCTGCATGCCAAGGTGCTTGAAGTTTTACATCTGTTGCCATGGAAGTGATTGGAACACCTTAATGTACCAACTTTGACAATGAACTTCATCCATTAGACTGATTTACAGCATATTTACTGAACATATTTACAGATACATATAATACATATTTACAGATATATATAATATTTACACATACAACAGCACACAAGGAGAAAGATGGGGAAAAGAAACAGTATTCTTAATAATTTATGTACATTTGACACACATGTAGTTCAACTGGCTTCTATTATATTGAGCACATCCGAAATGTGCCCATCTGCGACAATAGTCACACTGCACCTGAAGAGGGAGAAGGGGCAGGGGGGTTATAGTATATGTGAGTGTGTTAACTAACATTATAAATATGATTAGAAAATAATGACCATTATGCATTTGTGGTGTTCATTTTGTTTTACCATTTCAATCAGACTGGAATCAGCATCAACTTCCAGCATGGAACAAACCACACAATAGTCCTCAGCATTACCTAGAAACACATTGGTGTTTAACCAAACAGTTTTTTAAATTGCAACTACTTGTAATACAAAAGGACATGGCTGAGCATACCTTGATGTTCTAGCAGTTCGCAAGCTATTTCTGTACGCTGCAGACCAATGGCTTCTGGACTACACAGCACCTTAGTGACCTCTCCACTCAGAAGGTAGTGTTCTGCAAACTGTAATTTATTCATCGTAAGTTATTATCTTAATTCTAGTTAGCCATAATTAAATACAATTGCTTAATAAGTACCTTCAACACTAAAACTCCACAACTGCTGGAGTCTTGCTGCTTGTTGTGTTGCAGAGTCTGCATTTTCCACTCCACTCGGGAGTCTTCCATCCCTTTCATCCTCAGAAAATTCCTAATAAAGAAAAGCAGTTTTTAATCCAGCCAGCATTTTGTTCTAGAAAAAACGTTATTATAGTATGATGAATACCTCCAGTTACGCATAATTTTCCTTTCATATACACCTTCATTTCCGAGGGGGTCTAACAGCAGTACAGATTTGGAGGACATTGTGACAACCTAAAATAAAAGTTGTATTTTATTTTTTTTATTAAACTCACTTAAGTAAACATTATCAATTATAAACATTTTCAAAACAAAAGTATGCCGCTTGAAAAATAATCACATGAAGTGTGAACACGTACCACAAGGATCCAGTGTGCACCGAAGTTCAGTGGGCACAACCAAATGTCCTCAGCTGGAAACATCATCTGTGGAATTTTTTTAAGCAAGTTTATAAAGGTTTGGATTCATTTATGTAATGTACTACCTATACAACATCCAAGTTACCTTGCTGACACTTTTAAACTGCCCAGAAAACAGTGAGGTTGCAACAACGCAAGATAACTGATGCACAGGTTTCTGAAAAATGCAAGCATTTAAAAAAGTTAGAAAACAATCAAAAAATTTTTTCGGAAATATCTGGGCATACATAATTCTTACTTGCCTTTTGTTTCCTAATGAGGCAGTGCAGGTATGCGTCAACGACCTGTATTGATAAAAAAAAAAATTAAAAAGATTATTTATACACTATACACACCACCACCAGCATCATAAATGATAACTTACCTAACGCTTACCTCATCAGAAAGCCACCCACTGTCCTCCAGCGTGCGAAATGAAGAGTCATACAATTTGTATGGTCCTACGACTGCCTCCACACGCCCAGTGTCTTTTGCAGCCCAAAGCCACTTCACTAAAAAAAAAACATATGATAGGTTTGTTTAGTAATAAGAGTTTCCTGTTGAAAATCTGGGTCGAGGGCCAACGGGCCACAAGCAGACAAGGGCCAACGGGCCAACACAATAAACATGCCAGAGGGCCAACGGGCCAACACAATAAACATGCCAGAGGGGAGTGGCTTTCTGTAAATCAGAAAGCCAAAATTTGACCAACAGGTCAAGTAGCAAGATAGAAGTAAATAAAACATTCCATTCACTCAACTAGCCAAACTGGCAACAAATGACCAACCGGTCAGAATGAGACTTTTAGCTATGCCACCTTTTTCTTGCGTGCTTAGTTTCTGGGGGGTCACTGGTACAAGCTGCTCTGGTGCTTGTGTTGATTTTACCTCAGCTGTTTTGGGTGCCCACTGTATAACAGAGGGTCTGTTAACTTGCAGCAATTGATGATCCTGAGGGTCGACTGTAGGACTGCAAGGAGGTATATTAAAAGTTGGGCTACTCTTTACAGGCTGAGTTGGAGTTGAGCTGACCTGGTGGCTTCTTCTATATGGCTTAATGTGGTCAATACTGTAATGAGTGTTTAAAGTAATTCCCTCAGCATTTTTCAGTCTAACACATTTGCCACAGATGTCTTCAATTGTGTAGGGACCTGAAAAATCAGGTTCAAGTCTTCCTCCTTTTCTTCCACGTTTCCTCATGTTCAGAAGAAGAACTTCATCTCCCACATTGTACACAACATTTTTGTACTTTTTCAGGACCCGCTTGGCATATGCACCCTTTTGCTTGTCTTGGGACTTTGCAATGTTTTCTTGTGCAGTTTTTTTAACTACACTTTGCGTGTCACTTTTAGACTGTACATAGTCACTGTAACTTGTTTCCTGTGGCAAATTGATGTTGGAAATCTAAAATTTTATAGGAATTAGCAATTAAAAGCAGAAAGATTAAATCTGATTCTCAAACCATTTAAGAAAAATACAATTTCATTTGTTTATATTCCTAGTTCTGACATAGAAAGCACTCAAACACTCACCAGTACTTCAACTGGAACTTCCGATGGAAATATTGCTTCTCTTCCATACATCAAAAAAAACGGTGTGTGTTTTGTTGTGGTGTGTATTTTTGACCTCAGTGAAAACAGTGTGGCATCTAGATACAAATCCCAGTTATTCTGCTGGTCATTTACCAATTTTCGGAGGGCTCTAAATGCAGGCAAAGAAATATGTAAACACAGTAATGAAACTTTAATTTCAAGTATTGAAATGACTTAATTAAAGTTAAGTAACAATTAAGTTTTAATAATATAAATTTTATTAAAACAGTTACATACAAATATTAGGCATACCTTTTTATGTTGTCGTTGGTCTTTTCATCGAGGCCATTTGTCTGTGGGAAGTATGCTGCTGTGACACTTCTCTCAATTTTCAACAGCTTGCAAAGACCAGAGTTGAGCTTCAAGAGACAAAAACAAGGTTCTTATACACATTCAAGCACACAAAAACATTGACCCCAGGGAGGTCAAGTAAAAAAGGTAACTAAAATATAATTTAACACTTACTTCATTCACAAACTCTCTGCCTTGGTCCGACAAAATCCTTTTGGGGCAGCCATGTCTATATATAATGGCACATAAGTGCTGGGCTACCTCAGATGCAGATTTACTTTTTAATGGAAAAGCCTCGACCCATTTAGAAAAGTAGTCGGTTGCAGTGAGAATGTACTGGAAGCCGTTGGAAGTTTTTGGAAGAGGTCCAGTAAGATCAATTCCAATTAGTTCCCACACATCAGACACCTATCAAGGACAAAAGGATAATTTGTATAATGTATGCATTAACATTTCTATTATTAAGCTAAAATGATTTACCTCAATGCACTGCAACGGTTGCACAGCAGTCAGTGGTTTCCCAACTTTTTGACACTGGTCACATTCCTGAATCTTTAAGGTAAAATATTTATGGAGATCACATAAATGTTCAACATGATTTAATAAAATTACTTAATGCAATATTCTCTGCAGGTTATTAATGTAACTAATTATTTACACATAATTTATTTAGAATTTGCTAGTGTACAGTTCGTCTTTTAACTGCTATAAAAAACAATTCACTCATTTTAAACACTATTTAACTACAATACAAACAGGTAATACATACCCAATTTTTAATGTCAACTGTCATGCCAAACCAGTAAAATCTGGAACACATGGCAGATAGTGTTTTGTGTATGCCAGTGTGTCCTCCAATTGGACATGAATGAAACTCCTGAAAGATCCTCCTGGCATCATCCTTGGTTTTCACTACTCTTCGACAAAAAAGAGTTCTCCATCTACAGAAAAAAAAATGTACAAATGTATTTAACCAAATATATGAGTTGTTAGTATTAACAATAAATTACTCACCCTTCAGGCTGAATTTTGAGGCATATCTTCTGAGGTTTTGCCTCTGTACCTTGTCATATTCTATAGGGTAGGACCCAGCAGAAATTAACAGGGAAATCTCTTCCCATTTCTCCTCCATATCTACGAATGTAAATAGACATTTTCTTTTGAGCTTCAATATGTGCAGCAAACAATGTACATAATTCAATGTATTAAATAACCACATGACCTAAATAGGCTTAATATATCATACACATATTAATTAATTAGAATACAATAGTCTTCTCACTCAGCAAGAAACAACTGCAAAGTTGCTAACTTTCTCGATAACATCAAATGTGTCCAATTAGGACCAATATTAAAGGCCAACAAAATGAACACCAGGTTGAAATGAACAAACATTCACAATGGCTTAAAATGAATCAAGTATCCACGTCAGTAATGTACTAAAACTTACCTATTTTCCAAATATAAAAACGGAGTAGCATGGAATTATGGGCGGATCTCAGAAAATGGCATTTCCTGATGTGCGCATACGCACGCATGCGCAGAAACGACGGGTAGGATGGTTTGTCGGGTAGGATGGATTCCCAGAACACCGGGAAGCAGGCGAGCAGAGCCGGTAATACGCACAAAACGGGGTTTATTACGGGATACGGGCAGACATCGAACAGCAGACATGACAATACAATGACGGATCTGACGAGACGTACTCAGACGCGGACTAAATACACAGGAAAGATCAAACGAAACAAGGCACAGGTGTTGACAATCCGGGAACGAGGTGGGCGTGGCAACAAAAAGTGTTGTGTGTTCCACAATTATTGTCTGAGATGGACTGCCTGAGAGAAGAAACTGTTGCTGCGCCTGGCCGCGTTCTGCACTGTCGACCAGACGGCAACAGTTCAAAGAGGGAAACTGGGTAAACTGCACTATGTTTTATACACCTCTCAAAAGATGTGGCTGGCATTCATATTAAATTAGCATTCTTTCCCTATATTTTTACATCTTGAAAATCTATAAGGCTTTAGTCAAATGCTGGACATATATAACATATATGATTGTTAATACACAAATATTATGCATTTTGTATATGTGGTTTTTGCAACATATAAGTCCCTTACGGTATTCTGTTGGAACATATAAGAATCACAGATGTTTTTAACAAAACTTTTCCATATGGGCCGCAGGGTCCGAAGCGTTTACTTTGAGAAAATCAGAGTGTTCAAAGCAGGCCCGGTCGCCTGAATGCTGCAGCTAGGAATAATGGAATAGGACTCCGGTTCTATTTCGTGGGTTTCCTGATCCGGGGCCATGATTAAGAGGGACAGCCGGGGGCATTCGTATTGCGCCGCTAGAGGTGAAATTCTTGGACCGGCGCAAGACGCACATGTGTCTCCACCACACCACTATCCTGAATGTATCAAAATCACATTTAAAATTACATTTAAAAACGTATATTAAATGACATCAGGAATTACATTTCACTGCTTGCAAGATTCACCATGGATGTTAATATATAATATCATACATTTATCAGTGACCTATATATTTATTTTAAATGTTATTTATCCTTTTGGCTCCCAAACTGTGGCACAGAAACAGTCATGTCGTTTAAATTTGTCCCTGCTAGCTTATTTTCTCAGTTACTATATCAGAAATGTTGAGTGCAGCTTTGTAGTATAGATAGCAGGGTCGATTCACACATTTTCAAAGTACAGATTACAGATAAAAGATTACAGATTAAAGATCTTCAAGCCCATCCTGATCCGTAGGACACTCAGGCAAATTATTCATCCATCAAATTTAAAGCTCTTAATTTCTAAATAATTGGCCCTAGTACATCCTGATTGCACAATTAGTTTTGGAGAAACATGAGAAAATATTTGATTAAATTTGCTGGTGATGGACATTGCGGGGAAGGGGAAAGGAGTGTATAATCGATGTTTACAGCAGTGGCTTACCCATCCCACTCTTCTTCCTGCACACTCAAATAAACATGCAAGCAAATGGATAAAAGTGCTTTTTAAAAGGAAGGTGGATTGCCTTACATCTGTACGGTAGAGAATTAGTCCGCTCTGTGTGATTATCTTTTTATGTTTATCTGTTTTATGTTAAATAGATGTGCAGTAAAATTACAGTTTTCTATTAAAAAGCCAGTATACTCGTTTTTGGATATTGTTTAATGCCTTGTAATATCTTTGAATCCTTTGAATCACTTTGCCGGTTTGCAGCCCGTGGCGGTAGGAAACGTACAAAAATATTCAAAAAGACATGGGGCCACACACAATTTAGGCTTACTCTGGGTCATGAATTAAAATACTGATTATAACCACAGTGGTTTTAGAGCAATGCAACAAAATATTAGGATCATTACAGGCTGTGCCTGTCCTCCTGTTACTGTCAGGGCTATTGTTTGATTGATGTCAGTTTCACACCTCTGTGAGACAGCTACCCATCCCCCAGCACTCTGTGATAGCCAGACGTCACATCTTGGGCAGATCAAAGCATATGACTCTGTGGGCCACAGAAACAGAAAATGCCTGGCATTGGTTTAAACTTTTTGTACTGACATGTAAAAAGTTTAAAGGAATTTAAAAAATAAAGTCAACAATGCTAGGGAATGTCTCCTAATGTGAGAGAGAGGCCTGTTTCTTCCTACAAGTCAAGGGATTTGAAAATTGCTCTTAAAGAAAAAAAGGAAATCACAAAGAATATTTTTTTGGTTTGGACCAGTTTTGGTCTGTTTTTTTTTGTTTTGGTATGAATTCATGACTTTTTAAAAAAAAATTATGGAACTATTTCAAAATATTATTCATACAATTTATTTTGTACCTTTGCGAACTTTAAAACATTTTTGTGTTGCAAGACTGTAAAATAATTACAACCATATTAGTATGGTGTTCCTAATAATCCTTTAGGTGAGTGTATATATATATATATATATAAATGGTGTAATATAAATTTAATATAACTTTACAGTTTAATATAAGTTAGGACAAGTTTAATACTAATTATATACACTCACCTAAAGGATTATTAGGAACACCATACTAATACGGTGTTTGACCGCCTTTCGCCTTCAGAACTGCCTTAATTCTACGTGGCATTGATTCAACAAGGTGCTGAAAGCATTCTTTAGAAATGTTGGCCCATATTGATAGGATAGCATCTTGCAGTTGATGGAGATTTGTGGGATGCACATCCAGGGCACGAAGCTCCCGTTCCACCACATCCCAAAGATGCTCTATTGGCTGAGATAAGAACATACATAAGAACATAAGAACTATACAAACGAGAGGAGGCCATTCGGCCCATCGAGCTCGCTTGGGGAGAACTTAACTAATAGCTCAGAGTTGTTAAAATCTTATCTAGCTCTGATTTAAATGAACCCAAGGATTCGGCTTGCACTACGTTATCAGGAAGACTATTCCATACTCTGACTACACACTGTGTAAAGAAGTGCTTCCTTAAATCCAGTTTGAAATGTTCTCCCGCTAATTTCCACCTATGTCCACGAGTTCTTGTATTTGAACTAATGCTGAAGTAACTATTCGGTTGAACAGCATCCAAACCTGTTAGAATCATATAGACCTGGATTATGTCCCCCTCAGTCTCCTTTGCTTGAGGCTGAACAGATTTAGCTCAAATAACCTTTCCTCGTATGACATTCCTCTAAGACCAGGAATCATTCTTGTGGCCCTACGCTGCACCTTGTCTAAGGCCGCTATGTCCTTTTTAAGATATGGTGACCAAACCTGCACACAATATTCTAGGTGAGGTCTCACCAAGGAATTGTATAATCTTAGCATTACCTCCCTTGACTTAAACTCCACACACCTGGAGATATACCCCAACATCCTATTGGCCTTTTTTATTGCCTCCCCGCACTGGCGGGAATGAGACATGGAAGCATCAACATACACACCAAGGTCTTTCTCATAATCAGCTACCTTTATTTCAGTAGGTCCCATAAAATACCTGTACTTTATATTTCTGCTCCCTACATGGAGTACCTTACATTTGTCTATGTTAAATTTCATCTGCCAGGTGTCAGCCCAGTCACTAATTAAATTAAGATCCCGCTGTAGCTGCTGAGCCGCTAGTTCAGTATCTGCTACACCACCCATCTTGGTGTCATCTGCAAATTTCACCAGTTTACTGTATATATTGGTGTCTATATCATTTATGTAAATTAGGAACAAAAGTGGTCCTAAAATTGAACCCTGCGGTACCCCACTATGAACGCAGGCCCACTGTGACATTGAGCCTCTTATAACTACTCGCTGCTTCCTATCCGTTAACCAGTTATCAATCCAGGTCGCTACAGTTCCTAAAATACCTGTCGCTTTGAGTTTAAGTGAGAGCCTCTTGTGGGGAACAACATCAAAAGCCTTTTGGAAATCTAAGTAGATGACATCATAGGCCTTCTTATCATCAACTTCCTGAGTAGCTTCCTCAAAAAACTCCAACAGATTTGTTAAACAGGATCTACCTCTCCTAAATCCATGCTGGCTATCCCTCAAAATGTTATTTGAGTCCAGGTAATCTACCATTTTCTCTGATTATAGCCTCCATAACTTTACCAGTCATACAAGTTAGACTGATTGGCCTATAGTTTGACAAATTACTTCTATCCCCTTTTTTAAAAATGGGCGTTATGTTGGCATGCTTCCAATCAGAAGGTACCACACCTTCAGATAAGGATTTTTTAAACAGTAAAGTTAAGGGTCAGCAAATAATATCCCTCATCTTTTTTAACACTATAGGTAAGATGCCATCAGGGCCCTGTGATTTATTTATTTTGAGCTTAGCTAGGCTTTGCAAAACATCAGCTTCAGTTATATATATATTAGTTATAGACGATGTTGGATTAGTAATAAGAACTGGTAAGTTACTAGTGTCCTCAACAGTGAATACCCGTGCAAAACTATCATTGAACTCATTTATTATGTCAATGTCATTTTCAATTATAAGACCCTTACTATCCTGCATATTAGTAATTTCAGCTTTTAGAGCTCTTTTAGAGTTAAAATACTGGAAGAAACTTTTAACGTCATCCTTAGCCTCCAATGCGATCTTCCTTTCGACATTCCTTTTAGCTTGTCTAATGTCATTTTTTAATTCAGCCTGTAGATTTAGATACTCTGGTGACTGTGGGGGCCATTTTAGTACAGTGAACTCATTGTCATGTTTAAGAAACCAATTTGAAATGATTCGAGCTTTGTGACATGGTGCATTATCCTGCTGGAAGTAGCCATCAGAGGATGGGTACATGGTGGTCATAAAGGGATGGACATGGTCAGAAACAATGCTCAGGTAGGCCGTGGCATTTAAACGATGCCCAATTGGCACTAAGGGGCCTAAAGTGTGCCAAGAAAACATCCCCCACACCATTACACCACCACCACCAGCCTGCACAGTGGTAACAAGGCATGATGGATCCATGTTCTCATTCTGTTTACGCCAAATTCTGACTCTACCATTTGAATGTCTCAACAGAAATCGAGACTCATCAGACCAGGCAATATTTTTCCAGTCTTCAACTGTCCAATTTTGGTGAGCTTGTGCAAATTGTAGCCTCTTTTTCCTATTTGTAGTGGAGATGAGTGGTACCCGGTGGGGTCTTCTGCTGTTGTAGCCCATCCGCCTCAAGGTTGTGCGTGTTGTGGCTTCACAAATGCTTTGCTGCATACCTCGGTTGTAACGAGTGGTTATTTCAGTCAAAGTTGCTCTTCCATCAGCTTGAATCAGTCGGCCCATTCTCCTCTGACCTCTAGCATCAACAAGGCATTTTCGCCCACAGGACTGCCGCATACTGGATGTTTTTCCCTTTGCACACTATTCTTTGTAAACCCTAGAAATGGTTGTGCGTGAAAATCCCAGTAACTGAGCAGATTGTGAAATACTCAGTCCGGCCCGTCTGGCACCAACAACCATGCCACGCTCAAAATTGCTTAAATCACCTTTCTTTCCCATTCTCACATTCAGTTTGGAGTTCAGGAGATTGTCTTGACCAGGACCACACCCCTAAATGCATTGAAGCAACTGCCATGTGATTGGTTGATTAGATAATTGCATTAATGAGAAATTGAACAGGTGTTCCTAATAATCCTTTAGGTGAGTGTATATCATAATTAACATTTATCAGTGACCTAATGTAATTTATCAAAGGCAGTGAGCACTGAACAATGGAGATGGTCACTGGAATTAAACTGAATGTAACTAATAAGCAGGAAAAAGGGACAAGGAACAGGCCATATATATATATATATATATATATATATATTTATTTATTTATTTTACAACCAGTAATGCCGTAAGGCTGGAGAACTCACCGCTCACCTCACCGCCCGCTGCCCCCACTGTACTATTTTCTTGTATGCAGTTTTTATGTGAAATAACTGTTTAAATGTGAAATAAAGCGAGACTTTTCTAGTAACATCCAGGTATAATTGTTTTTTTTTGGACAATGTATAAAGTTTAACACCTTGTCTTTGCCCCAAGTATTACAGTATTTTAAGTGCGACCCACAGGTCACTTACTAAAGCGGTTAACATCAACATCTGAGACTTTTGGCCGGCTGATTAATCATTCCCGGAAGAAAGCCAACCTCCGGCCAAGATTATAAAGCACAGCCGTCGGGGGACAAGACGTCATATTATTTTTGGTGCTGAAGAAAATAAATGTTGGGGAGGAACTTTCATTTAATTATAGGGTGCAGAGAAAATCGTTCAGGGGAGAGGGATTAGAGCTCTCCTGGCTGTGAAACCCCGCACCCCAGTTTGCCTCATGTCTTCTATTTTATTTTTCAGTTTTTATGTTAAATAGATCTGAAATAAAATTACATATTTCTATTATCTTTGGATATTGTTTAATGCCTTGTAATATCTTTGAATCCTTTGAATCACTTTGCCTTTCCAACGGTTTGCGGCCTGTGGCGGTAATAAACGTGCAATAATATTCCTAGAGACATGGGGCCACACACAATTTAGGCTTACTTGTGGTCATGAATTAAAATACTTTCAGCTGTACTGAAGAAGACTGACCACTGTTACACACTATTAAAGATCTTTATTTCTATTTTATCTTATTTATCTCTTTTGTTTGAGCAATGTATCAAAATATGAAAAAAAATGTATAAAAAAATAATGATGTGTCCAACCAGGCTACTTACGAATTATAAGAAAATCATCTGCATAGATGCAGGGACCTCAACTTTGTAAGGGCCACTCTCCCATTTTGGAGACATGTCTGAAAAATGTATAAATTGCAAGCCTGTCCTGACCCTGGAGAACAGGCCACACATGCATTTAATTGCCTCAGGTTAATATGCATTGGACTAGGAAGGCTAAGGAGCTACGCAGATTCGCGGGCCCCTTTGGTCCCCCAGAATAAGCCACACGGGACATTTATACATAAAATTAAAGCGCAGGAGCCTAAACACATGTCCCAGGCTGGACTTGACTTAGACCAATGTATCAAAATATTAAGAACATTACAGAGTCAGCCTGCTCCTGCCAGGGCTTTTGTTTCATTGATGGCTGTTTTACACCTCTGCGGGCCACAGAAACAGTCCCCAGCAGACTGGGAAAGGCAGATCACTATGGGGCGCCGTTTGTAAAGTTACGAAACATTTTTGTACTTGCCACTTTTTCAACATTTAGTGCAATTTTCTGACATTTAGCTAGAAGTCAATGGTGTTGTGGATCATCATATTTTTTGCTGTGCAGATTATTTGCACAATTGTTCATCATATGTAAATATAAATGGTATGTCTATATATAAATATTAAATGTAAATGTCAAATATAAATGTTAAATGTAAACGTAAATATAAAAGTTAAATGTAAATATTAAAGTTAAATGTAAATATAAATGTTAAATATAAATGTTAAATGTTAACTTATATCTAAATGTTAAATGTAAAAGTTAAATGTAAATATAAATCTAAATGTTAAATGTAAAAGTTAAATGTAAATATAAATCTAAATGTTAAATGTAAATGTTAAATGTAGACTCTAAATGTTGAGAACGTATGCAAATTCGCCACGCCCATCTGCATAGAAATGGGCGGTAACGACTAAATTAGCCCGCTAAGTGGTTCGCTTGCAAAACGGCAGGTCCAATCGCGAGGACCGTAATCCATTGAGAATATCGTCACTGCTACGCGTCGACCGTTCGCATGTCGGTAAATACTGACGCGCGATATGTTTCATGTGATGTTTTCACTTTTAAGGAAAGTGAAACTGTAAGGTGTGTGTCCCCCCCCCTCGAATGACTTTTCCAGGGTGGGGGGTGCTTCTTCATTACATATGGTGTCCAGACAGGTATGCAGCTGGACACACTAAATGAGGGATCATACTTAAAAGAAATCTGACCCTCACAAACGAATTTGAATTCTTGTCCAGCTCAGAGAGGAAGGGGGTCATGGTTACACATACAGCAGGCCAGATGGGGTAACACGTCTTTCACACATTTCTTATGGTCTGTATGAACCCACAGTGTATCATCACAGGCAACACTTGCAAGGTCTTCAGCATATAACCAGAACTCAGCTAGCAAGAGCTAAAAATCACTGAGCAGCTCAGCAGAATGTGCCAAACCAGCCCCGTTATAGCTTGTTGGGTTATTAACTGAACGGGTAGAACAAAAAACAGTATATTTCCTTGCTGCTTACTTCCGTTTTCTGTTTGCCAGATGAACATCACTAAACACATCACATGAAACATATCGCACGTTCGCGCGTCAGTATTTACCGACATGCGAACGAGCGACGCGTAGCAGTGACGATAATCTCAACGGATTACGGTCCTCGCGATTGGACCTGCCGTTTTGCAAGCGATTTCTTGCCATTTCCGAACAAAATATTCAGCAACAGCATCTTACGAACTGCCGCCATCAGCTAAAGCATGGGGGGAAATATTTAAGGCCAATTTATACGATACTACTGATCCCCTTCTCGGCCCATTAAACATTCATAATTTATCGATGTTACAGTGGAAAGTGCAGATGATGTTGCTCCCGGCTGTGAAGCAACGCCATGTAATGCAGCGTTCTATAGCATCTAAGTGAGCCGAATTCGCCATATTGTCCTCAAATCGCCCCTAACCTGCAACCACTTATAGCGGGCTAATTTCGTCGTTACCGCCCATTTCTATGCAGATAGCCGTGGCGAATTTGCATATGTTCTCAACATTTAGAGTCTACATTTAACATTTACATTTAACATTTACATTTACATTTAACATTTAGATTTATATTTACATTTAACTTTTACATTTAACATTTAGATTTATATTTACATTTAACTTTTACATTTAACATTTAGATATAAGTTAACATTTAATATTTATATTTAACATTTATATTTACATTTAACTTTAATATTTACATTTAACTTTTATATTTACGTTTACATTTAACATTTATATTTGACATTTACATTTAATATTTATATATAGACATACCATTTATATTTACATATGATGAGCAATTGTGCAAATAATCTACACAGCAAAAAATATGATGATCCACAACACCATTGACTTCTAGCTAAATGTCAGAAAATTGCACTAAATGTTGAAAAAGTGGCAAGTAAAAAAATGTTTCGTAACTTTACAAACGGCGCCCCATAGATCACATATGCCCTTCTCATTCATTTGGCATAATCAGAATATTTTCCTCCTCAAGGAATCATGGTTCCATTTCATAGTGTACTTAGATATTAGAAAAAATCCACAGCAGGATGAAACAGGTCTAAGGCAAATGTCAATTCAATAAGTGGATATAGCCTTAATAAACAGGCCTGATTGGCAGGAAACTCTCAGGAAAAATAAGAGTTACCGAGATAAATAAAACTGAACACCTACATTATTTTTGGAGAATAAAATATATAATCATGTGACCGACCAGGACTCTTACGAATTCTAAGAAAATCATCCGCATAGATGCAGGGACACAAACTCAATAAGGGCCTGATTGACCGCAACCTCTTATGAAATACAAGACTTTCAGCTGTACTCCCCTTTTCAGGCCACAGAACAGGCCACTGTTACACACTATTAAAGATCTTTATTTCTATTTTATCTTATTTATCTCTTTTGTTTGAGCAATGTACAGTATCAAAATATGAAAAAAAATGTATAAAAAAATAATGATGTGCCAACCAGGCTACTTACGAATTATAAGAAAATCATCTGCATAGATGCAGGGACCTCAACTTTGTAAGGGGTTGTCTCACACGTAGTCAAAATATCTCTACAGTTGCTGTTCTGTTTCACTCAAGAAAGGCTGCCAGACGGCTAGCCCAGAGGGCTGGAATATAATCCGCGCATGCGCGAGTTCTGAGGTAGACCTATAACAAAACATTACTTACATGTGAGTGTGCACGTCACTGGATATAACTGTGAGCGTGGCACACGATCGTCCTCTTTTAATCCCTCACGCGATCTGATAAGGTAAGACTTGATCTCTGCTAGCGAGGTGCCTATTGACAGTCTACTGTCTGAGAGCCGGTAACTGTTGTTACTCCTCTCCAGGCTATAGTTCGCTACTTTGATCGCACTACCTTATAAGTTAGCTATCGCCGCTTAGTAAGGTAAAGTTTATTCTCCCGTAACGGAGGATATTTTGCTCGGCTATTCGGTGCATACATGTCTCCCCGAACGGAGATCTAACGGTACGTTTCTGCGTAAGTTGATTTATGTTTTTGGACGTTTTTGCATAGAAGGGAGAAAAGAGAACCCAGAAGCGTTTTCTGGCTGTGTCTCTTGAAATTGCTGCTGGCACCATGTCTGGTGCCATTATGTGGCTTGCTGGTACCGCTGTGGAGCTAATTCTCCCGTAGAGTGGACTGCCGCGATTCTCACTCTGTCGAGTGAGTCATTCGCCTGGCTTGTTAGCCCATTTGACAAAGAAGAGAACCTAGAGAAATCTCTCTGGCTGCATCTCTTGTCACTCTTGTTGCTAGCACCACACCTGGTGCCATTGTGTGGCGTGCCGGTACAGTCTCTGGTACCATTGCATTGTAGCTCTGTTGGTACCATATCTGGTACCATTCTACTGGCTTAATATCTGGAATCATTCTGCATTCAGATATATATATATATATATATATATATATATATACATTATATGAAGAATTGTTGTTTGCCGTTAGGCTATCATGCCTGGATTTCACAACTGCTCTAACTGCAAAAGCAGAATGCCAGTGGAAGATGGTCATACTCTTTGTGTGACATGTCTGGGCCCGGAGCATGCGATTGCTTCGAAGGCAGACCCTTCCAGCTGCCCAAACTGTCTTCCTTTCTCTGCACGTACTCTATTGAGTAGGGTAAATAAAGTTAGGGGGGACAAGGTGTCTACATCTTCCCGGGAGTCGTCCGAGATGAGTTCACAGCCGCCGTCTCAGCCCGCTTCTCAGGAGTCGCGTGCCCACGAAGTGACGGGCACTGATCCGCCAACTTCAGGCAAAAAACACAGAAAGAGGAAACATGAGGCCTATGACACTCTCGCCAATACAATGGCCTCTCTGGTGAAAGAGGTTTCATCTTTGGCATCTAGCCAGCAGTGGATGATACAGCAACTCACTGAGCGACACACAGTCCCATCAGGGCACTCTGGTGAAGCATCTTCATCTCGGCAGCTGGTTTCCCAGGCTGCTGATGATGACGCGGAGCTGCTATCAGTGATGGCATCTGGTAACCTGGATGGTGAATATATGGGCGACTTAGCAACATCTCCTCACCCTTCTGATCTGAGCTCAGGTCATGGCTCTTCCCTGCGGTCTGGCTCCACCTGAGATATCTGGTGCTCTCTCTGGGGACGAATTCTTTGCCCTGATGTGTAGGGCCACTAAACATCTCCATGTAGATATGCCTACGGCAACTGAAACCCAGCCTTCTCGGTTCGATAGGAAGGGAGAGGCAATGAATAAGCCATGTTCTCTCCCTGTTCTCCCAGACTTTGCTAGGGAAATGACATCTGTATGGGAGCACCCGGAGGTAGCTAACCCACCTATGAGACAGTGGGCGCAGTTTGCCAACATCCAGGGAGCAGATGAGATAGGTTTTGGTGCTTATCCGGCGATGGATGACTCTATTGCTGCTCTCGTTCTCCCTCCCACAGCTCTTGTGGGTAAGGATCCTTCATGCCCAAATAAACAGTGTCGCGCCACTGATAAATGGTTAAAGACAACGTTCTACAATACAGCCTTCGGAGCACGCCTCATGAACACAACATCCGTGCTCACGCTGTATCAAATGGAGCTCATTGATGACCTCTCTGCTGCTCCCGCTCAGGAAGTGGTAGAGGAGCTAAGAAAGGTATCTGAGATCCTGGTGCACCTCGCCAGGGGTGCGGCGCACTCCAGTGGAAGGTCCATTGCATCACTGTGGATGGCACGAAGACACCTGTGGCTGGCTCAGTCAAAGCTTCCTGAGCCGGACAGGAACACGCTCATGAAGCTGCCTCTTACCCCTGGTTTCACCTTTGGCCCTGGAGCGGTTGACATGCTTCGCCGGGCCAAGGAATCTAGGGAATCCAAGAGGGAATGGGAACAGTTGATGCCAAGACCTCCGCCACCAAAACGCCAACAACCAGGCTGGGGCTATACACATAACCCCACATTGCCCTCTTCAAGAGGCCGTCCCAATATGCCGGTGAATGTGCAGAGACAACCTGTGCATGCCTCTGCTACGGTAAGCCGCCGCCCTGGGACTCTTGCTAGGCCTCGACAGCGTGGCAGCCACAGACCTCGCGCTGCTCATCCGACTGCTCCGCAGCCCTCTTCCTGACATTCGAGGGGCTCATCCTCATGCCTTCTCCCACACTCAGATACTGGTGTGGGAAACTTGTTCTCCTGGTCCTTGGGTACTTTCAACAATAAAGTTTGGTTACCGGCTGCAGTTCAGGCACCGTCCGCCCTTGTTCAAGGGCACTTTGGTTTCTCAACAGCCAGACCCAAAGCGGCAGCTGGCCCTCCAAGAGGAGATAAACACTCTGTTAATGAAAGGGGCAATAAGGGAGGTAAATCACAGCGAACGGCTGAGTGGCTTTTATTCGAGCTATTTTCTGGTTCCAAAACGGGATGGTGGGTTTCACCCAATTCTGGACCTGAGGCCACTGAACCTTTACTTAAGACCACTGCGTTTCAAGATGTTATCACTGACGCAGATCCTTCAGTCTATCCAGGCGGGGGATTGGTTCACAAGCATAGACCTCAGAGATGCCTACTTTCACATCTCAGTCCACCCCGATCATTGACAATTTCTCCGGTTTGCGCTAAAGGACAGAGCCTTCGAGTTCAATGTTCTTCCCTTTGGCCTGTCTCTATCGCCACGCACTTTTACAAAGTGCATGGACGCAGCCTTGAGCCCGCTGCGCCAGAAGGGCATCAGGGTGCTCAATTATTTGGACGACTGCACCCAGCCACAGTGTGTCTGATTTGGGCTCGTTTTGGGAAGGCACACATCGATCTTTTCGCCTCAAGGGAGTCCACACACTGCCCGCTTTGGTTCTCCTTAAGCCAAGACGACGCACCCCTAGGGGTGGACGCTCTGGCACACGAATGGCCCAAGGGTCTTCTGTATGCCTTCCCCCCCCTTTCCCTGATTCCAGCGGTGCTGGAGAAGACAAGGAGGGAGAACCTGAATGTTCTGTTGGTGGCTCCACACCGCCCTCAGGCGACTTGGTTTGCGGAAGTTCAGATCCTCCTTTCAGGCAAGCCGTGGCAAATCCCGCTGAGGGAGGATCTATTGTCTCAAGCAGGGGGGGAGCTGTGGCACCCGACACCATCCGTTCTCAATCTGTGGGTTTGGCCGTTGAGAGGGACACTCTCCTCGCTCAAGGGTTATCCATTGCAGTAGTAAAGACTTTGCAGTGCGCTAGGGCCCCGTCAACAAGGGCACTATATTCTTACAGATGGGAAGTTTTCAAGACTTGGTGTGAACAGCGGCATGAGTGCCCCCGGTCCTGCCCCCTGAGTTCAGTTCTGGAGTTTTTACAGGAACGGTTGGACCAGGGCAAGTCCCCTTCAACTTTGAAGGTCTTTCTTGCAGCGATATCAGCTTGCCATGAGAGAGTGGATGGGAAGGCACTTGGTGCTAACCCCTTGTCTATTCAGTTCATAAAAGGGGTTCAACGGCTTCGCCCCAGGAGGCTTACCTCTGTGCCTGCATGGCAACTTAATGTTGTCCTTGATGCACTGCTGAAGCCTCCATTTGAGCCCATTGCGAACATTGACCTCAAGTGGCTTTCTCAGAAGGTGGCTTTCTTGCTGGCCATCACCTCGGCCAAGCACGTTGGGGAGCTTCATGCACTGTCTGTGCATGCTGATTGCTTCCGTGTGAACCCAGAAGAGGCTGGCGTTGTGCTACGTCCTAACCCGGCTTTCATGCCTAAGGTTCTTTCGGTGCAGAACCTGAATCAGGTGATTGTTTTGGACCCTTTTCACCCTCCTCCCTTTGAGTCAGAGGAGGATCGGACACTTCATACTCTGTGTCCTGTGCGGGCTCTCCTCTGTTATGTTGATCGAACAAAAAGTTTTCGTTTGACAGATCAGCTCTTTGTCTGCCATGGTGCTGGGCAGAGGGGTAAGGCCCTTTCTAAACAGAGGCTGTCACACTGGGTAGTTGACACTATAGAGCAGGCTTACCAGCTTTCTGGTCTCCCATCTCCAGTGGCCACGGTTGCACGCTCTACCCAGGGCGTTGCTACTTCTTGGGCTCTCCTTAAAGGGGTCCCCTTGCAGGATATTTGCCAGGCAGCCTGTTGGTCCTCACCTTTGACCTTTGCACGGTTTTACAACCTGAATGTGGTATCTCCTTTGTCCTTCGGGAATGCTGTCTTGAGTTCCTGAGTTCAATCCTACGAAGTTTCATCTGACTTCATACAGTTAGCCAATTCAGTCTTGTTGGCATAATGTTTGTATTTCAATGAAGGTCTTAAAGGCACTTTGTGTATTGTGTCGTTTGTACATCTGCTGAAATGATTGTCCTCCGCGACGTTGGGGTATACATATATTCCAGCCCTCTGGGCTAGCCGTCTGGCAGCCTTTCTTGAGTGAAACAGAACATTGGGTTACGGTTGTAACCTTGGTTCTGTGAAGGAAAGAAAGGCTGCCAGACTTTGTCGTCGCTCTGGTCTTCGCGTTCAGGATTTTATGAGGACGATCGTGTGCCACGCTCACAGTTATATCCAGTGACGTGCACACTCACATGTAAGTAATGTTTTGTTATAGGTCTACCTCAGAACTCGCGCATGCACGGATTATATTCCAGCCCTCTGGGCTAGCCGTCTGGCAGCCTTTCTTTCCTTCACAGAACCAAGGTTACAACCGTAACCCAACGTTATGTATATGAGTTTGACCCGATTAATTAGTGTTGCCAGTCTGGGAGCCATCAGCAGGACAATGAGTATGCAAAATTGTTTAGCAAGAATGATCAATGGCGGTAATGACTGGAATGTGGCCTTGTTCAACTGAAATTCATGAATGTATTCTTAGGTAACTTTTCCATGACTTAACTGTAAGTAAATGTAATAAATATAATGATGTGACCAACCAGGCTACTTACAAAATCTAAGAAAATCATCGGCATAGATGCAGGCACCTAAACTTTGTAAGGGCCACTCTCCCATTTTGGAGACATGTCTGAAAAATGTATAAGTTGCAGGCCTGTCCTGACCTTGGAGATCAGGCTACACATCAGTTTTTAATGAGCCCAAGCATACCCTGATTGCTCCATTAGTTTTGCAGAAAAATGAGAAAACATTAGGTCAATTTTGCTGGTTCCAGCTATACTGCCCCTTCATCTCCATCTAGTAGATTCAGGCCTGTCCTATGCCCTGGGAACAGGACCCCCGGGCACATTATACATCAAATTAAAGCTCATGAGTTCTAGTTTTTAATGAGCCCAAGCAGATCCTTATTGCTAAAGTAGTTTTGGAGAAAAATGAGAAAACATTAGGTCAATTTTGCTGGTTCCACCTATACTGCCCCTTCATCTCCATCTAGTAGATTCAGGCCTGTCCTATGCCCTGGGAACAGGACCCCCGGGCACATTATACATCAAATTAAAGCTCATGAGTTCTAGTTTTTAATGAGCCCAAGCAGATCCTTATTGCTAAAGTAGTTTTGGAGAAAAATGAGAAAACATTAGGTCAATTTTGCTGGTTCCACCTATACTGCCCCTTCATCTCCATCTAGTAGATTCAGGCCTGTCCTAAGCCCTGGGAACAGGACCCCCAGGCAAATTATACATCAAATTCAAGCTCATGAGGTCTAGTTTTTAATGAGCCCAATGACATCCTATTTGCTCCAGAAGTTTTGGAGAAAAATGAGAAAACATTAGGTAAATTTAGCTGGTTCCAGCTATACTGCCCCTTCATCTCCATCTAGTAGATTCAGGCCTGTCCTATGCCCTGGGAACAGGACCCCCGGGCACGTTAAACATCAAATTAAAGCTCCTGATTTCTAGTTTTTAATGAGCCCAATGACATCCTTGTCATTGGGCTCATTAAAAACAAGGATTACTGTCATTTGAAGAATCCAGTTCTCTCATTTGGGTCTAAATGAATAATGTAATAACTTTAATAGGCTAATGTCCTTTTCAACAGTGGTTCTCATACTATATTAGATGTGGACCTCTCATCACAATGGTGATACACAGCAAGGGTATAACAACTTCTTTATTACCTCCCCCCACCCTTCTGTAACCCAGGTTACAAATATTATACATAGATAAATAAATAATTAACTAATTAAATAATTAACTAAGATACAAAACAAGATTCGTGATATAGAATAATTTACTCGTTAAACGTTTACATATAAAAACGTTGGGTTACGGATGTAACCTTGGTTCTGTGAAGGAAAGAAAGGCTGCCAGACGGCTAGCCCAGAGGGCTGGAATATAATCCGCGCATGCGCGAGTTCTGAGGTAGACCTATAACAAAACATTACTTACATGTGAGTGTGCACGTCACTGGATATAACTGTGAGCGCGGCACACGATCGTCCTCATAAAATCCTGAACGCGAAGTCCAGAGCGACGACAAAGTCTGGCAGCCTTTCTTTCCTTCACAGAACCAAGGTTACATCCGTAACCCAACGTTCTGTTTCACTCAAGAAAGGCTGCCAGACGGCTAGCCCAGAGGGCTGGAATATATGTATACCCCAACGTCGCGGAGGACAATCATTGCAGCAGATGTACAAATGACACAATACACAAAGTGCCTTCAAGACTTTCATTGAAATACAAACATTATGCCAACAAGACTGAATTGGCTAACTGCATGAAGTCAGAGGAAACTTCGTAGGATTGAACTCAGGAACTCAAGACAGCATTCCCGAAGGACAAGGGAGACACCACATTCAGGTCGTAAAACCGTGCAAAGGTCAAAGGCGAGGACCAACAGGCTGCCTGGCAAATATCCTGCAAGGGGACCCCCTTAAGGAGAACCCAAGAAGCAGCAATGCCACGGGTAGAGTGTGCAACCGTGGCCACTGGAGATGGGAGACCAGAAAGCTGGTAAGCCTGCTTTATAGTATTAACTACCCAGCGTGACAGCCTCTGCTTAGAAAGGGCCTTACCCCTCTGGCCAGCACCATGGCAGACAAAGAGCTGATCTGTCAAACGGAAACCTTTTGTCCGATCAACATAACAGAGGAGAGCCCACACAGGACACAGAGTATGAAGTGTTCGATCCTCCTCTGACGCAAAGGGAGGAGGGTGAAAAGGGTATAAAACAACCACCTGATTCAGGTTTCGCACTGAAAGAACCTTGGGCATGAAAGCCGGGTTAGGACGTAGCACAACGCCAGCTCCATCCGGGTTCACATGGAAGCAATCAGCATGCACAGACAGTGCATGAAGCTCCCCAACGCGCTTGGCCGAGGTGATGGCCAGCAAGAAAGCCACCTTCTGAGAAAGCCACTTGAGGTCAATGTCCGCAATGGGCTCAAATGGAGGCTTCAGCAGCGCATCAAGGACAACATGAAGTTGCCATGCAGGCACAGAGGGAAGCCTCCTGGGGCGAAGCCGTTGAACCCCTTTTATGAACTGAATAGACAAGGGGTTAGCACCGAGTGCCTTTCCATCTACCCTCCCATGGCAAGCTGATATCGCTGCGAGAAAGACCTTCAAAGTCGAAGGGGACTTGCCCTGGTCAAACTGTTCCTGCAAAAACTCCAGAACTGAACTCAGGGGGCAGGACCGGGGGCACTCATGCCGCTGTTCACACCAAGACCTGAAAACTTCCCATCTGTAAGAATATAGTGCCCTTGTTGACGGGGCCCTAGCGCACTGCAAAGTCTGTACTACTGCGATGGATAACCCTTGAGCGAGGAGAGTGTCCCTCTCAACGGCCAAACCCACAGATTGAGAATGGATGGTGTTGGGTGCCACAGCTCCCCCCCTGCTTGAGACAACAGATCCTCCCTCAGTGGGATTTGCCACGGTTTGCCTGAAAGGAGAATCTGAACTTCCGCAAACCAAGTCGCCTGAGGGCGGTGTGGAGCCACCAACAGAACATCCAGGTTCTCCTTCCTTGTCTTCTCCAGCACCGCTGGAATCAGGGAAAGGGGGGGGAAGGCATACAGAAGACCCTTGGGCCAATCGTGTGCCAGAGCGTCCACCCCTAGAGGTGCGTCGTCTTGGCTTAAGGAGAACCAAAGCGGGCAGTGTGTGGACTCCCTTGAGGCGAAAAGATCGACGTGTGCCTTCCCAAAATGAGCCCAAATCAGACACACTGTGGCTGGGTGCAGTCTCCATTCGCTTGGGTGTGGCTTGCCTCTTGACAACAGATCTGCTGCGGAATTCAGAGCGCCTGGCAAGTGGACTGCTCTGACCGAGCAAAGACGGGTGTCTGCCCAAAGGAGGAGTTCCCGGGCTATGCTGTGCAAGGCCTGAGACCTCAGACCTCCCTGGCGATTTATGTAAGCTATCGCTGACATATTGTCCGTCCGAATTAGCACATGCTTGTTCTGAAGCACTGGTAAGAAATGACGGAGAGCGAGATATATTGTTCTCAGCTCGAGGACATCGATATGGGCTGTGTCCCATGGTGGATGCCAGACTCCCCGGGCCCCCACACCATTCCAGACCGCCCCCCAACCTGACAGGGAAGCGTCTGTGGTCAGAACTTCGCGGCGGTAGATTCTGCCTAACCGCACACCCGTGTACAGATTCCGGGACATGTTCCACCATCGGAGAGCTCTTAAGCACACAGGTGTTAGAGCGACATATTTGTTCCTGTCCCACACAGGGTGGAGCATCCTGGACAGATACCATTTCTGCACTGGCCTCATGTGTAGAAGGCCAAGGCGCACCACCTGGGAAGCAGCAGCCATTAGGCCCAAAAGCCTTTGACACTGGTAGGCCCGAACACTGCTCTGTCCCAGGAACTGTGAGAGGTAATGCCGTAGACTGACAACTCTTTGGTCTGAGAGACCTGCTAACATGGCAGCCGAGTCCAGCTTTACTCCAAGGAAGGTGATTTGTTGCGATGGAGTCAGCTGGCCCTTCTCTAAATTGAGAGACAGGCCCAACTGCTGTAAGTGGTCTACCACCACCGCTGTGTCCAGCACCGCTTGCTGTCTCGACGGCGAACATATCAGCCAGTCGTCCAAATAATTGAGCACCTTGATGCCCTGCTGGCGCAGCGGGCTCAAGGCTGCGTCCATACACTTTGTAAAAGTGCGTGGCGATAGAGACAGGCCAAAGGGAAGAACATTGAACTCGAAGGCTCTGTCCTTTAGCGCAAACCGGAGAAATTGTTGATGATCGGGGTGGACTGAGATGTGAAAGTAGGCATCTCTGAGGTCTATGCTTGTGAACCAATCCCCTACCTGGATTGACTGAAGGATCTGCGTCAGTGATAACATCTTGAAACGCAGTTGCCGTAGGTAACGGTTCAGTGGCCTCAGGTCCAGTATTGGGCGAAACCCACCATCTCGTTTCGGAACCAGAAAATAGCTCGAATAAAAGCCACTCAGCCGTTCGCTGCGATTTACCTCCCTTATTGCCCCTTTCATTAACAGAGTGTTTATCTCCTCTCGGAGGGCCAGCTGCCGCTTTGGGTCTGGCTGCTGAGAAACCAAAGTGCCCTTGAACATGGGCGGACGGCGCCTGAACTGCAGCCGGTAACCAAACTTTATTGTTGAAAGTACCCAAGGGCTGGGAGAACACGTTTCCCACACCAGTATCTGAGTGTGGGAGAAGGCATGAGGATGAGCCCCTCGAACGTCAGGAAGAGGGCTGCGGAGCAGTCGGATGAGCAGCGCGAGGTCTGTGGCTGCCACGCTGTCGAGGCCTAGCAAGAGTCCCAGGGCGGCGGCTTACCGTAGCAGAGGCATGCACAGGTTGTCTCTGCACATTCACCGGCATATTGGGACGGCCTCTTGAAGAGGGCATTGTGGGGTTATGTGCATAGCCCCAGCCTGGCCGTTGGCGTTTTAGTGGCGGAGGCCTTGGCATCAACTGTTCCCATTCCCTCTTGGATTCCCTAGATTCTTTGGCCCGGCGAAGCATGTCAACCGCTCCAGGACCAAAGGTGGAACCAGGGGTAAGAGGCAGCCTCATGAGCGTGTTCCTGTCCGGCTCAGGAAGCTTTGACTGAGCCAGCCACAGGTGTCTCCGTGCCATCCACAGTGATGCAATAGACCTTCCACTGGAGTGCGCCGCACCCCTGGCGAGGTGCACCAGGATCTCAGATACCTTTCTCAGCTCCTCTACCACTTCCTGAGCGGGAGCAGCAGAGAGGTCATCAATGAGCTCCATTTGATACAGCGTGAGCACGGATGTTGTGTTCATGAGGCGTGCTCCGAAGGCTGTATTGTAGAACGTTTTCTTTAACCATTTATCAGTGGCGCGACACTGTTTATTCGGGCATGAAGGATCCTTCCCCACAAGAGCTGTGGGAGGGAGAACGAGAGCAGCAATAGAGTCATCCATGGCCGGATAAGCACCAAAACCTATCTCATCCGCTCCCTGGATGTTGGCAAACTGCGCCCACTGTCTCATAGGCGGGTTAGCTACCTCCGGGTGCTCCCATACAGATGTCATTTCCCTAGCAAAGTCTGGGAGAACAGGGAGAGAACATGGCTTATTCATTGCCTCTCTCTTCCTATCGAACCGAGAAGGCTGGGTTTCAGCTGCCGTAGGCATATCTACATGGAGACGTTTAGTGGCCCTACACATCAGGGCAAGGAATTCGTCCCCAGATAGAGCACCAGATGTCTCAGGTGGAGCAGACCGCAGGGAAGAGCCATGACCTGAGCTCAGATCAGAAGGGTGAGGAGATGTTGCTAAGTCGGCCATATATTCACCATCCAGGTTACCAGATGCCATCACTGATAGCAGCTCCGCGTCATCATCAGCAGCCTGGGAAATCAGCTGCCGAGATGAAAATGCTTCACCAGAGTACCCTGATGGGACTGTGTGTCGCTCAGTGAGTTGCTGCATCATCCACTGCTGGCTAGATGCCAAAGATGAAACCTCTTTCACCAGAGAGGCCATTGTATTGGCGAGAGCGTCATAGGCGTCATGTTTCCTCTTTCTGTGTTTCTTGCCTGAAGTTGGCGGATCAGTGTCCGTCACTTCGTGGGCACGCAACTCCCGAGAAGCGGGCTGAGACGGCGGCTGCGAACTCATCTCGGACGACTCCCGGGAAGATGTAGACACCTTGTCCCCCCTAACTTTATTTACCCTACTCAATAGAGTACGTGCAGAGAAAGGAAGACAGTTTGGGCAGCTGGAAGGGTCTGCCTTCGAAGCAATCGCGTGCTCCGGGCCCAGACATGTCACACAAAGAGTATGACCATCTTCCACTGGCATTCTGCTTTTGCAGTTAGAGCAGTTGTGAAATCCAGGCATGATAGCCTAATGGCCAACAACAATTTCTTTATATAATGTAAACATATATATATCTGAATGCAGAATGATTCCAGATATTAAGCCAGTAGCACCGCTAGAATGGTACCAGATATGGTACCAACAGAGCTACAATGCAATGGTACCAGAGACTGCACCAGCACACCACCAAATGGCACCAGGTGTGGTGCTAGCAACAAGAGCGACAAGAGATGCAGCCAGAGAGATTTCTCTAGGTTCTCTTCTGTGTCAAATAGGCTAACAAGCCAGGCGAATGACTCACTCGACAGAGTGAGAATCGCGGCAGTCCACTCTACAGGAGAATTAGCTCCACAGCGGTACCAGCAAGCCACATAATGGCACCAGATATGGTGCCAGCAGCAATTTCAAGAGACGTAGCCAGAAAATGCTTCTGGTTTCTCTTTTCTCCCTTCTATGCAAAAACGATAAAAAACATAAATCAACTTACGCATAAAAGTACCGTTAGATCTCCGTTCGGGGAGACATGTATGCACCGAATAGCCGAGCAAAATATTCTCCGTTACGGGAGAATAAACTTTACCTTACTAAGCGGCGATAGCTAACTTATAAGGTAGTGCGATCAAAGTAGAAACTATAGCCTGGAGAGGAGTAACAACAGTCACCGGCTCTCAGACAGCAGACTGTCAATAGGCACCTCGCTAGCAGAGATCAAGTCTTACCTTATCAGATCGCGTGAGGGATTAAAAGAGGACGATCGTGTGCCGCGCTCACAGTTATATCCAGTGACGTGCACACTCACATGTAAGTAATGTTTTGTTATAGGTCTACCTCAGAACTCGCGCATGCGCGGATTATATTCCAGCCCTCTGGGCTAGCCGTCTGGCAGCCTTTCTTGAGTGAAACAGAACTATTCGTGCATTCCATTTGCCTCGGATTCCGATTTTCGGAATCCGAGATTACGTCACATCCGGTAAAAACTTGGAAAAACCGAGTTGGATACGTTCCATTTGCCAAAGAAGTAGCAATACCATCGACCCATATGAAAAAGCAAGATTTTTTGCTTAGCCGGACAACTTGTCGGATTTAAGGTACCTCAGTTTAAATGGCCTTTATTTTCGTTCACTTACAATTAGCCCGAACTACCTTAAATCCGCCAAATAATCCGACTAATCATGAAATCCAATTCTAGACCGGTTAATTGGTAGCCATTGTTAGCAATATCACTTGATAACACATTACGCGCGGTGCTTCACGTATAAAACTCCGTAGCAACACGTCCACAGATAAGTTGGACGGTATAGTGTGTGCGACCGATTTAATGAGCCAGAAATGAGAAGTAGTGCTTAAACAGGATAAAACTACAACTTTCCCTTCTGTTGATAAAGGGCGCAGCCATCTTCGATTCTGAACTCGGGATCCTCTGCGTTATCCGAGATCATTCTCGGATCTCCGAGAAACGGGAGCGCGCATGTCGTCACTTCCGGCTTTGAAACTCGGAATCCAACTCGGAATCCGAGTTCCCAGGGCAAATGGAACGCACCATATGATTTTGGTATAACCTTCCTGCGGCGTGCCCCTCCCCCCTCTTCGCACGTGCGCAGTGGTGTGGTGCATAGGAGAGAGAGAGAGATACTGTAGGCTAGCGGTAACGGGCAAAAGAGGCAGCGGAGATGCGAAGCTGAAGTGATTTTTTTTTTTGCCTTTCAAAGTGAATTTCGGACCTTTTCTGATCAAAATGGTATTGCAAATTTTAGAAGTGGTAGTGACCTTAACCGGAGAAGTTTTGGCTTGGAAGTTTAGGTTTTTTTTTTCCGCCCGGAGCAGTTTCCCGGGCATCGATTGGATAGCGACAGAAGTTTCTTCAGTTTGTGTGCATGTGCGAGGAGACGTGCGTGCACGAGGACATCGGATGGCGAGCTTTTTCCAAGAATTTCGCGCCTTATGAGACTGAGACAACATCAGAACCAGCTCGAAGGGACACGGTTTGAAGTTTCTTTTCTTCTTTTACCGGAGGACTATCTCACTGTTATTGTAGTAGGACTATATAATTGCCTCATTAATTAAATGAATGAGGACTGAACTGAACGTTGAACTAAAGAATAAGGATATCCTTTGTGACATACTGTTTACTGTTGATTTCTTTTGTCATGTTACTCATATGGTTCGTTGAGTAGTACATCTGTTTTCTAAAAGAACGCTGATTTAAAGGTGCTATGGTGAAAGTTGCAGTCTCTTTCAAATCAAGAGTTATTTAAAAACTAAAGGGAGTAAATAGTTTAGTAAATTTAACTATTAACCCAAGAGCAATTAAACAGACCGGTCTTTTTTTTTAAAAAAAGAGAAACATCTAGTTGACAAAACTAACTAAAATTAGGATAATTATTACCAAAACCTATCCTGGATCTAAAAGAAGGGAAAAAAGGGAAGTCGAGTCAGACTGATTTTGCTACTGTTGTATGTGTATGTATAATTGTGTGTTTATTGTTTTTGTAATTTCAGTAAAATTACCGGCTATAACCCCAAGGTTTTGTCTCTGGTCTGCCTATCTATTGTTAGCTATTCGAACCACTCCTTCCGAACCTAGAATTGGTCCAGTAGCTTATGTTCCCTGCTTTCCGGTGACACAAGCGTTACACTTCCCCTTCTTGTTTCCTTTTCGGGTTCCAATTTTTTCTGAGCTGGTGTAAAAAGTTTGAAATCACTGCGTTACAAGATGCTGTTTTTGTTCCATGTCATCTGCTTTCATATATTTTTTTCAGGCACAGGATGCCCAAAGAGCAATGGCGGATGAAGCTGTAACAGATGCTGAAGATGCTGGCCAAATACCAGATTTGCCTTGAGTGCATTAATTTTTTTTTATTTCGTTTCTATTATTTCTCCTTTGGTGTCTGTGACCGTTTCCTGTTTCCCTGAGGTAAAAATATGACACTACGTGCATGTAAAATGCTTTTGTCATCCAGCAATATGGGTAAAACCAAAAAGCTTGCAGCAACTACAATTATGTGTTTAAAACTGAACTTGTCATGCACACTGTCATGTTTGGCATAATGACATACAATGAAAAGTACCTGTTGCTCCATGTGAAATATGATGGCACATCGTTGATCCTTTGGGGCTGCTTTGCTGTTCTTGTGAAGATTAATGGCAGAACGAATTTCATAATATAGCAGGAAATTGTTACCCAAAACCTGGCTGCATTTGTCAGAATGTTGAAACTCCATAATGGATGGACCTTTCAACAAGATAACACAAAATCTAAGTTCTGCAATGACCATCTCAGACTACATATTGGAACCCAATTGAAAACCTGTTTCATGAACTGAAGGGAACGCCTACAAATGCTGACCCAAAAATTAGAAATATTCTGCATGAAGAATCCCTCTACAAGTGTTCTCCAGCCTAATTAAACATTATGGAAAGAGACTTATTATTCATGCTTCACTAAATATTGTAGTGAGTAATTGCTCCCTAGGAACTGAAATTGATAAGCTGCACCTGAAAAGGGGTGGGGTTTTTGTTTTAAAAGGATCCACCATGGGCATTCGGGCATTTAGGATCGCAGCCCCAAAAGGATACTTTTAAAAGACAGCCGTAGGGGTGTGTGTGTGTGTGTTGGGTCTAATCTAATGAGACAGGATTGTGTTTGCCCAAACAAAGACCTTATTTTCCTTTCTTGCTTGTTGCTGATTGGATGCAGGGAACATGGTGTGCCTGTTGCTGATAGTAGGTTAGCCATGGATGAAGAGAGTGAGGCAAGAGGATGGTGGTAAATGTGTAGGGTAGATAGTGTTTTGTTTTGTTAAGGCTGGCAGTGGAGAAAGTTTGGATCCAATGCCGTGTTTGAGGTTGGTGGGGCACAACAGGACTAATCTTCTTCATTCTCTGGAGGTGGATGGGGAGGCTGGTACTGCCTCACTCCAGGGAAGTAACTGTCATTTTAAAGTTAGACTTTTGTATGAATGTGAGTGAGAATGCAAGCTGATGAAGTCTCAACTAAGAGCTGTGGCAGTGTGTAGAGGGCGGGGAACAAGAGTAGTGGGGATGACTTTTTAACACAAAGCATGTAGGTTTATTCCTTGGATAAGTCTGCTGTGTGAATTGTATGGTTATTGGTTATGGCACTGACTGCTGTGATATTTGTGTGTGGTATTATCTTCCTTTTGTTTTGGTATTGCCCTCCAAAGAAGGCTGTAGCCCTCAGCTATATTTATTATTAAAGAACACTTTCTCTAGTACTGTCTCATGTATCTGGACCTCCCCTGAGAAATTAGAAATACGTGGTGGCAGCATTTACCAGTGAATCCTTGAAGATATGGCAATGTTGATTACATCATTTTGGGTATCTTAGGCATATTACAATATTAATTATTAGGGTGCCAATATTTTTGTCACTGAAAATTGTTACAAAAAAGGCTTTCAATGGGTTAAACTATAAGGCTTACACACATGAAGCCTACAATATTGCTCATCACATGTTTGATTCATGTTATGTATTAACTACTTTTCATGAAGGGTGCCAATAATTTTGAAGTTAAGTGTATCTTTGGTATTTTAAGCAAAGTGATCAAATATCCTTCTCTAAACACAAGAAATATTTCACCCAACTTAAACTTTATTTATAGAGCATATTTCCAGACACAAATGTCACACCAACTTTTTTACAGGAGAAAAAGAAAAGAAAACCCACAAAAAAACAACAATATAAGACTTCTTATCAAAAAGCCACAGAAAACAAGTATGTTTTTACCTTAAAGAGGCTAAGAGAGGTGGCAGACCTACCATGCAACCATAGCTTGTTCCATAGCCATGGGACAGTTACTGCAAAGGTGTGATTCCCCCTTAATTTTAAGTCTAGACTAGGAAACTAGTTAAGAACATAAGAAATTTACAAACGAGAGGAGGCCATTCGGCCCATCAAGCTCGTTTGGGGAGAACTTAACTAATAGCTCAGAGTTTTTAAAATCTTATCTAGCTCTGATTTAAAGGAACCCATGGTTTTAGCTTCCACTACACTAGCAGGAAGACTATTCCATACTCTAACTACACGCTGTGTAAAGAAGTGCTTCCTCAAATTCGTTTTAAAATGTTCTCCCGCTAATTTCCACTTATGGCCACGAGTTCTAGTATTTAGACTAATTCTGACTAGTATTCTGACTAGTTGCAACTGGTCAGATGATCTAAGAAAGTGCGATGATGAGTAGAAACAAAGAAAGTAAAATAGAGCCAATCCATGCAGGGCTTTGAACAACATCAGCTAAATTTTGAAATCAATCCTATATTAATAGTTATCCAGTGAAGAGAGGCTAGGATAGGAGTAATATGATAATGTCCCAGTGTCCTAGTTAAAAGCTTGGCAACTGAGATTTGTATATACTAAAGGCATGACAAAATTTTAAGTTAAGGAATTCATGAAGTAAACATGTTAGAAAAGGGATATTTCTTAAAAGAACTGCGGCTCTGTCACTGTAATTATGGAACATGAATGTAATATTGCTTGCTGAATCCCAAAGCTAATAGTGACAGCATCAAAAGGCACAAACACCTTACCTGCGGTAATACAATAGACCCATTATTGATTGTTTACATTTTTATTTTCCAAACTACATTTGAAATATCATGCGCACATTTGTGACTTTCTTGAGTGAAGTAGAACATACACATAAAACTTTCATATTCCAAGACACATCTGAGCTGATATTTTTATAGAATGCCACATGGACTGTTGCAAAAGATCAATCTACAGAAAATCATCAAGATTTCCACAATTTATATTTATTAGAAATATTTATATTTGGCTTTTCTCCTTTGAATCGTTTAAATGTGCTGAAAATGTAACTACAATAGAACCATACCTTTTCTACCTGGCAAGTAAATCTATCAATATAAGATTTTAAGGCAGCTCATTTTGAAATCTTTTTTAAGTAAAAAACAAATGAATTGCAGTAGTATATAACAGCTTTATCAATAGCTTTATAAGTTCACAACATTCTCAGCACAAAAACCACTGTTACCAAACAGGTCTTATGACATGTACATGTGACCATAAAGTACCCTGAAATATTTTTATGAAATGTGTGATTCACTGAAACTTTCCAAAGGTAAAAGAAAAAGGGATATTGTCTTCCATCCTACCCAGAGCTGGGCTAGCAGCTCCCTGACTGGGACTCCCAGAGGAGAAGGGGAAGTCATGCTCATCCTCTGATCGACTGCCCACCTGCTCAAACAGGAAGCCTGGAATATCAAATATCACTGGTATTAAAAACTTGCACAATGAATCAAATTATGCACGTAAAATGATACTAAAGACATAAATCACCTGTGGATTTGCAAGCTGAAAGTTTCTATGGAAGAAAGCAAAAATCAGGAAGGATAGACAAATAGTATGGCAAGTAAGCCACTAAACAGTATTGTCATCACCCACCTTATCAGTGAAACAGGAGCTTGAAAAATAAAAGGGGATGTCCTACAAGAAGGTAAATATTAATTGCGACGACACCATTTCACACAATTCAGTTTCTGTATAAATATTTAACCTGCCTCACCTCTTCAGTAGACTCTACATGAAATGTGCAATCAAAGCCAGAGAATGAAGGTGTGTCAGGGACAGAATGTGCAGCAAACATGAAACCAGGGGACACTGAAGCTTCGCCGTGAGGAGATTGACTTGGATTTCCACTATGTAACAAGGAAACAGAACCATAGATATTCTTGTGTATGAATATACCTTGCATATATATACTGCATTTGACCATATGAAAGTGCTGCAGACCTTGACCATGTTTAATATATATTATTCCACAATGTTCACTGTTTGTTGAATAACATGCCAGCAATCTAGCCTGCACATAGCACATTTTTTCTTCTTAAGGTTATAATGTTAGCTTGTTTAGTAAAGCAAACCTGAGTGAGAAGGTTGGAGTGCTTGACACAGCCTTCATTCTGGGTGTCCGTAGGTAACTGTCCCTTTGCTCACCCTCTTCAGCAGTGTGTGCTGCCTGTTCCCTTGCAACCTGCTTACCCATTTCACCTGCTCCTGTCTGCATTGAGATACCAAAGACCATCTGAGAGGTCACTGCATGTCATTCAACAGTCAAACATCATGAACAGTATTACATCTCTATATATCACACCATTGCCAACACATCTTTGCTTTTGTTAAAATGTTGTCTCTTGCGCTTAATGGAGTTTGGCCCAGCTTTAGAAGTTAAAGGGTGTTATCAAAATCAGTTAATATAGCAGGAGTCTGAGAAATTTTAGGGTGACAGACTCATGCTGCCATTAGGCCCTTGAGCTGAACTCCAGACACATGCTAACCCTGTACTGTAACACCAAAACTTGCTTTCACCTATATGTGTGCCGCATGAACAGCAAGACAGGATTGAAAGCTGCAAGTTGGTGTCTGTAGATACTTTACAAAAAAACTAGTCTAGCTGTGCAAACACAAGCCTACACTGACCATTTCCAGGAATAGAAAACTGCCTCGAATGCTGCACATGCATTTTACCTATCCTTTAATATTAGTATAGACCTAGATCGCGCTTTTCTGTTATTTTTTATTTCCCCCCCCCCCCCTTGTCGTGTCCGGCAGTTTAGCAAGCAGGATGTTAGTCTGGGTGCCTTATTGTGCCAACACTTTTATTTTGCCAAGTGGAGCTTTGGATTTAAGCTCCTCTTGTTACTTGAGGTATACTCTTTATTAATCATTTTTATGTCATTGCGCCACAAAGCTGGAGCTGACGGGGGGTTAGTGGGAAAGAGATAGAGAGAAAGTGAGAAAGGAGAGAAAGGGGTGAGAGACAGAGGAAGTAGAAAAATAAATAAATACATAATAAAAATAAAATAAGGAGGGGGGTCAGAGAGAGAGAGAGACAGGGAAAGAGAAATAATACATAAACAGTAGAACAAAAAGGAAAGAGTAATAAAAGGACAGCTTCTGCATCTTGCTGCTTTACACCGTATCATCACACCAGCTGCTGTATCTGAAAGATAAGATCCCGGGACACACACAAACAGTATACACACAAAGAAACCAGTGGTACCATTATGACATGGGAATATGCTTGTGCCAGTATCTGCTTCTGGAATTAAATACGTTAATACCAACGAAAGAAAATAAATATATATCCATAAGCAGACCACCAGGAACACTGTCTAAATATCGTCGTACCCGTATCTGCATTTGAGAGGAGGGAGTTCAAGCCACACACCAACTTTCACACATACTCTCACACACACACACACACACCCAGACAAGGAGAAAGAGGGATAAAGTAGGGGAAGTGTGTGTGTGTGTGTGTATGTCTATGTGTGTGTGCATTCTAAGTGTATGTGTGTTAATATGAAAGTGTGTATGTGTGTGCATATGTACGTGTATGTGTGTGTGTGTACGCATACGTGTGTGCAGGTTAACATGGAATGATTCCCAGTGAGTGAGCGAGGCCACAACAACACCGCCCCGGGGCCCCCAGACGGCCGGGAGAGCCCTGACGGGGCATGGACCCAGCCGCCCCACAGCGGCCAGGTACCCGGGCCCCCCGCCACCGGATGGCTGCGCGCCCACCCAAGGAAGGCAGGGGTGGAGGCACCGGGCGCCCCCCACTGGCGAGCACGAGCCAGGGACCCCATGGCCACAGGCGGCAGCGCCCCGGGGGCCGGCCACGCAGGCATGGACAGAGCCCGGAGTCCGGACCACCCGCACACCACGCGGGGGCCCCGCCAGCCCCGGGGAGACCCGCCCCCCCCCAAGAACCCCCACCCGGGGGACCAGGGGAACGCCCCAAGAGCCACCAAGCACACCCGCCCCTGGCTACCCCGACCCCCCTCCCCCAAGCCCAGATCCCAACCCTCCCTCCCCAGCCCCCGCATCCTCCCTCTCCCAAGTCCCCTCACTGCCGCCCCCACACCGCCCCATCATCCACGTGCTCCCTGTACCAGGACAACATGCAGACACACAGATCCATGCATGCACTCATACACACACTCAGACACACACTCCCAGTCACACCTGCTCGTCTTTGAGGTCCGGCCGCAGATGCCCTGGACTTGCCCAGTGGACGGCCCAGAGTATGTTCCCCACCCCCCCAGATCGCTTTTCTGTTATTAACAAACTTACTCAGCCATCTTTTACAGTGATTCTGCAGAACTATGTGATTCTTTTCTACATTTCTCTATTCTAAAAACAGTTCTAATCAAATTTCTTTCTTTCAGTTTCTTTTTGTCCTGAAATTTTAGTGGATCACTCTGTACACTTGCTATCTTCCTTCACTCCTACTACTACCCTATTCGTTGCTGAGATTAAAGCTCAAATTCATCTGTCAATTAGATCCTGCTTCCACCCTCCTCCTAAAATCTGATATCCATTATTACTGAGCCTCTCTCCCATCTGATTAACAGATCCATAAGAACATAAGTTGGGTTAGAGTCATTACAGCAGAAAGCAAAACTTTATGAAGCAATGCAGAGTGAGCTGGAGAAGGCAGGGGTTATCAAAACAATGAAATAAGTCTTGAACAAGATTTAAAAATTGAAAAAAGAATACAGGAAGTCAAAAAGAAAGTTGAATAAAAATGGTGCTCGCTGCCCTAAAAACAAATATGGACTCATTTTCAAAATCATGACCGTGTTTGGAAACAGACCTGCTAACCAGGTGACTGGAGCACTGCACTCCACAACCGCTTTGGAGGAATCGGGTAAATTGTTATTGTTGTTTACTTGTAATATTACTACAGACTTTTATTACATTTGGTACATGTAGAAAGCCTTCCAAGGATCCATCAAACAAAATAGCATATCATTAAATGCTCAGTTGTGTTTTGTGTGTTGGACCTGTGTTGTAACTAGGGCTTTGAGTCGTGAACTAAGCAGAAATAAGGATGCAATCAAACACAGCATTTCTGCAATACTGATAAGTGCTGATGTCTGTATAACTTTTAAGACCAATGTGCTTTGTTACAGCAATGCCAATAAGACTCACATCTTGCTTGAAAAGTCAGTGACTTAAGTGAAATTTACCAATCCTGTCTTTCATGTGCTTGTTTTGACATAGGTGAAGAAAATGCAGGTGGACAGGAGCATCACTTTTTAAACTGATTCACGTGAAAGATTTATATATTACTTGATTGTCTGTATATTTGTCAAATAAAAGTTTACTAAAATCTTTTGTTCTTTTCTTGCTCTACTGTTTAAAAAGCAGCTAACATGAGGTTAGACAGTGCTAGTCCTCGTGCGCCTACCTAATGACGATGTGAGGCTTGTATGGAATGTTGATGTTGTGCCACAAACATGGATGTAGTCTGCAGCAGAACATTATTTAAACTGATTCACCAAGCTAAAAATTATGTAAGCATTTGCAGTAAATTAAAAGTCTTACGTTCATCACATTGAACAAAACATCTTTGTTGTTACTTCCAAAACAGTACCCCTCCAACAGTGACATTCACACACTGATGTCATTGTTCTATCCTTTTGGCACCAAGTGAACGTGAATACAAGATCAGACAAGTGCAGGTGCTATGCAGGGGTACGTTTCCCAAAAGCGCCCATTAACCACTTATATAGTTGGAACCATTCAGTTGCAAGGTTCTAGCTATAGCAAATATGCTTTTGGTAAATGTTTCCCAGAACTGTTTTTCAAGCAGAGAACACAAAGAATCCAAAATCAGAGTATCTGACTAAATATCCAATTCTGGGTTAGTGGAGATCGTTTACAAGGAATCCTTAAAATGAATCAGATACTGTGAAAAGAAATATTTACAAGATCAGGGGTATGTTTCCCTAAAGCACAGTTGCAATGCAAGTATTTCCAACTACCACAGTTTGAATGATCAAAGCAATTATGCTGATAACTTACATCAGGTTGGGTTGTGAAAATGTGAAACGAAGTGGTACAAATCAGGCACAGTACAGCTCAAGTAGTGACAATCAAGAGGATGGCTGTTGCCATGTAAACCACTCTATTGCAGATTTTCAATTCAATTCTGTTAAAAAAAATTCTATAGCACATTTTCACAACATTTCATTGTCTCAAAGCGCTTTATATTATCCCTGACCAAAGCTCCCAGTGAGCAAGCCAGAAGCAACAGTGGCAAGGAAAAGCTCCCTAGAAGGAAGAAGCTTTAGGAGAAACCAGATTCAAAGGGGGGGCTCATCCTCCAGGGATCAGGAGAGGAAGTAAAATGAACAAGATAACAAAATCCTAATTTACAGTCCAAATTTTTAAAAGATTTTGTCTCAATGCGACAGGAAGGTGATAGCACGCAGTTACTTATGACGTCACAGTATTTATTTAATCCTACAAAAGGACCAGAAAAAATTAAGACCTTTGTAAACAAAATTCAGTACTTTGTAAAAAAAAAAAAATATATATATATATTCTATACTTTTAAGGCCTTACTGTCACGCTGGGACGACGCACGGAGCGTTGAAAAAGTGCAGGAAGCAAAAAGTCGGGGCAGAAACGGGGTTTAATAGGAACAGTGACAAAAGAAGCATGCAAACACGGAATAACATTACAATGACCGGACTGGGGAAAAAAACGGAAACGCGGACTAAATACAATGGACTAATTGACAACGATCAGGAACAGCTGGTAAACAGGGGGAATCCACTAGCGGTTAACGAGGGGGCGTGGCACACGAGAGGAGCGGACAATCGGGGCATGAAACTTACATTGATAGTATAGATTTCAATGCTTTCACAACTTTTGGCACCCCGGGTACCCTGTGTGTGAAGCGTCCTTGAGTTTATGAAAGGTACTACATACATAAAAATTACTGTTGTTGTTGAAAATAAAGTTTCCTCATGGGGATAAATAAAATATCACTATACTACCATCACTGTACCTTGACATCCTCTATCTGTACTTCTTCACAGCCCTGCAGCCCTCCTGCTGAAAAAAAGTAAAGTCTAATAAAGAATACAGGCAAAAGTGATCTAATTAGACACTTAGCTAATTAGACAGCGAGCTGTAATCCCTGACATAGACTATATATTCTTTTTTTCAATATAAATCTTTTTGTAAATAAACTTAAGATATATGACAAGGCAGTGGGGGTATTTTTTGTACGTGGATTACTCGTTTAGCCGGATGTAATTGTTGATGATTTGGCATGATCCTGGATCTGTTGGTTTTTCGAAACTCTTGCTGGATGTGTTGTCATAGCAGCACATCCAAATCCTCAAACCTGCTCGAAGCAGGTTTGTTCTATGTAAACAAGGATTAGCTCACACACTTAATCAGTGCCCGTACATGGAAATCTGATGTCATGGCCTCGCCATTCATGAATGAGCGACCAATTGATATCGGTGCGCAAATTATATGAAGAGAATTTAATATAGAGAGGGTATTGTGCGATCGGCAAGATCCTTTATTGCTCCCGGAGGAAATTCTTTTCGAAAGATACCGCTTCACCTGAGACTGAATATTGTATCTTAAAGATTTATTAGCTCCGTATATAGTAGATGTCCAACTACGCGAAGTTGGGCTCTCAAAGCCACACAGACAATGTGCATTGCCTTGAAATATTTCGCAAGCGGCACTTTTTTTGTATACTGTAGGCGATGCGGAAAATATATCAAAGAGTACAATTTGCCAGGCAATTCGCAATTGTTTTTCGCGGACACCTGCGAGTGCAGACAATTAAAGAGGTGTTTTATGCCATTGCAGGTAATGTATACGCAATAAAATCAGTTCTATAAAGAATTTAAAAATCACACTAATATTCTCATTACCCAGAATTTTCAAAGGTTTTGTCTGCCTTCTTATTAGCTTCAAAAGGGATGTTTTATAAATATTAAAGATTTCCTACATTTCGTATACATAAATTTAAAACACACACACACACACACACACATATATATGAATGAATTGTGTCATGTTCACCAGTTTGAAGTATATTTTTGTACTTCACTTTAACTTGTTCCCATGTCCTGTGCTTGTATTTGATCTGTAATTATGACAATAAAATAATAATGAAACATTGGAAACGTAATACTACATTCAAGTGATAAATGAAAGTGAATACGAAAGTTCAAACAAGGAGACCTAATGAATGCAAGTGTGTCCAATCACATCGATCCAGGTTTTATATAAAGAGTAAGTCTAACCCACTTCTTTGTCGTTACAGCTATTCGGTTCGCCCACCTCCTCCCCTCCCCGTCCTGGTTCAGGGTTGGCTCCTTTGCCTCCTGCCTGGTCACCCAGCCAGATCTGTCGGCTTCAGAGTCGATGGAACCGACGACCAACAGACGGGCTTCACCAAATCACTCTTCTCATACTCATTTAAATGGTTTAACCAAATAAACACTCGTGTCAACTATCTATTGAGGTCTCCTTGGTTGAAATATAATAATTAAAAATTATTTACACATTTAATTTGTCAGACACTTTTTTCCAACCGTCTTTTCTGGTTTGGGCCGCTTTTGATGTGTTTCCTTTAGTACATATTAAATCTTTGAATTCATCATACCCCTCTAATAAAAGGCGAGAGATTTGCCGATCAAGTTTTCTGGACTCTATATATATGGGCTTTTCAAGCAGCGCGGGCGTGCGCAATCATCTCAGATGATAGGATCTACTACACAGCTGCATTTGAAAAACCAACTTATCCCGGATGAGTTTCACCAGCATTAACTCATCCAAGATGAGGCATCTGATCTCGGATGATTTAAGCAATGTACGAAAAATACTCCTAATTTCTTTACAGTCACCAGAAGTACCGTGTTCCATAATGCCAATATTGTCAATTTCACCATGTATGGCACCATTGTCTTACTACCAGTTTCCATGAGGTTACTGTTTGGGCTCATGGTAGATGGAGGGGCGACAACCTCATTCCCTGTAAATTCCTCTTTGTAATTCTTTCGTATCTTCCTCACATCATCTTCTTCACTGCTCCTGCCAGTCTTACCTACAATCTCAATTCCTTTTAAAACAAAACAATTTCCTGACCCCTGCCGAAAACAGGTTCCTGTTAACAAGTCTTTTTGTCAAGGAATGGGATGACATTTAAAATAATTGTGAACAATACAATGCCCAAAATGCACAAAAACAACCAAAGAAACTTAGAATGGCTGAATTGCTTACCTCCCGCTGATTCTTTTCCAGAGTTTTTTCAGCTTGCTCTGCAGACTTCTGAGGGGAAGTCTGCTCCTCATTGCCACTGGGGTGGTGGGTCAAGCGAGTATATCATAATGTGACAATGCTGCCTATTCTGTACATACATTATATACATACACTATACAGACACTCCTCTACTTACGAACTTTCAGACATACAAACGAAGAGAACTATAAGTCCAAATTGTGTTCATTGGGCTCCCGTTTCCTGTCTTCCATCATTTTTTTTTCTGCACAGCAATTCCGCCTAGTACAACTTCTGGCCGCTACTCCTGCCGCACCAGCAGCAGAGCGTGCATACTCCCAGCATCGTAGTTCTTTGTACTTGCGTATACCCTTAAAATGATGTTGAATAACAACTTACGAACATTTCAAGTTACAAACGGCTGTTCGGAACATATCTCGTCCACAAGGAACTTCCAAACCTTATATTCCCAGCTATCGTGCATAACCTACACTCTGCACACCCTGTGTGCTTGATTACTACTATATACTAAAAACTTAAGTTCCACTAATACTGTTCTGTGCAAACTACTGTGTGCCTGATCGAAGGGCGCCCCAAAAGGTGGCTGCCCTTCACAGACAGCTTGTTCTACAAAGAGCAAGTTGATGGAGGTGTAAAAAGAATTTCCCCATGAGGGACAATAAAGGTTAAATTAATATACGAGTGTTGACATTGATCAGCTGTTAAAAGTAGTTACATATGTTGTTATGCATAAAATAACATAAATGTAGGTAAAGTTTTTGTGATGAAATATAGATGGCCATAAGAAGGTAGACAGCAATTTATTTTTAAAAGGATACTTTTCTGATGCAGTATTACTTAGGGGTGAGAAGGGGATACAGCCTGAAGAAACAACAGAACAAAACATTTTTGGTACTTTGGTATGAATCTCACTTCACTGGTAAGAAATATGGCATGTGAATCACGTGAAGCACACCATGTAGGGTTTGCAGTTCTCTTTCTTTTGATGCAATCTTTTCCTCCAGAGCTGGTTTTCTGAGTTCAATCTGTTCTTTTTCTTCTTGCATTTTCAGGAGTTTCAGTGCAGGCAGACTCTGGCAGTACTGAGTCTTGTGTTGCTCAAACACCTTTGTGTAGGTTTCGGTTCTTGTGTCATACATCCTCCTTGAATGGAGAACAATTATTTCAAGTAATCTGGTTAAGGTTCAATAAAATGTTGTTTTATAGACTTCTGTCTGAGATGTCACCAGTGTGCTACACTCACATGTCTTGGGTGTAGTTCTCCTCTCTGTTTTGTAGTTCCTCCTGAAGAGCACATCTAAACTGGAGCAGTAGGCTGTTAGTTCCCCTCAGGCTAAGGATTATATATATAAAAAGTCACATCAGGTATATTTTGATGACAAGACAGGGATGCTGATGGATCAGACATAACCTTGTATAACAGTGACACCATATTGCCATTCACAACCTGTTAGTTGAATATTTGTTTCAATTCATATCTCTGACCTTTTAATGCTGTCTTTGTAATGCATCACTAATTTCTGCCCATGACACAATTCCTTCTCAAGCTTCTCAGTACTTTGTTTGGTTCTGTCCATTTGTTCCCTCTTTTCAGCATTTTTTTCCTGGTAAACTTCAGTAGAAAAATAAATCAATAAATAAAAGTGGTGTTTCATAAATTCAGGATCAATAAACCATATAAACACAGGAAAGATGTAATATAATTAATGACTAACTGTGAATTTGCTGTTGCATCTCATTCTTTTTCAGACAGAGTTTCTGTAACTGCAGAACTGAAAACAGAAAGTTAATCAAACCAAATACACAACTCTATCGTATATACAAGCACTTCATATTTTTCTGTATTATACGTGGTATATGGGCATGTTAGTAATCTTTCAACAGACATTTTCATTTGAACTGGATTTAACTGAGATATAATTGTGCTGTGCACTCCAACTAAGAACATTGTGCTCGATGTCACAATAGGTGTAAATTTAAAGCAAAATGTTAAGAAGCAAAACTTGTATACTAAAGTTGCAATATATGTTTGCTGTCTTATGCTGTTATAACTATGTAGTACTGTATTTGTCGCCACTAAGGGTCGCTGGTGCAACTATTCAAGAGAGTGTTTTTTACCGAGGTGAAATCAGTTTTAGGTTGGATATTCGACGGATATTCAGATCCACACTCTCCAGACTTAGCGGCGGGGCATCACTCACGCTAGCCGGCATAAGGCGGTCGAAAGACGGCCAGATCAATTTACAGCCTCTGTGGCGCTAGCGCGCCGCTGACTTAGGGACCGTCAACGAATTACTGTCAGAATAATAAAATACTGATTGCTTGCAATAACACCAATGCAATGGGACCCAGTAGCTCCAAAATGAGTGCATATTCTGCAACTACCTGACATGCACAGGACACAGTGAACTTTACTCGTTTTTAACACTTTATTGCATTTTAAAGTATCATTCTAAAAGGGAAAAGTGGGTAAATAGATTTCTTTCAATAGCTTCTAGGCCGTAGGAGCCTGCGACCCAAAACCTAGTAAGAATTGTAGTACTACCTAAGGCCTATAGGACACAGCAACTCTCATTCAAGTTTAACCCTTTGTGTACTTGATATGATATTTTTTTTTCAAAAATTAGGCCTTTTCTGTCAATAGCTTCTAGCCCGTAGGAGCCTGTGACGCAAAGCCTAGTACCAATTGTAGTACTTCATGAGTCCTATGGGACACAGCAACTTTTGTATCACTTCAAGCGCTCTATATGTATTTTTAGTGTGAAACACAAGGTGTTTGAATTTTTTGCTCACAACTAGTCCTGGGAAAAAAAATTGAAATCAGGACTGTAGCACCCACAAATTGCCTACTTCAGATCCAGGTGAGTTGTTGGAGACGCTCCTTATCATTCTGATGTGTATAGAAGTACAAATATATAAGAATGAAGTCCCGACCCCAAATATTTGTCTAATGATGCATTGCAAGTCAAACGTCCAAACACCACATGCATCTGAATTAGACACTGAAGGAGACCTTGTGCTTCATTTAACGACACTAAAGGGCTCTGACCATGTGTCGGTTTTTCATGCACTGGGTATGAGAATGTGTTGATGACCTAGGTCTGAGGGAAGCGGGGATTTGGAAGGACGGGATCTATAAAGGAAGGTAAGGCACAGGAGATGCTGAGAACACAGAATAAAAGCTCAGTAGGTCGCATGAAAACAAAAATACCTGACATACAATGTGGGGGCAATCCAGGCATTAAAGGCAGTGGGACAGATGCAGTCACTTAGTCGTCTGACTAGGGTAGGTATGGGATGTGACAGTAAATTTCTGAAAATTTCTTAGAGGTGCTATATACTGGGTTTTATTAAAATTGAACATGATTGGGGTGACAATTTCACACTAAAAATACATATAGAGCGCTTGAAGTGATACAAAAGTTGCTGTGTCCCATAGGACTCATGAAGTACTACAATTGGTACTAGGTTTTGCATCACAGGCTCCTACGGGCTAGAAGCTATTGACAGAAAAGGCCTAATTTTTGAGAAAAAAATATCATATCAAGTACACAAAGGGTTAAACTTGAATGAGAGTTGCTGTGTCCTATAGGCCTTAGGTAGTACTACAATTGTTACTAGGTTTTGGGTCACAGGCTCCAACGGCCTAGAAGCTATTGACAGAAAAGGCCTAATTTTAGAGAAAAAAAAATCATTTCAAGTACACAAAGGGTTAAACTTGAATTAAAGTTGCTGTGTCCCATAGGCCTAAGGTAGTACTACAATTGGTACTAGCTTTTGGGTCGCAGGCTCCTACGGCCTAGAAGCTATTGAAAGAAATCTATTTATCCACTTTTCCCTTTTAGAATGATACTTTAAAATGAAATAAAGTGTTAAAAACGAGTAAAGTTCACTGTGTCCTGTGCATGTCAGGTAGTTGCAGAATATATATGCACTCATTTTGGAGTTACTGGGTCCCATTGCATTGATGTTATTGCAAGCAATCAGTATTTTATTATTCTGACAGTAATTCGTTGACGGTCCCTAAGTCAGCGGCGCGCTAGCGCCACAGAGGCTGTAAATTGATCTGGCCGTCTTTCGACCGCCTTATACCGGCTAGTGTGAGTGATGCCCCGCCGCTAAGTCTGGAGAGTGTGGATCTGAATATCCGTCGAATATCCAACCTAAAACTGATTTCACCTCGGTGTTTTTTTTTTCGTTACTCTGAGAGAGACTTTTTTGTTGTGTGCTGATCTAATAAAAAAAGAAGAGTTCTCTGACTCCGTCCCTTTTCCTTCGAGTTTATCGCTGTTGATGCTGCAATTGTTCAACACAAAAAAAAACTCTAAAACTTGTGCACACCTGAAAACATTCGCTTGCTGAAAAACTTAAATTCGGGAAACCCAGTAATTAAAGACGGTTTGTGTTTCATAAATATAATAGTGAAAACTTTTCGACATGTTTGATAATGCATCTTAAACAACTTCAGTGATTATCACAAGCATACATATTGCAGTTTCACAAAAGAATAAACAGGATGCAACTCACCTAACTGTAATAAAAGAGCATCGGCGTCTGAAGAATCTTGCTCCTCCATTTCAGCCGCTACCTAACGAGACGTGATTAATTGACTTTAATCTGGCGTTAAATGCTTATTCCTTCTTCATTACGCGATATCATATCTGAACAATAAACCGTCTGGCATGTTCATTCATCAAGAGAAATAAACGTACGTGACGTTGGTATGATAATATACATTAAGAAAAATGTACAGTAAAGGTTCTCACGTGGGAAAATTTAACATGTACTCTTCGTGCAGCTTTACACTTGCTCACACTAACCCCAACAAGCTATATTTTACGTTTAGTAAAATTTTAACGCGTGACAAGATATGTGGAGAGTAACTTCACTGGTTTAAAACTATTACAGTAACGGTACCGTCACGAGGATAGGACCGTGCATGCGCTCCGCCCGCGCGTATCCCACGGCCGAATGGTAGGTCCTATGTTCTTTTCCTTACCACTTATCATTGACCTCGGTGGAAAACGTCGACATGAGGTGAAAGTAAGGAATGAAGAAAGTCAAAAGGACCTAGGAAAAACAACTGCGACGCCCCGAGAATATGACTGCACTTGCACTCTTCTACACTATTACGCTACTACGGATGTTATGGACGTGAATCTGAAACTACTATGCTCCGAAGAGCACCGTGAAGCTAGCAAGAATGAGAGCCGTTGAGAGAGATGCGACACTGATTGATCTCGCCGCCACGCAATCACGTGGTTCATATAGCCTTCAATAATTCCAAACAAACCCCGCGCTGCTGTGGTCTCTTTTGGGCAGATAGCCCAAACGGTAAATATTTAAATATTAAACATTAGTGTGTATTTTTAACTGCCTTTACATTTACTACATATATGTTAATATCAGTTTGGAATACGAATTGGTGGAGCGACAAATTAAACAGTTATATTTGTGGAAGGAAAGAGTTTAATAGTGGTAACTTTTCGATATCACAACGCTGGTTCTTTTCCTAACGGGATACATCACTACCATAACTCATGCTACAGAGCAAAATTGCTCTGGAGCAGTTTAACTTTCAGGATCACTGATCTCACAGTGCTTGGATCAATTGAATACAAAAAGCAGTATATTATGTGACTTAACAAATCAGCAGTGGTGGAATGTAACAAAGTATTTGTACTTCGTTACTGTACTTAAGTACATTTTTACGTATCTGTACTTTACTTAAGTAAAAATAATAATGCATGCTTTTTATTTTACTCCATTACATTTTGCGGCAATTATCTGTACTTTCTACTCCACTACATTTCTACAATTTATGCCGTTAGTCGTTACATTTTATAAACACAATTTCCTCAAAATCTTGCATGAAAAAATAGTTAGCCTATTGCGTTCTGGCGTTGTTTGCCATTTGTGGCTTTATTAGCTCCAATGATGGCAGAGCGTGCGTCAATTAGCAGCAGGAGCTGGTAGACTGGCTTGAGTACAAGAAGACGAGACATTCAACCTGGCGCCACACCTCCACTAGTGTTTGGTTACTGTTGTGTTTCTCTTTTACTGCTCTTAACAGATGTGTTGAATAGTTTTGCAAATACATAAATGATTTAAAGATATATCATGCCCTGATTGGTTTATTCTTAATGGTATATTAGTGGGTAAAACCTAGTAGATAACTTGTCATCCACATAATTCTAAATTATGGTACACACAGTATTGCAGAGTGCACACACAATAAGCACACCAAACCTTCCAATACACATATACTGTATAGTTGCTTGTAATAATTACGAGCAATGACATCGGTAGAGGCGTAAGTCAGTATATCTACTATTCTTTTACAAAATGGCACACCCCAGATGTTGAGACAAGCCATTCTGTGAGTACTTTTACTTAAAAAAATACTTTAAAGTAAATTTAAATGTAAGTACTTAGTACTTTCACTTAAGTAAGATTGTTGATGTAGCACTTCTACTTTTACTTGAGTACATATTTTGCAGGATATTTGTACTTTTACTTAAGTACTAAGCTTCAGTACTTCCTCCACCACTACAAATCAGCTATAGTTTTATATTGGGCTGTCCCCTAGCTCCACTACACATCTCTTATATTTTATACGCAGGTGTTTCATGCATTCAACATAAGACAAATAAAAATCAATGAATACCAAAAACTACTCAAATTAAATAGGCAAGTTTGGTTAAAGGTGAGCCCAGCTGGTGACACTGCAACATAGAATGGGAGGCTAACAGGAATTTGGGTTTTAAATAAATAAATAGAAGAATTTGTTAAATGGCTTCAATGTTGGCAATGTAAGAGGAGATGGCAGGACAAGAGGAAATGGTGGAGTGTGGGTAAAGATGTGTGGGAATGATCTAGAGCCAGGGAGGAAGGTGTGGGTAGCTCACTATGTACTGGGCACGCCTACGCAGGTGTCACCAATTTAAATAATAATTTCTCCCTACTACCACCACAACCACTACTGACTAGTGGGGGTGCAGGATGTTCAAGCACCCCTCTCTCTCTAAAATGGCACCTACTTGGGAGATCTAAAACAAAACACAAAATCTATCCCATGAACATTCCAGTCAAACTCTGCATCCTTCTGGTCCTATGCATCCTTGGTCCTGATGATGAAGGAACATGCGCACTGAAATTATAATGCTGCTTACAATCTAAATTATCACTGAATTATCACTCTGCAACTGTCTTGAAGCCCAAAGAGAAGACTTTGACTGTTTCATTAAAACTGCCTGTGACAGAAATGCCCCACTTCTCAAGTACAGTAATAATAAAGAGAAGTCCTAACACATACAGTGGTACCTCGGTTCTCGAACTTAATCCGTTCCGGACTCCGGATCGAATCCTAAAAAGTTCGAGTTCTGATCGAATTTTTCCCATAAGAAATAATGGAAAAACAATTAATTGGTTTCCGGCCCCCCAAAATTACACCTAAATATGTTTTTTATTTTTTTAGCATTTAAACACAAAATGAACAGGATAAAACAAGAAGAGCATTTTTTTCTTAATGGCTTCCAAAACGATAAAGATCTTATCCCAACATTTCCCCTATCCTGCTCCGATCGTCCGCTCCTTCCGGGTGCCACGCCCCCTCCTTAACCTCGTGTGGGATCCCCATGTGATCAGCTGTTTCTGGTTGTTGTCATTAGTCCTCTGTATTAATGGTGCGTTCGTTTTTCTCTCGGAACTCGGAAATTCCGAGTTGAGTGACATCACGTCCGACAATCTCCCGTTCGAGCTACCCACATCTCGGAACAAACATGGCTGCCTCCATGAACACGTTGCTGTGTGTTGTTGCTTTATATTTTAGCAGATTTGGAGTTTTCCAAATGGAGAAAATGGAGGAATGGAGATTTTTCCGAGAGACAAACAAGAAACACGAACCAGTCAAACCACATTAAAAGCTTTATAAAATATTTTAGTACATTCATAGCGACATTATTTTTTCGATCGGTAAGCAAACTACAAACAAACCAAGTCACCATGTTGAAATTACGTCACAGGGGCAACTCGGGCAACAAAATCTGGTCCGACTTCAACGTCATAAAAGGGGCGTGTTTCCGACGGGAAGTGACGTTTTTCATGACGTTTTCATCCGAGTTCCGACTTGGAGAGAAATAATCTAACGCACCATAAATCCGCGTTTCAGTTTGTTTCCCCAGTCGACTTGCTTACAGCGCTTGCTTAAAGCAACGCATTCTGATCCTGACGCAATGCATTACGGTTAGATGCATTGCGACCTCTCACCCGGCTGCACAAACTGGAACCGCCTCCGTGACGACACACCTTTGCTCTTATTGGCTGAAGAGTTTAGTCACCCGCATGACGTTTGTATCCCAGGCAGTTCCGATGCGTAATCTGCTATTTCTACCAAATATCACGTAAAGCAGTGAGAACTGGTTTTCAGTTAATTTACCTGGTAAAATAAAGTTTAAATAAATGACATAAATGCTCTAATAGTACACGTAAGTTAGTGGTTTATTTATTGTTAGTTACTGTAATGTTGCACTGCTTTATTTAGTTAATCGTGCAGTCTCTGAAGAAGGCATTCAAGTAAGAATTGCATTGTAGTCTGTACATGACAATAAAAACTTTGAATCCGGTCCATTGTTTATTTTTATTATTGCTCTGTATTCGTTAATTTGTTCGTGAATACTTTTAGGTTGTAACATTTGTACAACTGTTAGGTAACTTTTTGGTGAGCAATGGTTAACAAAATGATATAAAGTGCAGTGTATTACCTGATACAGTATTTTTAATAAAATAGCATTATCACCAACAAGCGCTGCTACTACAGCAAATCTAACTTTGCTCTCAGCGGAGGCGGACGCACTTCTCTCCCTCTCCCTCCCCTTATCTTCCCTGCTTTGCTCCTCTCGTTTCGTCTAGTCTACTGTCTTACTGTCTATACTTGAGAGACTCTCTCAGCCCTGCTCTTCAAAACTAAGGAAATTATGGATTTGATCAACTGGTCTCTCAACGCAATTGACACCATCTTCTCGACGAGAAGCCCAGGTTCAGGGGAACCTGACTGTCCTGCAGGAACATACGCAGCTGGCTACACGATGGACGGATGGGAGAAGTGGAGGGTCGTATGTCTGGCAGCTCTTTCCGTGGAGGACATCGAAGACATTTACCTATTCGGAACCATGATTACAGGTCTGATGCTGATTGGATTAGGCATTGCCCTGACTTATCGGAAATTGAAGAAAACGATGACAGCCGCTCAAAGCCCAAATAGGTTGGCCGGGATGATTGACGGACTTGGCAGAGCTGTTGGCGCCCAGACTATGGCTATAGATCACAAACTGGATAACATCACTGTGTCTAATGACCGCAGATAATAACATCATCGTGACTATGGACCGCAGATTTGATAACATCACGGAGAGGCTCACGGCTCTGCAAAGGATGGCTGCGCCCTTTATCAACAGAAGGGAAAGTTGTTGTTTTATCCTGTTTAAGCACTACTTCTCATTTCTGGCTCATTAAATCGGTCGCACACACTATACCGTCCAACTTATCTGTGGACGTGTTGCTACGGAGTTTTATACGTGAAGCACCGCGCGTAATGTGTTATCAAGTGATATTGCTAACAATGGCTACCAATTAACCGGTCTAGAATTGGATTTCATGATTAGTTGGATTATTTGTCGGATTTAAGGTAGTTCGCGCTAATTGTAAGTAAACAAAGGTAAAGGCCATTTAAACTGAGGTACCTTAAATCCGACAAGTTGTCCGGCTAAGCAAAAAATCTTGCTTTTTCCATATGGGTCCATGGTATTGCTACTTCTGTGGCAAATGGAACAGATCCGACTCTGGAATTAAATGGAATGCAGCATAAGCTCTAGCAAGCCTGTAATGCTCCACCCAGTGTCCTGAAGCAAAGGTCCACCGGCTCCGACAAGACTGGACCCAAATCACCTGATCACCACATCAAAAGGGACACCTCACCCCCACTGGGCGGCCAGAACCCCACAGCCAAATTCCAGCGACAAGGCGTGGCTGCGTCAAGACACAGATGCATCCTACACTCGCTAACTCACACCAATACAGGAGGTATTACCCCAGACTAACATTAGGGACTCATACACCCATGTTTGGTCTTGTTTGAATGGTCACAGTACGACGGGCACAATACTCTCAACCTTAAAGCGGCATGTTTTCACATAAGAGAAATATAGAAAATAAGACTAAACCCACCCAAGTGGAGGATCTTATCACCTGGTAGAACAAAGGAATTGTCACATTCCTCCTAAAGCAATTTGATTGGCTGAGGGTCTGAGAATTGATAAGATCAACAGTTCTCCAAGACACACACACAAGATCAGAGCAGGCCCTAAAATAATCAATCACAACCTTTTATACAGTCTGTCACTTGGTTTGGAATACTTAAGGAAGAGCTCCAGAGTAGCACGGGGAGTCACTCTGTAATCAGAGCTCCCACATAGTGCTGCATGAATCTACATCTGTAATCAGATATTTTCTGCAGTTACTATGTGTCCACTCAGCTGAGGTATGGAATTGTTGTATACTTTTAATTGGATTATATAGTTTAGGAATTGTGGCCACATGTTAGAATTACTATTATGTTATATTTGATTAAATTGATGTGATATACAGTATATTAATTGTGAATAAACTGTGTTTTGATTACTTCTTGGCTGTCTGACTTTGCTAAGCCTCTGCATGTTCCTCAGAGACTGGGGTTATTCTAACACTCTCTTGCAGCCTCTGACTCGACTCCGTTTCTCCGAGACCCGATGCGGCTGCCCAAGTTACGGTGAATACCGGCTCAGCCTCTGAGGTGCGCACATGCTGGGTTACGGTAAAAGACCGGCTCAGCCTCTGAGGCGCACATACGCTGGGTTACGGCAAAGTCCGGCCCAGCCTCTGAGGCACGCACATGCTGAGTTACGGCACAAAGTCTGGCTCAGTCAGGTACGCACACGCTGGGTTACGGTAACATCCGGCCCAGCCACTGAGGCGTGCACACACTGGGTTACAGCAAAGTCCGGCCCAGCCTCTGAGGCGCGCACACGCTGAGTTACGGCAGACATTGACTTAACATCTGTGGCCCTCACTAGCTCAGATTCGACAAGTGTCAGCTGAGCTTCTGGGGCGTTCTGGGCCGCCGGGTCCTGACGGGTATCTAGGCTAGCACTGTATTACATTGTAGTGATTTCCCAACTAAACCTACATAGCAGATCCACGGATCGCCTTATCGGCTGAGGCGAAACTGATGTTCCCCATCATCCGGGATTAGTGGGAGTTCAGCAATAGAAGGCACAGCCCAGAAGTAATCTAAATAACAGAAATGTCATGACTAAAATTGCCATAAAGATCTTTAATTAAATTGGAGTCAGATATAATTCGGTCTTTACCTAGAACGGGTAAGTAACTTTACAGAAGCGCTCGGAAGGATCCACACGCATTTCAAGCCTTCGGCTGTCCAATTGGATTCTGCCATTGGGCCAGTGGACGGTTCCCCTACAATTGTGCGGAAAAAATACTGATTCCGCTACTGAGCTACAAGTGAATTGCCTTCCTATTTCATGGTCCGAGTTTCAGAAAGGTCCTATCATCAATAGAACCGGCGACCTCCTTTTAAACACCAGCAGTGACATACTTCAGCGTATCATACCTTTTGTTTTTGTTAATGGGCAATAGCATTAGCATACTGCTATCCCATCAAAACAACAATGAGGCAGTCACTAATCCTCACAGCAGCGGAGTCAGTGACCCCCCAAAAAAGCCGTAAAACCCATAATACAGTCATGCTTATGTCATATGTTTTTGTGCTTATTAATTTTCCAAAAGATTTATCTTGTGGAATTAATGTTAATCCCACAACAGTAATAAAATAATATGGAAGTAAATTAATGACAAATGTCATTGATAAAAAAATACATTGAATATTACACTTATCGAATAAAACCGCATTACATTAATGATGCTTTGAATTTTTGGGGACTGCATGTAATTTAATATGTGTATACATTTAAACATTGAATATTTAAACTGAAAACATTTCAATTGTAATTTCATTGCTTATATATCCAATATAAAAATATTCGGCTTCCAAAATTCAGTTCCAAAACATACAGCTTTTAAAGTGCATATTTATAATTCAGCCACATGAATTCAGTGAATTTATTTTGACCTCAAAATAAAAAAAAACAAAACAAATTCAGTTGAAAATGTTCGATGTGTTTTACTCGCATCCTTATTATTCAAGTGGTAATATTCTGTCCTCTTATTTTTGCTTTACAATATTAAGTCCTGTTATTTTTGCTTTTTCAAAATACGTTGCAGCAATTTCAGTGGTTTAAAATACGGTCCAAAATTCAACTTTCTATACGGGTTAGGGTAAATTGCGGATTCTGCCAAACTTAAACAAAAGGGCCTTCGAGGAGCTCAGCAATGCGGTGCAACTGCACAGTCAATACAATACAGTTGTCCGAAATCGTATTTTTCTTAATGTTAAGATAAATTTCATTGTTGATTTGTTAAACATGTGAAAATGTTCTATACATTATCTGTTGGGCGTTCTCTGGTCGAGGATAATCTGCATTTTTCCCTTCTCTGTTGTCCCGTCAGAATTAGACAGATGTGGATGTTGTTGGAGTCAGAACTCCGCCGGGTCCGTTGATGAGAAGAGATACACTGCACAGTCGAGGAGTGGTTGCAAGTCACCAGTTTATTTCTAACAGTTTGCATGCAAGCTGGGAGCAAACATCCGACATACATTCAGCATGTACAAGAAGATGCTCGAACTCTAGGGGTCGGCTCTAGGTCTTTATAGGCCTTTTGGGGTGTGGCCCCCCTCGTCTGTACTTTTCCATCTACGTGACTACATCATACTTTAACTTTGCTCTAGTTAGTATGTGTGCATGTTCCCAAACAAGGGTAAAATATGAGTGTCAGCAATATGATGGGTTCCTGTTCTCTTGCTGTCTAGAACAGGGTCATCTTGACCTGTTCTCTTGCTGTAAGTTCCTGCTTTCTCCCATTTACGGGCAAGATCACCTCATCCCAGTCTCAGTTCCCCTGTCTATTCTCTTCATTGGGTTAGAGGCCATGCAGTTATAAAATTATTAGTTGTATTCTTATATGTTTAACCCTTCAATTTCCCCCTTTTGATCTCCGCTAGGAGATCACTCTGATTATAAGTAGTATATGTAATCATGGTGATTAATATGTAATCAATAATACGTGATTATGGTGATTAATATGTAGCAGGTGATTAAAAACAGTAATAAAGAAATTAACCTGATTATAGGCAATCATAGTATGAAATTTTGCTTCCCCCTTTTGATCTCTGCAAGGAGATCACCTTACAGGCGGGTTTCCTGCGGAGGGCCATCATCTCCCTCCTTTATTATACGCAGGAAAGACATCTGCGGGCGATACATGTCGTCCTCCCGAGGAGGAGCCTCCTCTTTTCTGGCGGGCAGAAGAGGTAGCATCTGCGCATAAGCGTTATCCCGCTTCTCTATCACCGTGGTAATAAGACGAACTGACAGTGCGCGTGCACAGGGAATACAACAGCATCCACAAGTCACTAAAATAGCAGTAAACGTAGCCATGGATAATAGTAGTGAAGTTATCAAGCCTTTCCATTGTCCGAACACGGAGGTCAGCCAATCGTCCAGGATGTTATTAATCCCGGAGTGATCATGCATCGTTTTGGAGAGGGTCCGAAGGCCCTCAAGTGCCCTGGTAACTGACCCGTCTGGTGCGGTGTTATTGGGGATGAAAGTGCAACATACTTCCCCAAACATAGCACACACTCCCCCCTTTTCAGCTAACAACATATCGAGTGCCATCCTATTCTGCACCGCCATGAGGGAAGTCGGGCCTAATTGTTCTGCCAGACCCGACACTGCATCTCTAGTTAAGTTGGAAAGGCGCAAAACGTTGTAGTGGACATAATTAATCCGATCCACATTTTTATTAGGTGTGATGGGAAACAAAGCCGCGACAATGGGAATGTTCTCAAATCCCGCGGCTACCTGGTCGGCCAATTTAAACTCATCTGGCACTCCCCTCGGTATTCCTATTGCGTCAATATAGGTTGGGGAGTCTACCGTGGGGTCAAAGGTAGGGATCCCACGTCTGTGTCTAATGAATGTGGTCGTTTTTTGTACTGCAGTAAGTAGTGGTGCGGCCGTGCTTGCCAATATCCCTGAACGTTCCCCTATCAGAACTAAAGGCGCCCCTAACCTTACCATGGCGCACGTTCCCTGGCCGCTAAAAGGCATCCTAACATATAACTTCCTCCGGCCACAATACCAATAGAGACCCGACCGGGCCACATGTCCAATCAGGGTGTCACAGGAACCATTAAGTACGGTCCCGTGGCACCACTCACTAGGAACGTCCCCAATATACGGGCCCGTTCCCGTGAAGTTGAAACAGAGATATTCTCCTATTCGGGGAACAAATGGGCCTGCTTTGGTCCTAGGATCAATAGGTGGGAAGAGGGATGCCAAAGTGGTACAGTTTACAGGGGTGGTTTCTCGGGTCAACGCTATCATACAACCATAGCCCCAAGTGTCTGCGACATGTAATGGGGCCGGTTCTGTATAGAGCTGGGGTCTGGCCGAAGCGCAGGCCACACAGCCCTCCATCTGCTGTTCCTTCGCCGTCTGGGCAATCCAGGACAACCAAAGGTTGCCATCCCTGTACCCTGTGGTCAATCCCAAGATGTCTAAGGGATTCAGCCTGGTATAATCTATTTGGAGCACCCTTGACCCATTCACCTGCGGGGACAGTGTGTCATTCCAGTGTATGCCAGGCCCTCCCTGCGTCTGGCTAGCTTCTCTGGGAGGGTCGACAAACTGGATGCACAGTATGCCCCAGGGGTCCTGTCCGAATTGGTCAACACCCACCAGAACGGTCAGCTGATCCCCTGCCGTCGGGGGACGATGATGCTCCCCCACAGACAGTGCCAGTGGATTCAAGCCCGATCCTCCCCCAGGGGCTACCCTGGAGAAGGTGATGTTACCCCACCAGTTCCTGTTATATACTGGACCAAACGGCACCCAATCCCCAGTGTACTTCGCCACCATGTCCCAGGCACCGCACCCCACATACATATGCCTCACCCAATGTCGACCAGTGGTGCACCCATTATGATAATAATAATCCCAACAAAGCCACACCGCATAACTCCGGTACGACGCATTCTGCTCCTGGCAATTTATCACGTCACATAAGTCGAACACGAAAGTGGTGGGGGTGCCTCTCTGGTACTGAAGCTTCAGAGGGGCCTCTCCCCCTGACCCCACGCACTCGAACGAAGCGGCTTCTCCCGTCTGGACAATGGAAAGCAATATAATCATCAGCAATTTAAGCATTACACACAATACATTGGTTTCCCCCACAAGCCCCCTTTTTATCTTGAATCTCTGCATCTTGGTCCTGATGATCTGCGACGGATGATGTGTTGATTTCTTCAATCAGTCAGGGGTAGACTGCCCTGCTGATCTGCTCAGGTCAAGGGATTATTCTGCCCTTCTGTTGAGACCTGAGTGGCGTCTGGTTCAGCCGAACTGACGCTCTGTGTGTCTTCTCCGAGGTCCCTCTGTATCTCTGCGGTGGTCCTGCCTGGCTCCTCTGCAGCTGCACACTGGCTCCAATGGAACCACGTGTCACCTTTGCCTTTTAGACGAACTGCGTGAGACGTCCTCTCGGTAACTCGGAAGGGGCCGGTCCACCGGGGCTCTGACCACTTCCGTTTGATGACTTTTAGGAGGACCCACTCTGCCGTGTGTGGCTCAGATGGCTGGTTCCCAGGTCTCGTTTCCTGGATCTGTTTGGAGAAATCTGCAACGAGAACTTGCAAACCATCATAATACGACCTCGAATTTCGCTCCCCCTTTTTGTCGGGGGTCCAGGATAACCCTCTCTGGGGTCCTGGAAACTGCCTGCCTGTCTGGAGCTCAAAGGGAGTGAACCCAGTCCCCCTATTTATAGAACACCGTACTGACATCAGTGCCACCGGTAAAGCATCAACCCAATTCATTTTAGTCTGTGCACAGATTTTTGCCAATTTTTGTTTTATTGTTTGGTTCATTCGCTCCACCTTTCCCTGGGACTGCGGATGATAGACAGTCCCGAACGCATGTCTTAACCCCAACGCTTTTTCCACTTTCTGGAGGTCTTCGTTCTTAAAGTGAGTCCCATTATCGGACCGGATCCTATTAGGAAACCCGTGTCTCGGTATGTAATGATTGATCAGAAACTTTATTACAGACGCGCCATCCTCCTTTTTCGTGGGCCATGCTTCCGGCCACCCCGAAAAAGCATCCACACACATCAACACATATCTGAACCCCTTCACTGGAATAATCATGTCTGTGTAATCTATGATGATTTCCTCCCCTGACCTTGTACATGTTGGGAACTGTCCTTTTTCCGGCTTGACTGTGGGTCGCGAGTTATGAACGGTACAGGTCGCACAATCTCGAACGTGTCCCTGCACCATGTCTTTCATAAACGGATGCCACCACATAGTCAAGTTTTCTAACATCTGTTTCACCCCTGCATGTCCAACCCCGTGAGCCTCTGCTAGAACTGCCTGGCGAATACCGGGAGGCAGGGCTGGTTTTCCTTCCTTATTCTGCCACAGGCCCCCCTCCTTGCATCCCCCTTTTCTCATCCACATAGTCTTCTCCTCTGGAGAGGCTTTGTCCTGTTCTTGCTGGACCTTTTCCAGGGTTAGCCTATCACTCAGCCTAAGTTCCTCTTCCACCGTGACCATCTGTTTGGTCACATGGTATCCTGCTGCTCTTTTTGCTTCCTCGTCTGCTACCTGATTTCCCTTTGCTACCATGGTTCCTGACCCTTCGTGGCCCCTGCATTTTACTACGGCCACTTTTTTGGGGAGCATTAGGGCTTCTGCCAGCTGTTTCATCTCTGCTTCATGCTTTATTGGCTTGTTTCCCGCAGTCAAAAATCCTGCTCTGAGCCATTGGCTGAGTTCCACATGCACTGCGCCTACAGCGTAGGCTGAATCTGAATATATGGTGACTTCTTTTCCTTCCGCTAGTTTTAGCGCTTCAATTACAGCTATCACTTCGGCCCTTTGAGCCGACTGGGCTCCTTCCAGCTTTTCTGCAATCAAGGTCACATAGTCCTGTTCTTGTCTAGCAACCACTGCGTATCCTGCCTGCAAACCTCCTGTGTCCGTCCTGAAACAACAACCATCTGTGAACCAATCCTCTGTTCCCTCTATTTTTTCGGCTTCTAGATCTAATCTAACCTTCTCCTCTTTCTGAACTCTGGACTCACACATATGTGGTTCTCCCATGCTCATCCGATCGGCCATGTTAATCCCTTCGTGGGAAAAATTCAAATTGGGTGCCTCTAGTATTTTGCAAAGTCTCTGCTGCCTGAGCGACGTCATGGTAAAGGTGTGTGAGTTTACATAGGCCACCACGCTGTGTGAGGTCAGGAGATGCAACACGTGTCCCATCACTATGTGTGCAGTTTTCTGAATAATTTTAGCCACTCCCGCTGCATGTCTTGTGCATGCCGGATGTCTTTTTTCTGTAGTATCAAGTTTTACGCTCACGTACATCAACACTCTCCGCTCTCCCCCTTTTTTCTGAAACAGGATGGCGTTAACAACGTCACCTGCTTCAGAAACATCCAAGTGGAACGGGAGAGAGTAATCTGGGAGGGCTAGGTCTGCGGCCTGGGCTAATTTCTGCTTTAAGATGATAAAAGCCGCCTCCGACGCCTGGTCCCAATTGAGGGCTGCACTGAGGCGACGCAGGCCGTGCTCCCGGACCAAAGCCCTCAAGGGCTGTGTGAGCCCCGTGTAATCTGGAATGTACGTGCGACTGTAGCCTGTGAGACCTAAAAAGGACAACATGTCTTTTACCGTAGTGGGTTTTGGATGATGCAGGATAGCTGAACGATGAGCCGGGGAGAGACCTGTCCCTGCGCTGGACAACACGCGACCTAAAAAGGACACAACTGTCCGCGCAATCTGCAATTTGTCTTTACTGACCTTGAACCCTTTCTCCGACAGTCTGAGCAGCACGGACTGGGTGGCTTCTAAGGCCGCCTCCGATGTTGGGGCAGCAATCAGGAGATCGTCAACGTATTGGACGAGGGTGACACCCTCCGGGAGAGAACATCCCTGCAAAGCCTGCTTTAAGGCCTGATTAAAAATGCCTGGAGAAAGTGCGAACCCTTGAGGCAGGCGTGTGTACCTTAGCTGACAACCCTTGTACGTGAAGGAGAATATGTCTCTGCACTCCTCTGCTAGAGGGAGACAGAAAAAAGCATTTGCCAAGTCAATACAAGTGAACCACTTCTGTTGTGGGGTCAAATTAGTCAGGGCAACATATGGGTTTGGAACCGGAACCGTGGGGGTCAGCAGGAGGTTGTTTATGACACGCAGGTCATGGGCCATTCGATACTTCCCTGTCCCGGCCTTTTCCACCGGGAGAATAGGGGTGTTCCACGGAGACGTGGAAGGCTCCAACACCCCAGCCTGTAAAAGGCCGTCTATTGTCTCGGCTATCCCGTCCTCTGCTGCCTGCTTATGGGGATACTGTCTGAGCCAGAGGGGACCTTCCCCTGGCTGAAGTTGAAACTGCACTGGTGTACAAGCTATTAGTCCCACATCTGTGGAGCTGGTGGACCACAGTGCATCTGGTAACGATGCCAAGAGGGCTACTGCCTTCGGGTGATCCATCTTTTCACGCCCATGATCTCTAGCTATCTGCTCATGCTGCAAGAGGGCTGTGTCCTGTGCTGCGACCTGTATGCAATAAGTACTGCAGGAGGGTGAAAAGGAGATCTGTGGGATCTGGGTCTGTACCCAGTCCTTGGTCTCTTTGGCCCGTTTAACCATCGGGCCCAAATCTTTGGCCTGATGTTTAGGATGGAGGGCTAGAGAGACATGTGGGACAGCCTCCTGTCCCATCATGTACCAGGTCACTTGTTCTGGGGTAAGCACCGTGGCTGAGGCTACTCCTTCGGGACCCACGTATATATTCCTAGAGGCAACTTGCCATTGGCGGCCTTCCAGGCCCTCAGTAAACAGTTCCTCATACCATTCAGTATTTTCCCTATCATAGAAAAGGGTCACATGAGGTGGGTCAGGGGGGGGCACATAGGGCTCTAGGAGCGAGATCCAGGGCCGCCACGCTGAGTAGGCCGCCAGGATGCCAGTCAGGCCGGGCTCCAGTAGGCCCCAATAGATGTCTGCCAGGGCCTGATTCTGGATGGGCTGGACCAACCACTGTCCCGCCCCCGTGTTCCGGGCGTCACAACGCAGACGAGTGCCTTCCGGCAGGGTAACCACCAGTCCATCCGCACTGCACAAAATCGAGGCGCCCAACTTCACCAGCATGTCCCTGCCCAGGAGATTCACTGGAACTGAAGAAGACACAACAAAAGGGTGGAGGAAGGTCTGTTTCCCCACCGCAACTTTCACAGGTTTCGTTATTGGCAGTCTCTGTTCTTCTCCCGAGAAGCCCACCACGGTCACTGTTGAGGCAGACAAATGATGTTTCTCTGGGACCACGTTAAGAGTGGAATACGTGGCTCCCGTGTCCACCAAGAACGGCAGTACCTTATCCATGACCAGGAGGGAGAGCATGGGGTCTGCCTCCCCTGCCTCCCGGGCCGCTCGTGAGCACCGTCACTGGGGAGGGGGAAACCAGTCCCACTCCCCCCCCTCCATCACCGGGTAGAGCCCTGCTGGGGGAACCGCCTGTGGGTGTGGTGCCATCACCTGTGGGTTGGGTGCCTGCACCTGGCCTGTAGGAGGTCCTCCCCTGCCACGTGCACTGCCAGGAGCGGGTGCTGGACAATCCCTTGCCCAGTGGCCTTCTGCTCCACACCTGTAACAGACACCCGACGGCGGTCCCCCTTGCGGGCCGCCCCTTCTCCAGCCCCGGCCCCTGTATCCCCGACCCCAACCGCCTCGGGCCCTTCCCCACTGTTGGCCCCACCCTCCCGGTTGGTAGGTGGGTGTCCCATTCCAGGGACCCGGTGGTTGAGACGGTGGTCCCTCTGGGGAAACCCCCGCCACCATCTGCCTCCCCTGCCCTGCCTTTTTGTCTTGGATCGCCTTTTTTCTGGCTTCACCCACCTGCAGCTTCAGCAGCTGCGACTGCAGTTCCTTAAGGTCGCCTTCCTCTTTCTGTGTTTCCTCTTTTGCCCTCTGCAAATGATGGACGACATGCCTGTCCCACATCTGAGATTCTGCTCCTTGGAGATCTGGGTTGTTTAATATAGCCCCCTTTACTCCCGCTGGGACTCCCTCCATTACTGCCCGCCTGAACCATTCCCGCTGCGCCCCATCCTGCCCTGGATGGCACCCGGTGTACCGGGTCCAATCCTCTTTACATTTATCCAAATATTCTCTGGGGTGGAGCTTCGGATCCCATGTAAACTTTGGGATCACTGCTCCGCTTGGGGCGGGGAACATCTCCCGCATGGCGTCACCCAGGTCCATTATCACTGCTGTCAGAATCACACTATTTGCCACTGTCGCAACCCTTGCTCTGTCCTCTAAATCCTGTAACGCATGCTTAGTCATACATCGGGCTGCCACTGCCCGGAAATCCCCCAGGGCCAACGTCAGACCCTGAGTGAGCTGATCCAACTTATCCAGCCACTGTCCTCCCCCCTCTGCCGGGGGAGGCAGCTTGTCTGCCAGAGCCTGCACATCCCCTATTGAGAAAGGTTTATATCTTTCTCTGCCGCCTGTTCCTCGCAATAGAGGTGCGACTAGCTTTGTCCCTTTGGAGCGCAAGCCGTATCCATTTCCGGACGACCCTTGCGCTCCCCCTATGTATTGTGCACCAAGTGCGTCTGTCTGGTTTTCCCCTAAAGGCTCTTCCTCACAGTCCTCAAACCGTGCGTCCTCCTCCGTCTCCTCACAAGTCCCCACTAACTGTCCCACCACCTCTACTTGCCTTTGCTTCCTACCACTTAACTTTAGCCTTCTTCCTGGGGTGGCGGGATGAAATATGCCATTCTCCCCGAACTCCTCTACTTGCTCCCGCGCTATTCTGTTACGGAACGCTGGCTGGTCTGGTGCCCGTGCACAGTGCTGTAAATCTAACCTGTCTCCTGTCCCTTGAGAGGAGGACTCAGCCTCGACGTCTGAGCCCCCGTCTGGTTCCTCCTCCATTTTCTCCGACCGCGCACCTGCTGAGACCTCCCGCGTCCCCTGTGTGCGAATATGGAGGGTTCCCCCTGTAACATTAATCATTGGGCACATGTGGGCTGGGGGCGCTGTTGGAAACAATCTCCGGCCTGTATATGCCGGAGGAGGATCCTCACTGCCCGTCTGTGTGCCTTCTGCAGGAGAGGGTGACTTACACTCCTCTGTTTCCTCCCTATGGAGGTGATCTGTCCCCTGCCATAATAGCGCCAACCTCGACCACTCTCTCCTTTCGCTCTCATACATCTCTACCTCTCTCCTTAACTTCCCCTTTGTCAGCAGACTAGCGGTCGCTCTTTTACACGTCGCTTCGTCCCTGAGACTAGCCTGCTCTCTCTCCTTTTTCCACAATAGTACTCCTAATGAGCACCTGTCCTCCGCTTGGCATCCAGCACTCCGAATCGCCTCACACATGCGCTGCCATGCCTCCGTGACCTCTTTCTCCTTATTTTTCTCCCTGCTTGCCCCGGCCACTGCTTCCTTCACCACCCGAATTTGCCTTACCAGGGGCTTCCACACTGTAGTTTTAGGAGGTGACCATCCTCCGTCATCTAATTCTCGATCAAACTCGTGATCCATTTTTTAGTGGACCTGGCTTGTTAGTATTATTTTACTATTATTCTGAGAAGTGTGAATTACCGTCTATTACTCAGTTTTTTAAAGTTTCTCTTTTTTTTTTTCCTATTTTTTATTATTTTTTCTTTTAGTGTTTTCTTCTAGCAGCAGTTTTGCTTCTGGGTGTGGGTTCACCCAACCACACTTCCTACACCTTTTCAGTGTAGTGGAATGTCCTACTATTAAACACCACCAATACATAAAACAGCCTTACAAACAATAATTCTTCATTCATATTCCCCGGAGTAGGGCATACCTCATACTCTTAATCCCAGTCAAATCCTCACATTCATACACCTCCTAGCATTTTTGAGACACCTCGCCTCGGGACTTCCAGCCCTTTTGGAGAGGGACCTTAGTTCCTCTCCCCACCTTACTTTTGGGGGTCTTGAATTCCCCGGGTCCCAATACCCAGCTCGCCTACCAGCTCGTCAACCAATAGGGAGGTCGCCACACCCAAGACTATGCGGGGTCCTCCACCCTCTATTCCTTAAAATTGGTCCGGGCCGTCTTTTCCTTACCTCTTTTATTTACCAACTTTTCGGCCGGACAGGGTCCCTTGCCCTCTATTCCCTTCTTCTTTTTTTTTTTTTTTTTTGCTATCTCTTATTATTTTTTTTTATTTTTTATATCTCTTCTTATTACTTTTTTTCTATTTTTTAAATCTCTTATATTTTTTATTTATTTTTAAACTCCGGTTTTTCTACACTCACAGACTTACCATACTCACTCCTTATACACAAGGCATAAACCACACAAGACACAGTACATCATCCCCACATGTACCTGGTACCTGGCAACCCCCTCTCTGTGCTAATTTACAGACGGGCCACTGGACACTTCAAACTGCTCAATTTAAGATTACCAATATGCAGATTTTGATATAACAGGCTCTGCTTACCTCTTCTAGTCGGCGCCTCGCAGTTCTCTGTGTCCAAGTGGGTTCCGTCGAGACTTAGCCGAATCTTGCAGATCTCCTGCTCATCCCGGACGAGCCCCCAAATTGTTGGAGTCAGAACTCCGCCGGGTCCGTTGATGAGAAGAGATACACTGCACAGTCGAGGAGTGGTTGCAAGTCACCAGTTTATTTCTAACAGTTTGCATGCAAGCTGGGAGCAAACATCCGACATACATTCAGCATGTACAAGAAGATGCTCGAACTCTAGGGGTCGGCTCTAGGTCTTTATAGGCCTTTTGGGGTGTGGCCCCCCTCGTCTGTACTTTTCCATCTACGTGACTACATCATACTTTAACTTTGCTCTAGTTAGTATGTGTGCATGTTCCCAAACAAGGGTAAAATATGAGTGTCAGCAATATGATGGGTTCCTGTTCTCTTGCTGTCTAGAACAGGGTCATCTTGACCTGTTCTCTTGCTGTAAGTTCCTGCTTTCTCCCATTTACGGGCAAGATCACCTCATCCCAGTCTCAGTTCCCCTGTCTATTCTCTTCATTGGGTTAGAGGCCATGCAGTTATAAAATTATTAGTTGTATTCTTATATGTTTAACCCTTCAATGTCCAGCTACCAACGTCACTGTTTATGGATGCCTGTTCCTGACGAATAAAATAAATCAATAAAAAAATATGTGTCTTTCACCAAACATGTCAGTATTTTATTGTAATTCTGTATTTCTGTAGATCTCGTATCCAAGCACTATTGAACTGTTTTTGTGTTTGTTGCGATAGTAGAAACTACTTATAATGACCACGCGAGTAAGTTCGTCTGAAGAACGTGTTCTTTACTGACTGAAAAGCATTTCTTCTTACATCATGAGGGGTGGGAACAAAAGGGAAAATGCACTATGGCAAATTACATCACTTCCCCCTCATTTGAAAATAAAGCATAAATGTATTAAACCAACAAATACACTTTGGTGATCCTTAACAGCACATGACATTGCATAACATAGTACATACATCTTATTTCTGCAAACAATCAATATCTCACGTAAACCATATAAACTACATGATTTCCATAGTTCTTTTACATCCAAGTCTGCTCTCTTGAATGTCCTTGCATTGTCCGAGTAAATAACCTTACAAAGTCCCCATCTTTTTAAGGCTAACAGAAAGTTCTCCGTGGTCTGATCTGAGACAAGATCCAAATGCACTGCCCTAGTGACAGCACAAGTGAAAACTGCAATGTATGCCTTCCTTGCGTGACCACTAGACTTGACGTGCAAGGGTCCTGTTACTTCGAAGGGAGGTGACTCAGTAATTCTGTCTCTTGGCAATGGAGCCGTAACTTGTTGAGCTGGTTTTACGTTTAGTCTTCTACAGATGTAGCAGTGTCCTATAATACGCTTAACCAGCTGTCTGCCCTTCAAAATCCAATACCTATCCCTCACTTGTACTAAAGTATCTCTAAGTAACTCAGACTGCTGTAACCTTCCTCCTCCACTGACGAGGCCGTTCTCATCTAGAAACGGTTTCAAATCCTTAATTTTTGAGTCTCCCTTTATGTCTTGTCCTGATCTCAGCTGACAAATTTCTTGATGGAAACTATGTTCTTGTGTCACCTTTATCCAGTATAATTCTGCTGAAGTAAGCTCTTCTGTAATGAGCTCCCCTGTTACCCTTTGACTGGAGCGAGCATTGGCTATAAAGCGCTTCACTCACGCTGTTACTCTCAGTACAGTTTTCAGCCTACTATACTTGTTTAGGTCCACCAGCGGTTCAATTTCCTCAGTGTTGGTAAGACATACTGTAACCTGATATTTTGCTCTAAGCTCCATGTTGGCCTCATCGGAAACACAGCTCTCCTCAATCTCTTGTGTCTCTTCAACAGACGAATGGAAAGTAGGTCCATTCCACCATAGGTGATTCTCTGTGAATTTGTTGTCTATTTGCAAAGGTTCATGTGATGAATTGAGCCTCGTTTAACTGACAGGAGCTTCCTATAAGGTCATCGACACAGAGAGCGTTTCTCAGCACCTCCACAGTCTTCGGTTGCTCTGCTTCGTACTGGCGAATGTGATTTTGTATCGTTGCAGCTAATAGAAACGGACTTGAGAAAACTCCAAACACTACTCTACTCATCCTCATAATGCGCAGCTGCTCTTCATCAGCCTTGGCTGGATGTCCGTGTACCCACAGGAACCTAACAGCATCCCTGTCCTTATCTGCTAAGGATATCTGAAGAAAGGCCTTAGTAATGTCTGCTGTGAAAGCTATTTGGTGCACTCTGAATTTGATTAACACATCTAACAGGTTAGGATTTAGATTCGGCCCAGTTAGCAGACAGTCATTAAGGGATGGACAACCCTCCACATGTGATGATGCATCAAATACAACTCTTAGTTTGGTTGTTACCTTATCCTCACGAAGGACAGCGTGGTGTGGTAGATAATATTTCACCGCCTCCGCCTACTGTTCCTTTTCCAAACTATTCTCTGGGACGTCCTCACACATGCTTGAGGCAGGTAGTCCTGTATGACATCATTATATCTTGCAAACAGCCCTGGATCAGTTTTGAACCTTCTCTTTAAACCCTCAAATCTTTTCTTAGCAATACTGAAATTGTCTGTGAGATCTGGCTTGTCAGGTCGCCATGGTAACCCAACCATATAACGTCCATTCTCTACTTTTATTGACCTTTCAAAACTCTGGAGTGCCACTGTATCATCTGGGCTTGGGGTTTTCTTGTCAACAATCCCTAATGATTCTATCTCCCAGAAAGCATGCAGCTGTTTTGAGATCTGCATATCCTCATCTAAGCTGATGTGCATACAAGCTGCCTCAGCCACACTGGATGAGGAAACTGGCCCCTGCACCGTCCATCCAAAGCTGCTTTCAATGGCAACAAGAGAGTCTGTGATTCTCTCGACCTTACCAGACACCACTTGCCAGTAAAAATCGGCCCCTATCAGTGATGACAACTCAGGATCATTATTGCCTTCTACGGGGAAATCGGCAAGGCGCAGACCCTTTCTCTTGCATTGTTCTTGAATGTGGTTCCCAGGTACCCTTATAACACACTTGAGGGGTTTCAACTGCTTCAATTTGAATCCCTTGTCATGTATGCCACACACTTTCGAGCAACACCCTTACAACATTGCGTTTTGTTGTCACTGCAGCGGCCAACCCAAAGGTATGGAGATGTAATGTCTCTTGCCTCACCACCGGTAGTTTAAGAGCCTTCACTATATATGCTCTCATGAATAAAACTTCTCTGACTGCCCCCATCAAGCAGGCAGCGAATGACTCTTGTCCCTGCTGGGCCTTCTGTCCATGCCTTGACCGTCTGAAGCAGTATAGTGTTGTGACCACCAGATTTCAACTTTACAATACTGGACACAGAAGATACCACAGCATCTGTACCACTGCTGCTAGTGTCCGGCTACAGCTGGATTTGATCACAAATAGACTGATGATGTCTGCATTTACACAGGGCACATGAAACGCCTTTAACCCTGCAGAACTTTGCTATGTGTTTTGGACCTAAACACACAAAACATCTTCCAAGTTTCCTCAATTTCTCTTTGCAGGCAGTTAAAGAACTGTCTGGGCAATGTTCTGGCTTGAGGTCAGGACTGTCACAATAAACACAGGTCAGAGGAGCATTACTGCTCGTGTGCAATGCAGCTGCTGATAGCGTGCTCCAAATTTTGGTTTTACGTTCACTGAAGGACGCTGGCCTGGTGAGCGTTTTATTAGATTGTGCATTGTCCTTTTGTGTATTGCCTGACCTTGTCAGTTGGAGTGCTCTCTCCCTGCTTTGAACTTCCTTTTGCAGGAATCGAATAAGTTCGAGCACGTTCCATTCACCATCATTGTCTGACTTACGGGTGTAAGCTAAGGCAAGGTCATCTGGGATGAGCTGTAACATTACTGAGCATAGCAGACAGCCATATGTGTCACTGGACACGCCTAAAGATTCTAAACTGCGAATCTGTATTTCACACTCATCATAAAGTTGCCTTTATCATCTGCCGATCTTTTCACAGGAGTCAAGTGTAATAATTTTGACATATGAGCAGTGACAACAATGTCCTTTCTTCCAAACCGCTCACGCAATAACTTTATTGCTGAATCATAGTTGTCATCAGTCATGTTAAGTCCAGTTACAGCCTTTGCTGCAGCACCAGTTAAATAGAACTAAAGGTAGGAAAATTTCTCTCTTTTACACAATGTTTCATTACTATGAATGGCTGTGTCATATTGACTCCAGAATTCCTACCACTGACTGATTTCTCCATCAAATTTCGTTATCTCTAACTTGGGCAGCTTAATAGTCTGCTTATTCAGCGACATGTTCGAAATCACGCTTGCATTGCTCACCCGCACACTTTCAGCTTCCCGACCTTTCTGAATATGTCTGCTTGCACGAGTCTTCCAGACAATAATGCGTTCTCGATACTCCAGCGCGCCTTCAATCTTCGCCTCTAATTCCTGCGTGAGAGTCTCATAAGAACATAAGAACTATACAAACGAGAGGAGGCCATTCGGCCCATCGAGCTCGCTTGGGGAGAACTTAACTAATAGCTCAGAGTTGTTAAAATCTTATCTAGCTCTGATTTAAAGTAATCTCATCTTCAATGCCTATGTCTAAATCAATCAAACTCTCTTCTTTCACCGACAGTACCGACAGTGCCTCTCTTAGCTTATCACAGTCTGGCTGGTCTTTACTAACCTCCTCCTCAATCTACGTCAGTAGTCGTGTTATCGCCGCACGAATCACACCACGCTTTCGCCTAATTCGCTCCAATGCTTCAGCCATTTCTGTAAATTCGGTAGTCTCCAACCTCAGGTTTAAATTTAAGTCCAAGCCTCAAACCTCCCACAACTCGATCCTTGTCCCGGGTTTCGGCACCAAAATGTTGGCGATAGTAGAAACTACTTATAATGACCACGCGAGTAAGTTCGTCTGAAGAACGTGTTCTTTACTGACTGAAAAGCATTTCCTCTTACATCATGAGGGGTGGGAACAAAAGGGAAAATGCATTACGGCAAATTACATCACTTCCCCCTCATTTGAAAATAAAGCATAAGTGTATTAAACCAACAAATACACTTTGGTGATCCTTAACAGCACATGACATTGCATAACATACATTTTATGTCTGCAAACAATCAATATCTCATGCAAACCATATAAACTACAAGTGTTATCTGATTAAATTTTCTCATATAAGTAAAGCTATACCGTACACCTTGCAAGCACTCCTGTGAAATATCTACACTATTGTAGAAATGTGGTTGCCACTCTGCTAGCCATTTTATCAGAATTAATACACAAATTAAATAAAATAAAAAGGATATTGCAAAGCATCTGTTACATTGGAACATGGAAGTGGCACGTAGAAATCCTGCCCCGGGACATCTGATATACTGCCAGGGAGCTCGCAATTTATGCTATACGAAAATGCATGAAAGTGCCCGGGGCAGGATTTCTAAATGTGCATTTCGCCCAGTACACTGTAACAATGGGGAAGCTGCCATCCATAATCTAAAACTAAAAGTCCACGGAAGTGGCATGTAGAAATTCTGCCCCGGGACATGTGATACACTGCCAGGAAGCTCGCAATTTGTACTGTACAAAAATGCATGAAGGTGCCCGGGGCAGGATAATCTAAAACTGTTGTGGTGTTTTCCTCCCCAGCCAAATCAGAAGTCTGGAACCACTCGTGTAAATCGAAATGCAGTCTTTATTGCAATAATGAAGTTAATACAACCAAGGCTGGACAAGTAGAAGTGTGTCCAATATTGTTTTACACCAATTTTTATACCAGTTCTTATCATGTAACAATATCTCGTCACTTGAACATCATCATCTCTTCAACCATTCACAATCATTGTTTTCTCCCTTAATCCACACCCCTGGGTGATAAGTTTCTCCATCATTTCTTTTTTTTTAAAAAAAAAGAACATAATGGTGGCGCGACCATCTCTACTTGTTTTTTTAAAAATACTCAGCCGTGAACTCAGGAGTATCCCTTCCTTCAGTTGCAAACCTTGGCAGCTTCAGCCTGTTGCACATTGTCTAACTAGAGGGTTGATAATACATTTGTCCATCGACAGTGATAAGGTATAACACTAATAAAGGTGGATATTCATAGATCTGGACTAAGATAAAGTAGCTAACAAAAACTCTTGTTGCTAATATGAGGTGCAAATACATACTCAGTTGATTACATTGTGTTGATTACATTATAATGATTACATTGTAATGATTACATCATGGGTATTTGGCATGCTTATTAATAATATCATAATACTTATATTCTGTGTTATATAGTGCTACATAATATTCCATACCCTGTCCAGAAATGCCCTGGCGATGATGAGTGGCTGGATGTCTATTTTATTTTTCCTGAAATCAATGACCAGCTCCTTTGTTTTTGTGGTGTTGAGGAGCAGGTTGTCGACTCTGCACCACTCTGACAGCCGCTCCACCTCGTCCCTGTATTCCAGCTCACTCTCCTTGCTCGAGAAGAGTCCGATCACCGTCGATCTGTGAACTTGATGACCTTGTTGTTGGTCTGCATGGGGACACAGTCATGTGTGCAAAAAAGCGGGCCGAGGCCATCACCACACCCCTAATATACATATGCCCCATCCAAGCAGAGTCCCGCCGACACGCCACACACACATACAAACATCCACTCTCATCAGACACACTGGCCTGACACCAAGGTACCCCACCAGTACCCAAGCCAATCCCACCAAGAGAGGCTACCCAACCTCCCCAACACCCCCCCACCCCCGGAGCCCTGGGGGCCAAGCTGGTGCTGACCCACCCTCCCCGGAGGGGCGTACCCTTGGCGAGACGTAGTCCCCCAAACGCAAACGATGCCCCCGCCCAGGAGCGAGCTGCCCCCAGGCCCCCATGCGTGGATCCCGTACCCCAGCCCGCACCTGCAAGGCCCCTGCTGTCCGGCCAGGGCCGCCACCCCCCGCCAAGGGCCACCAGGAGCCCCACCCACAGCCACCAGGCAGCCCACCAGTGGCCCACAGCCCCCCCAAGCCCCCCCGCTGCCCAAGGGGCAATGAGGACAGCAAAGCTATGACCGACCTCCCTCACTGAGTGATGAAGTCAATTACTGGGGACCAGAGAGAGTTAAAATTATCCAATTGATTCTTGGAGGAGACAGACATTGTCTCCACCCTAATGTGGTCCAACAAGAGACTCCTGTACTGAATAATACTCAAGTTATTTTTTGATTTCCACTTCAGAAATATAGGTTTTTCTGGCAATGCACAGGCCATTGAGAACCATATGTGCTAAATCCCTCTCCTGATCAATATCACTTAAGTCACCTAACATGCATAGTTTCGGGGAAGCTGAAATATTATTCCCTAAACATGTTGATAAGTCTTCGCATACCCTCTGCCAAAACCTCCGAACAGGCATGCATTCCCACATGGCATGCATATACTCATGGGGTGTGCTACTTGTGCAGTTAGAGCAGATGTTAGAATTTGTGAGACCCATGTTGAACATCCTTTGTCCTGTATAGTGCCAATTCCTATAACTCCCTGCAGTACTAAGCGTGTCAAATTCAGGGTTGAACACCACACTGAAGTCCCCTCCTATTATAAGTGTGGTGTCCGAGTGATCAGAGAGTGAAGTAAAAAGTATGTGAAAGGCGGAAGGGTCGTCAACCTTAGCGCCACACACACTTGCGAGGCATACAGTATGTTCATATTTTTTGAATAGAAAAATTAACTATAATAAATCTGCCTTTTGAATCTATAATTAGAGCCCCTGAAGTCCCATAGAGTGATTTTTTAAAATAACATGTGCACACAAGAAAATAACTGGAAATTTAATGGAATGATTGGTAGTACAATGTATTTTCCTATTTATGAGTATGGCGACTCCCCCTTTGTTTAGAGTTGTAGCTGCCTGAATATACATGAGGGAACTGTGGTGAGGTGATTACGTCAGCTGTCGGTTTTGATAAATGAGTCTCCTGTATGAGGACAATGTCTGCATATAGTTCTTTCAGCCTATTAAAGAGTTTATTTCTCTTTCCCCTGGAACCCATGCCACACACATTCCAAGTGACAAATTGTAATGTGCTCATTAGGGGTGTGCAAAGCAGCCGGTATTTGTATCTGTATTTGTATTTGTTGAGGGGGGAAAAGTATTTGTATTTGTATTCGTATTCGAGTAAAATTCAAAATAGGCGTAAAAATCCAGTTTTTTTGCGTTGCACTTCTAATTTACGCTATAGTGTAAGTATTCTTTAATTATATCCATTATAATAATTATGGATATGCAGTAGACAGAATAACTTAAACGTACCATATAACTCCTACAAGTGCATACAATTCGACACAACTACACAAGCATTGTTTTAACCTTTTTAACCAAACGTTAACGTTACTCTGTCAACAGCCTATTGTCTAAATTACCGAGCTAACAGAGCTACGTAAACAGAGCGAACATGAGAGCACCTGATTGCAGACGTCAATAATGCAGCGTAATGGAATAATCTCCCGATCAAACTCTGCTTCCCGAAAGTTATAAACTGCCTCCGGAACCCAGTTAAGGTACAAAAATCTATTCAACAAAAATAGTGATACAGTTAAGTCTTTTTTCGCTGAGCCGAGCCTTCTCTGTTACTGTGTGGAGTAGCCTGTGTCAGTCACCTCTTTTACTCCCCCCCCGACTCCTGAACTCACTCACTCACTCTTCCGGGCATGCACTGCGGTCTCAAGAGGAAACGCAGCTTTTTGATATAAAGTTTTTCTTGTTCCCGAATACAAATATTTTTTTAAGTATTTGTTCGAAATAAGTATTCGTAAAAAACACATTATTTGTGCCTTTCCGAATACCGTATTCGGGTTCGGCTCCACCCCTAGTGCTCATCTTTGAAGTAATTTAACCGAATGCGAGGGGCTTGCTAAAGTGTGTGTGTGTGTGCGTATATGTATGTACGTGCATGGTTGCACATGAATGCCTGTATGTGTGCATGTATGTGCGTGTGTTATGTACATCCTGTATATCTGTGTCTATTTGTGTAAGAGTCTGCGTCAGTCTGTGCGTCTGTGTGAATGGTCTGACACTAAGCTGTTTCTGCGTGTATGCTGTGTGGGGTGCAGTTATGCAAACTGTTGCATTAAATACCATATGGGCGGCTAGCTGTTGTGGTGAGAGAGAAAAGAAAGAGAAAGAAATGAGGACAAATGTAAAAAAGGACAAAAGTATAGTAATTGTCACGCCCCGCTCCGTCCGCTCCCGATGTGTGCCACGCCCACCTCGTTACCTCGTGTTCAGCCCTAAATGTGATCGCCTGTGTCCTATTAAGTCTAGCTTGTCTTGTGTATTTAGTCCTCGTCTGAGTCAGTCTTCCCCAGACTTGTCATTGTAGTGTCATGCGTTGGTCCTGTTTCCTCGTCCGTCTTCCTTTAATAAACCCCGTTTGCCCGTCAGTCCGGCTCCATTCGCCTGCTTCCCTACTCGCTCACCCGCGAACCGTGACAGTAATAGTGCAAATACCAATAATATATTTATGACACATTTTACCTCACACTATGCTGTTGAGACAAGGAGATAATGTTTTTCCATGAAAACATGTCTGATAGCAAATTATCAAAAATGCAAAGTCAATTTGGATAGCGATCACCTGATTTTGGATTAGTAGAGCCAGGGGGTGGTATCCCGGTCCTGATACAACTGCCCATTAACATACAGCTTGTCCACAGCGATGATAGCTTCGGAACATCCGTCGATTAAATACTTTCTGAGGGGAAATAGGACTCTGCGTCTTCCTCCAAGACAGTGAACACAGTGGAAGGTAATATATTGACGGTGTCCACTGGGAGAAATCCATTTAAACTGCATTATTGTGCACAAAGTGTGACCATTAGTCATATACACAGTCATGTGCCAAGCCACTCACATGTGTCAAATGTGACAACACTCACATTTTGGTTTCAGACCCTGAAGTACGCTGCTGCTTTATGACAAAGACTCCTCTTCACAGGCTGTGCAATGTCACATCACATGTGCTATATTTTTAAATTGCTCCTTTTTCATGCCTACACAGACACGGTGCTGCCATCTCTCGCATCCATTGCAAAGTATCTATAGTAAGATTGACAACATACAATACAACAACAAATCGCTGTATTTTTCTATGCATCTATAAGTGCATTGATAGTTCTTACCCAGTCACCATCCCGATCTGTGTCTTGAAAGTGTCCACACCATTGGCATGCCTCCTCAAGAGATACTGTAGGTGAATAAAAGCATGAATCCAAATCATTAGCAGACATATATTCATCATAGTCCCTAACTTTGCCAAGCATTCTTCACACAGCCTTCCAGTTAACTTTGTCTCATACAAATGAGTGATTCTTTCTCCTCCTTTATTTTACTAGTTATAATTGTACTTTTTGATAAGGACATTGTAATACACATGAAGTCTTTACTTCTCTTTACATGTTAGCAGTTGTGTCTGCCATACAATCATTCAGTCCGTTGTGTGGGTTATGTTGTACAAGTTGACTAGTCTGACTCCCAAAGTGTGGAAAACATAGCTAAAGGGCCTTTCAAAGGGGCAGACAGACATTTACTATCATCATTTGAAGTCCTGTGACCAGGGGCTGAGCTCTGTGCCTATGCCTCACAGCGCATAGCACTGAAAGGCTATGGTACCGACACAGGTGGAACCATCCCGTGGCCACTCTCCATTTGTCTTTACATTCCAATCAGTACACAACTTGCCATAATCCTTTCCTCTTCTTCCTTCAACCACCTCTCTACATGTTTTCCCCTGCATTTTTTTCTCGCATACTTCATCTCTCTCTCTCAAATGCTGTTTCTCCCTCCGGATCATAAGCTGGATCCGGTCCCCATTCACTTTTACTTGCCTTATTTCCCATCTCTGTTCACCCGTCACACAGCACGCTTCAGCTGAATTGTTAGTGCGCTTTAAGCCTTTACTTCGTTGCAAGCCAGCCTTTCACACACAAACCTGCTATAAGCTTTTACTTCATTGCAAGTTCATGTCTTACACACAAATATTCACGTATACCACACACATGCACCTGTTATTCTTGTTTCAACTTTAGTTCTGTGCCTCTGCAATGGAAATTTTTTTTTCCTTTTTTTCTCTGCTTTCTCCAATCCTTAAAAGTGCGACACGCCAAACGTTGTTTCACCCAGACTATAGACATCACATAGTGAACAGGAAGATGCTTCTCCTATATTACTGTAACACGAGTCATCGATCTATTCCTTCGACCCTCCTTGGTCGAATTGTGCCCTGCGCCCCGGTCGACTTATTACCCTCGACTCCTTCCTGGTCGAGCTAGACATCCCCTGGGGTCGCAACCCTCAGGTCTGCAGTTTTAACACCTTATTTAATGACCCTTCCGGTCAGTCTATTTCCTTTGTAGTAAGATATCACAATCCACACATATAGCTGTCCAAACACCTTTTGGTCCTACCTGAGTCCGGTCGGAGTGACGGGGGAACCGTCCACTTCAGGAATCACGATGGGTCAGACACAATTGGTTGTTCTGGACTCCAAACGGGTCCCTCGTTGTCCTTTTGGACTCGTATCCGTCGTGGCGTCAACGGCCTCCGTTCATCTGATCCCGGACAAGCCCCCAAATCTGTTGTGGAAATTTCGCGATGTAGGACTCAAAACAGCGTAAAGTCTTCTCAGCTTTCAGTTTATTGTGGTATCTTACAGCACAAGCCTGAGGAGATCTTTTGAGTTCTCCTCCGAGCCTCTTCTCACAGTTCTTTTTATCCTTTGTTTAGTTACCTTGGGTTCTACTGTGTGTTTCCATATATGGTTTGTTCCGGTATTTCAGTGCTCCCTATTTCTTGACTAGGGCCTGATGCTATCATCCGACCTTGATCACACGGTTCCCACTGGCCTAGTGCATTCCTCTATTGCTAGGAGATTATACATATGTCAGGGATCCGGGTGACTCGGGCACGGGAACGAGGCATGGTGCACGAAAAAGGGCGGACGACCCACTTGTGGCTCAAGGAACAGAAAGGGGTTTATTAAATGAAACAGAAAACACAACAAAACCAAAAGGAATAAACTAACACTACAAATACAATTAAACCAAACTGGGCAGGTAAACATACGACAGCTCTAACTTAGACAAGCAACAACACACCGGGACACATCATAGACAACGAACCACTAGAGAACAGTGGCCTGTACTACGAAGCAGGGTAACTGGCTTATCGGGGTAACTTTGCGAGTAACTTGATGACATGTGGTGTAACTTCGCGATTAACCCGTACTACGAAAGGTGGGTATGTTTTAGTCGAGACATGTTGCTATGGCAATTTACGCTAAGTCTCAAAACTGCTCCGAGCAGTTTTTGTTCTTGGTTAAGTCGAGGTTTCCGCGTAAGCCAGCCCTATGAGCACCGCCCCTCCCATTACAATTTCTCTGAAGACAATGCCGGCGTACCTGGATGATCCGCACAGCATTGGCGCGCAAATCTTGAGGGGCTCTCTCTGTTAATATGTATGAAATGGAGCAATGGCATATAATATGCATACAATGTATTAATTAATAACTGTTCCAGAGAAAGTCATTCTGAAAACCGAAGGGGTGTGCATTGTTCCTTGTTGTCCACTGATCAAAGCACACTTCACTAGATGTGCCTGTCTTGTCTAGTTTTAAAGTTATTAACCCATTCATGTATTGTCGACTGCATAGTATACGGATACATTCGAACATTCAAAAATTAATTAAAATTCGCATGTAAAGCAATCTGGGAAACAACGGGGTGTGCAACAGTGGCCATGAGCCCAAAATACTAAACCACCATATGTCATTACAGCTTAGAGGACCTATTTTATTAGCTATTAACATGATTTGGCACAAATCACAAAATGTTTTGAAGCGGAAAAATAATCAGTGTGCATCGATGTCTGCGTAATCGACATCACAATTCTGTCGTTAAATACGCCCACCTTACTTCCATAAAGATATTAAAGCCAGAAAACTGAATATGGAATATGAGGCTAACTTAACCGCGGTGACAGGTTCCTAGTCGTTTTCTCACTACACATATGCTTCTGGTTTGTGCTGTTGTAAATCATTTAATTGTTTGTTAAACAGAGGCTCACCTTAATTCTATTAAGTGTCATATGAACAGACACCATTTTATTATTAGCTGTAAAACATAGAAACACGCTATTTAGTGGAGGCTACACACAACAAATCTTATCTTATCATAATGAGTAGAAATATAAATACATAGCCCTACCACTTGACATGATGTTTTTATATTTCATCTTGACTTGCCACGTACGCTTTCCACTACAATTGCATTTGAAATCGGATCAGTTATTGTTAACATTAGGTTTGCATTATGAGTAACATATAGTAATGGAACTTCAGGGAGCATTACGTACATTACTTAGCAGCATATAATATGTAACTTCTGAATTGTGTCGCATCTGTTAGCCTCTGTAATTATTAACAGTATTTCAATTCTTTTCAGAAAACACTTCATTGTGTAATACTCGGTCGTGAGATATTTTAGACTACGTTTTATGACCGTGAAAATGTACGTATGCATTTTCTCCGTCGTCAATACGTTAATTGCTAATAAGCCTGCCTGCTTTTGTTGGCTGCAGTGGTATTGGACTTTCTTTATAGTGTTGATTTAAACTCCTCATAACCCTGCATAATTAGCATGCAGTCTTCCTCCGTGAAACATATGGAGATCGCGCTATGCGTTAAACGGTGCCTTAATTGCGTTGCCGAACGTGCTCCATATATGTGAACGCGCACAAACTCCGATGCAGTTAACACCGATTTAACAAATCAACTTCTTAACTGGCGTCGTAGTACTGATTAGCCCCGATGGAGTCAACATGATTTTGTCAACCTCGCGTTCGCAAATTACCTCGGGGTTAAGTCTGATTTGGTTAAACCCCCTTCATAGTACAGGCCACAGAACAGAAGCAGGGACTTAAATACAGAAACCAAAACTGGGTAATAAGACTAACACAGGACAGGTGAGACTAATTAACAGACCAGGAAAACAGGGCACAGGTGAAACTAATAAACTTAAAGGAACAAAACAGGGAAACTAAGAACTAACCAAGGAAACAGGGAAACAGAAACCAACACTAGAGAATTTAAACAGGGAAAGACACAAGCAGGGGCACAAGGAACAAATCCAAAACCAACTACAATATCAGACACAAGAACTAAAGAAACTCAAATGAAACACTAGAGAGCCAAAATACAAAAACAGGGGAGGCAGGATTCAAACACAGGACAGAAGGGTACACAGACAACTACACGCTCAACACATAGAGCCACATGACCATATAGGTCACAGAGGAGAACAAAGACTAACATGAAGGATGGGATGACCAGCAACGCCTGCTGGCCAAACAGGGGAGGGGATACGGTAGGACCACAGCAGGGGCTGACCCTGACAACATATACATAACATTCACTACTTTCGTATTACATTTGGGGATTACATTTGGATTTTTCTCTCACACTGCAAAGAATGCTATTCAAAAAATATGATACTACTGAAATACAATCAGTTGATTTTAACACTAGAGTTGGCGGTCCCTAAGAGTTAAATAGTAAATATCAACAGTCACAAATCATACCCAGCATCTTTCAGAGTCTGGTAACTGTTCAGTGTTAGCAAATTATAGTTAAATATATTGAATATATTGAAGCAAAATACCTCTTACCTATCACTTGTGTATAGATTATGTACAGCTGAACATTTCATATATTTGTTATCTTATTATTTTTCTTATTTTTTCTATATTTTGTTACTCTCTTATCATGCACAGCTGCTCGGAGTGACCAGGGTTACATTCCACTACATGTTGTATGTGTACAATTGTGTACGTGATGAATAAACCTTTTGAATTTCGAATCTTCAATCTTGAGTTTTCGTAAAGTACAAATTCCGACCTTCCTGGCAATATATCACATGTGCTGCGGCCTCACTTCTACATGTCACTAACATGGACTTTTAGTTTTAGATGATATAGCGCAGTTTTGATATGGTTACAGCTTATAGTGTATAATGGGTATTTTAAGATCTTGCCCCAGACACATTGATGCATTTTCATGAAGCACGAATTCTTCCCTTTCTAGCAATATATCACATGTTCTGGGGCCTCATTTCTACATGCCACTTCCGTGGACTTTTAGTTTTAGATTATGTAGGGCAGCTTCCCTATTGTTACAGTGTATAGGGAAAAATGGATAATTACAAATCCTGCCCCAAACACTTTTAAATGTTTTCGTAAAATACAAATTTAGCCTTTTTCACTACTACATGCCAAGCCTGGGGGACTTATTTCTACATACTACTTCCATGTTTAAATGTAACAGATGCTTTGCCATCCATTCATCCATCCATTACCTGCCGCTTATCCGGGGTTCGGGTTGCAGGGGTAGCAGCTTCAGGAGAGACACCCAGACCTCCCTCTCCCCAGCTACCTCTACCAGCTCCTCGGGGAGGACACCGAGGCGTTCCCAGGCTAGCCGAGAGATATAATCCCTCCAGCGAGTCCTGGGTCTGCCCCGGGGGCTCCTCCCTATAGGACATGCACGGAAAACCTCTCCGTGTAGCCGCCCAGGAGGCATCCGCACCAGATGTCCAAACCACCTCAACTGGCTCCTTTCGACGTGAAGAAGCAACGGTTCTACTCTGAGGCCCTCCCGGATATCTGAACTTCTCACCGTATCCCTAAGGGAGAGCCCAGACACCCTGCGGAGAAACCTCATTTCGGCCGCCTGTATTCGCGATCTCATTCTTTCGGTCATTACCCATAGCTCATGACCATAGGTGAGGGTAGGGACGAAGATGGACCAATAGATCGAGAGCTTTGCTTTTTGGCTCAGTTCTTTCTTAGCCACGACGGACCGGTTAACCCCTTGGGGCCGGCGATCCCGCCGGCGGGATCTGACAGAAATTTCGCAAAACCGTTTAAATAACTCCGCGAGTTTTTGTCATATACACATTTTAAAAATACTCTCAGAAACCTTGGACGGTCTACTTTTCAAATATATATAGGTAGAAACTAAATATATTTTTACAGCTTCGTGATACGAATTGAAAGAACAAGAGTGACTGACTTAAGCGTCTGCGTCTCGAAGCGGCTCTGATCGCCCACCCACTTGCAAATCGCGCTATTCGCATGATAACAACATGATAATCCGACAGTTAGTATTGGGTAAAGAAATATGTGAATACGCCCATTGTGACCGAAATAAACAAGAGCACATGTCTGGGTAGTGTTTACACTGATCGGCTACAATATAGCACATGGATACGTCTCTGCCGCTGAAGCTTTGCGCCAGTGTTGCCACTTTCAGCAGCGAAGCTCATACCTGTGTTCATAGCTCAGTGGGCTAAGCCTGTGTGCCTGCAATCACGTGGTCGCCGATTCAAACGCAGCGTATTTAGAACGTGAATAGCGATCTTCTGCTGAGAGCGGTCCTACACGCTCCCGACGCAAGTAAAACAAAGAAAGATGACACGATTTGCTTTTTTGCCTATTTAACCTAATTTTAAAAACTTTAATACTTCTGACAATGGAAGTTTTGAAAAGAAGACAGATAACGGATTTAGTCAGTGTTTTTTTCATGATTCTACATAATGATTTCAGCGAGATATAAACTGAAATACACAAGAAAGATATGCGGTCGATGATGCCCTCGTCCCCGGAGCGTCAATAATAGTCACTGCATCATATTTATCGCTTTCTATATTTATATAGTCACAGTTTTTCATTTTTCATTCCATCTATCAATAAACTGTGAAAGGGATTTTATTGTTGCTACTTTTCTTGCGTTTCAAACTGCCTTTCCAAAGTGATGGGTGTGGGGTGCAGTGACATTCCAGACTGATGGGCCATTGACAGTATGCAAACTACTACAGGTGTGAGGACACCTATCTCATCAATATTCATTGTGAAGACCACTGACTTTGAGAAAAAGAGTGTCACTCCAAAGTTCTAACACTTTAGTAATCAAACCATATAAAATTTCTGAATGTCACTTTCACCTATGTGTAGCCAACCCCTGTGTCTATAAGCTTCAGAGCTCAAAAGTCTTACCTAGAAATGTCTATAATGTGATTTTTTACAATTTCTCAGCATGTCTGAAAATATGTTTTTGAAAAGTATATGTTTAAAGTTGATTTTAACAAAAAATAGAATAATAACATTCTAAGAGGTCTCAGATTATTGGTGCTGAGTTTGTGCTGAATAAAAGCAAATGTATCACTTTGGGATAAATGTTTTTTAGATAGGTGAAATATTTTAAAATGTCAAGGCATGTCAGACTACCTCGAAAGTGGAAAAAAGGCCTCAGGCCCCAGGGGGTTAAGCGCCTGCAAAACTGTAGACGCCTCTCCGATTCGTCTATCCAGCTCCCGATCTCGCCTACCCTCACTCGTGAACAAGACCCCGAGATACTTAAACTCCTCCACTTGAGGCAGTACATCTTCCCCGACCCGAAGAGGGCAAACCACCCGTTTCCGGCTGAGAACCATGGTCTCGGATTTGGAGGTGCTAATCCACATCCCTGCCGCTTCGCACTCGGCTGCGAACCGCCCTAGTGCATGCTGGAGATCCCCAGCAGATGAAGCCAACAGGACGACATCGTCTGCAAAAAGCAGTGAGGCAATCCTGAGGCCACCAAACTGGACACCCTCAACACCCTGGCTATGCCTAGAAATCCTGTCCATAAATATTATAAACAGGACCGATGACAAAGGGCAGCCCTGGCGGAGCCCAACCCGCACTAGGAACACGTCCGACTTATTACCGGCAATGCGGACCAAGCTTCTGCTCCGTTCATACAGGGACCGAATCGCCCACAACAGCGAACCCTGGACCCCATACTCCCGAAGCACCCCCCACAGAGCACCTCGGGGAACCCGGTCGTAAGCCTTTTCCAAATCCACAAAACACATGTAGACTGCATAGGCAAACTCCCAGGCCCCCTCCAGTACCCTTGCAAGGGTATAAAGCTGGTCCAGTGTTCCACGGCCAGGACGAAAACCGCATTGTTCCTCCTGAATCCGAGATTCGACTATCGATCTCACCTTCCTCTCCAGTACCCCGGAATAGACTTTCCCGGGAGGGCTGAGAAGTATGATCCCCCTGTAGTGGGAACACACCCTCCGGTCCCCCCTCTTAAATAAAGGGACCAATCCAGCGGCACTGTCCCTGACCTCCACGCACTGTTGAGAAGGCGTGTCAGCCACGACAGCCCCACAACATCCAGAGCCTTCAGGTACTCCGGGCGGATCTCGTCCACCCCCGGGGCCCGGCCACCACGGAGCTCTTTAACCCTTGGGAGTCGGCGGACCCGCCGGCGGGGACACTTGCATTTTTTTCTGGTAACCGTGAAAAGAACTTAAAATGCGTCGTCATGTTTGATCATACACGTAAGTATAGTACATCATTTTAATCTGTAAATGGTCTACTTTTATTCATGTATACTCACAATATCCACGAAACATTGTGCTTTTGTAAAATAAAGAAAATAAACAGGGGTGCGCTTTCAGCCATCTCAGTCTCCATGAAAATCTTTTTGAAACACGTCACTAAAATTAACTGAAACTCCGCGAATACTGCACAGACAGACATGAGAAATATATCTATAGAAAGCTTAAAGTGTCTACTTTTAAATAAAGCAATTTAAATGAAAAATAAATATTTTCAATTTATGTAATCCATGTGAAACCAAGGAGAGGCACAGAATTTCTGTCGCACTTCATTATCTGCTAATGACCCGAGGCAGGGCACACCCGCACGCTATTCACACGGAAAACAGTCCGGGCACTCTACGTACAAGGCCACGCCCCCCGGCTTAAAAACACACACACAGCAAGCTGCTATGACAATGGGTAAGTTATTAAATCTTATATAACTCTTATTCTGATAATATTAAACTAATATTAGTAAATATTTTCCTCACTTCAGCTAGCTTTTGTCAGCTTATGTGAAACATTGGCTTTCAATGCCATTTACACAGTTTAGTGTAGCATGTAGATAACTCTGCTAACATGCTGCCTTATTTAGGAAACATGTTATTTCCTGGCGGCTAAGCTAATGCCTTATGGAGTTTACAGATGTTTGTAAATGTTCTAATGTATTTCACCTCGTTTTGGATAGTTTTAGATTATGGTTGCTAATATATATTTGGCTCCGTTTTGGTTAGCCTATAACACTGCTATCGGTAATGTTATTTAGCACAAACATTTCGGGTGTAAATGTTTGAGATGCAAATTTTTTTTTATTTATTTGTTTTTAGGAATGTGTCTGCATCACCCTTGCCTTCACCAGCACCTCACATCGGGACACGCATGCTAAATAAACCACAAACAAATAAATATGTTTCTGTCCTCAAATTATTTTCTTGTAGCACTTTCCTCTGTCCCATACCTGACTGAAAGGGGTAATTATACAGCTCATTATGCAGGCCTTTGTCTTCTCTGGTGTGAAGTACAGCATTATTCATGATCATTCCCACCTCCTCGCATATGGCCTTTCTAAACAAAAAGTGTCTTAGAAAATTTAAATGAATGTATTGTTTTCTGTAAATGAGTGAGTGAGATGATTGTCACATAATTTTGAAGTAAAACCTCTACACTACAAGATCCCAGTCACAAAAGTCTTGTACATAAATGTCATGAATGTGTTTTGTGGTCTAATTTCAGTGACTTATTTTTTTGTTGTTTTCAATAATCACGCATAACTGTTTTTTTCTCCAATATAAAGACTTGTACATACATGCTGCTCATATATTATTGTAGCCCAGTTTCTGCTGAATACAATGTTATCAGACTTTAGACATTTATATGTTTATAAGTAACTGAAAAATACACAAATGTCAGGACATGTCAGAATCTCTTCAGGGCTCCAAAACACCTTCAGACTCCCAGGGGTTAACCACCCTGGCCACCTCAGCCCCAGTGATGTGCAAGCCCCGGCCCCGGCCCCGGCCCCCCCCCCCCCCCCCCAGCACCCTCGTGCTCTGTGCCCTCAGATGTCTCAAAGGCAGTGTGCGTAGATGTTGAGGAGATCCTCAAAATATTCCTTCCACCTCCGGGTGATGTCCCCAGGTGAGGTCAACAGCACCCCACCCCCCCACTATAAATAGTAGGTACCAGGAGCTGCTTCCCCCTCCTGATACTCCGGATGGTTTGCCAGAACCTTTTTGAGGCAGACCGAAAGTCACTTTCCATGGCCTCACCGAACTCCTCCCACGCCCGGGTTTTTGCTTCTGCGACTGCCCGAGCTGCATTCCGCCTGGCCCGCCGGTACCCGTCAGCTGCCTCCGGAGACCCCCGGGCTAATAATTCCCGCTAAGCCTCCTTCTTGAGCTTCACAGCCCCCCTCACCTCTGGTGTCCACCATCGGGTACGGGGGTTACCGCCACGACTGGCACCGACCACCCTGCAGCCACCTGAGCCAACTCAACTCATCACCAGGTGGTGATCAGTTGACAGCTCTGCCCCTCTCTTTACTCGAGTGTCCAAGACAGAAGGCCACAGATCAGATGATACAATTATGAAATCGATCATCGACCTGTAGCTCCGGGCATGTTCGTACCATGTCCACTTATGGACACCGTTATGCTCGAACATGGTGTTCGTTATGGACAAAGCATGCATTGCACAGAAGTCCAATAACAGAACACCACTCGGATTCAGATCAGGGAGGCCGTTCCTCCTAATCACCCCCTTCCAGGTCACGCTGTCATTGCCCACGTGAGCGTTGAAGTCCCCCAGCAAAACGATGGAATCCCCCCCGCGGCACGCCAAATAGCATACCGCTAAGGGAATCCAAGAAGGCCGGGTACTCTGAACTGACATTCGGCGCATAAGCGCAGATGACAGTCAGAGACCAAGGCGCAGGGAAACAGCTCTCTCATTCACCGGGGTAAACTCCGTTGTTAATGCACCGAGCTGTGGGGCCACCAATAGCCCCAACCCACCGCAACTCCAGAATAAAAGAGCGTCCAGCCCCGCTCCAGGAGATTGGTTTCAGAACCCAAGCTATGTGTTGAGGTGAGCCCGACTATATCTAGTCGATACCTCTCAACCTCACGCACAAGCTCAGGCTCCTTCCCCACCAGAGAGGTGACATTCCATGTCCCGAAAGCCAGTTTTGTCAGCCGGGGATTGGACCACCAGGGCCTTCCTTGGCCGCCACCCGATCCACAAAGCACCGAACCCCTGACATTCCCCCTGCGGGTGGTGGGCCCACTTGGAGACAGTCCCGCGTGCCTCTTTCGGGCTGTGCCCGGTCGGGCCCCACGGGCCAAAGCCCGGCCACCAGGCGCTCGCCAACGGGCCCCTCCCCCAGGCCTGGCTCCAGGGTGGGGCCCCGGTGACCCTAGTCTGGGCGAGGGAAACAGGACTTTGTTTGATTCCATTTTCATAGGGTTCTTTTGGATTGCTCTTTGTCTGGCCCCTCCCCTGGGACCTTTTTGCCTTGGGAGACCCTACCAAGGGCTTTTGCCCCCAACAACATAGCCCCCAGGGTCACTGAGGTACGCAAACCCCTCCACCACGATAAGGTGGCAATCCAAGGAGGAGCAGATGCTTTGCAATTTTCTTTTTCTTTCTTGTATTAATTCTGATATAATGGCTTGTACAGTGCCAACCAATGTGACGTTTCTATAATAGTGTAGATATTTCACATGAGTGTTTGTAAGGTGTACAGTAGCCTTACTTGTATGAGAAAATGAAACCAGACAATACAAAGATATAGTTCGATAGTGTTTCGATATGAGATCTACAAAAATACGTAAGAATACACTTTTTTGGTGAAACATTTTTATTTATTTATTTATTACGATTTATTTTATTCATCAAGAACAGGCACCCACAAACTGTGACGTTCATGGTAGCTGGACGTCCAAATGCAAATTATCCAGGACTAGAGAATGCTCAACAAATGAAATATAGAACATTTTCAAATTTAAAAAAAAAAAAACAACAATAAAATGATTGTTAAACATTAACAAGGACTTCCGGTGATGCGCTCTACGGGGTAGACACGTTTTTGCGCGCTCCCTAACTTTTATAACTTCTACTCAGTCCTTCACCTACTTGACCATTACTTTTTTGTTCCACGTTGGTTGCTCCACTGCACTTTATCCTTCCTAGTCAAAACGATGTCGAGAAAGGGGAAGAAAGAGGAGCCAGAGCAACGGGAAGATCCGGCGAGCGCTAACCTCACCAGCACCATCACGGAGTTGCTAACAACGAAGCTTGCCAAGCACAAAACTGAACTTTTAGCAGAGATAAGAGACACTTACGCGAGGTATGAAGCTAAGTTGGATACTGTTCAAACGAATGTTGATGACCATAAACAGCGCATCTCCAATCTGGAGCACACCGCGAATGCTACTAACACTGAAATGATGGATATCCAAGCTACGCTAACTACTTTAACTGCTGACAACGCTAAGCTAAAAGCCAAGGTGACCGAGCTCGAAAGCCGCAGCCGCAGAAACAATATCCGGATAATAGGTCTCCCCGAAAATATCGAGGGCCCGAAACCAACTGCTTTTTTCTCCCAGCTGCTCTTGGATGTGCTGGGTAACGATATTTTTTCTTCGTCTCCAAACCTGGACACGGCTCACCGCTCGCTAGCTGCTAAGCCTGGTCCGTCGGACAGACCTAGGCCTGTCATCATTTGTTTCCACAGCTTTCAAACTCGTGAACTGGTAGTGCGCGAGGCTCGCAAGCTGTGGGGAAAGCTTAAATACAAGGATATCCCTATCCACATTGTTGAAGACTATAGTCCGGGGGTCTTGGACCAACGCATCCCGTATTGTGGCGTTATGAAAAGGCTATACGAGATGGGCCTTAAGCCTTCCTTGCGGTACCCTGCTAAGCTATTCATCGTGCTGGACGGAGGTACAAGGAAGTTTCTCCCTTCTGTGAAAGAAGCTACCGACTTTGCCGCCTCGTGGAATCCACAAAACGGGTGACTGTTGACTAAATTTCACCTTAAGTATATAAGCCAGTGCTTTCATACCTCAAATGGTTGAAGGACTGTAAATTTTCTTTTTTCTTTTAGTGCCTTTATCTCGGGAGTTGAGATTTTCCATTCGTAATGGAAGTCCTATGGTTAGCGTTAGCACCTCTGTGCAATGGACACGAATTTTTTTCCTTTTCTCGGGGATGTGGGTTGTTTTTAGGCCAGTTTTTGTGTTTTGTGTGTGTGTTTTTTTTTTTTTTCTTCTTTCTTTTTCTTTTTCTCTCCGTTTTTTTTACCTCTCTTTCTTCCATTCATTGTATGCAGATGCCAGTTATGTTTCTCATGCTTCTCCAGAATCCCAGTTGTCCCTACAATTTTGCACTGATAGACCCTCATCACTTAAGGTATGGCTTCTACACATAATTCTCTGAGATTTATATCTTGGAATGTTAAGGGGATGGGGAGCACCACAAAATTGGGACGAGTGATGGCCCATTTGAATCGGCTCAGAGGCGATGTTTGTTTTGTTCAGGAGACACATTTGCTTAACCGTGAAATCGTGCGTCTTAAAAAATATTGGGTTGGGGAAGTGTTTCACTCTACGTTCAATAGTAAAGCGAGGGGAGCGGCTATAATAATTCGAAAAGGTATTCCTTTCATACTTGACAAGTCTATTTTAGATTCTAATGGCAGATATGCAATGGTTTCTGGGACAATTCAGAACACACCCTTTTTACTTGTCTGTGTTTATGGTCCTAATTGGGACGATAGTTCTTTTGTTACTAAACTTTTTGAATCTTTTCCAGATATTCAAAATCATTACGTTATTATGGGAGGTGATTTCAATTTTGTCCAAGACCCGGTGCTGGATCGCTCATCCAATAGAAGTGTTCCATCTAATCGATCCGCAAAGACTTTGCTTACACTCTCTCAAAATTATGGCCTAACTGACCCTTGGAGGTATAAATTTCTCAATGCCAGAGCGTATTCCTTTTTTTCGCATGTTCACCGCACGTATTCCTGTATTGATTTTTTTCTTTTAGATGTTAGATTACTTTCGAAAGTCGCGACAGTAGACTACCATAGTATCGCAATATCAGACCATGCTCCGGTCTCTCTTGATTTAAACTTACCTAGTCAGCCGAGTCCATTGAGGGTTTGGAGGTTTAATTCTGTTCTTTTGGCGGAAAATGTTCTATAAAGAATTTCTACAGTCTCAAATTTCTTTATTTTTTGAACTGAATGACATGCCTGAGACAAGCAGATGCACTCTTTGGGAGGCATCTAAATCATATATCCGAGGTCAACTTATCTCCTTTATTTCTAATCAGAGAAGGGCCGAAATTTCCCACATTAACAGTCTTCTTCGGGATATTAAGAATACTGATCAACAATATGCCACCAATCCTGATCCGAGTCTTTATAAAAAGCGCGTTTCTCTTCAAACGGAGTTTGATCTAGCTTCCACCTTGCAGATCAGAACATTGTTACTAAAATCTAGACAGCGGTTCGTTCGGAAGTAAATTTTAAAGGCATAACGCGCCTTGATACTGTTCACAAGGTTTCCTTGTATGCAGATGATCTCCTCCTTTATGTTTCAGACCCCGTCAGGTCCTTCCCTGTAATTTTTGATATTTTAAACAAATATGGTGGCGTGTCCGGCTATAAACTAAACTATCAAAAGAGTGAGTTATTACCTATCAATGACCTTGCTCGAGTACTCTCCACCTCTATAGTACCATTCAAATGGTCAAAGAGTGGCTTTCGTTATTTGGGTATCCAAATTTCTACAAACCTGTCTGATTTATTTCGCACTAACCTCACGCCGTTGATTGACAAAACTGAGGCCGACTTTGCCCGCTGGGCAGTTTTGCCACTTTCGCTTGTAGGTCGGATAAGTTTGGTTAAGATGGGGATTCTCCCGAGGTTCCTTTATTTGTTTCAACATCTTCCCGTTTTTCTTAACAAATCATTTTTTATTACACTGGATAAACTTATCTTAAACTTTTTATGGGCCGGCAAACCAGCCAGAATCAGAAAATCTGTTCTACAATCGCCTAAGGATAAGGGGGGATTTGCTCTGCCAATATTTAGGTATTATTATTGGGCAGCCAATGTGCAGAAGCTTTTGTTTTGGATGTGTGATAATGAATCATTGCCTGGGTGGGTTAATTTGGAAAAAGAAAATTCTCCTTTCGCGTTACGCTCTGCTCTGTGTTCACAACTTTCTTTTCCACTTTCACGTTTGACAGGCTGTCCTGTGGTCTTGACCTCCTTAAAAATTTGGAACCAGTTTAGGAAACAATTAGGGCTCTTAGGTTTTAACCTCTGTTTATCGAAATTGTGCTTTTGAACCATCTAGAAGTGATCCAGTGTTTCGGGTTTGGCATAACAATGGTATAAAATTGATTAGCGATTTGTATACAGACAATATATTTTCTTCGTTTGAACAGCTTTCCACTGCATATAACCTCCCCAATCATCATCTCTTCTGTTTTTTTCAAATTAGGGACTTTGTTAAGAAACAGTTTCCTCATTTTCCGAACCGTCCTCCAGAAACCTTGCTAGACACTCTTCTCTCTGTGGACCCTGTTGCAAAGGGTTGCATTTCAGTTTTGTACAAATCCATTTGGTCAACGTCTTCAACGTCTCTTTTTGCCATTAAAAGAAACCAAAATTTTTGGTATTCCCCCTTCCGTAGGTTTGCCAAAATCATTTACTCGAGCTCTAGCTTTTACTACTTTATTAGCCCGCAGGCTGATTCTGCTCAATTGGAAACTTCCCCAGCCCCCTTCACCCTCTCGCTGGATTCGAGAGCTGCTGTATAACTTGAAGTTAGAGAAGCTGAGGTTTTCAATAAATGGATCAGTTAAGTCATTTCATGACACCTGGGATTCTTTTTTGCAATATGCTGACTCTGTTGATTTGGAGAATGATTGACAAGTGTTGCTGCCCTGTCTTATTTATTTTGTTATTATTGTTATTATTATTATTATTACTATTAGTATGTATTATTCTTCTTATTATTATTATTATTATTATTAATAATTTATTTTTTAATTTCTTTCTTTATATTCCTAAGTTCTTTATCTGTTCGTTGCTAATGATACGTGTATGTGTGTGTCTATGTATCTATGTCTGGCCTCGTGTTCAGGGAGTTGGGTGGGTTCTTGTCATGCAACTTGACCTGTTACAATTACAACCTTTGTAATTATGCGTGCTGTTTTGTATGTCGGGATTTATTGGTTTGAAAAATGTTCAATAAATAAAAAAAAAAAACATTAACAACAATAAGGATTTCGGACAATCGTATTGTACTCTGTAGAATGGATGACAAAATTGCACTGGCTGACCGCGCAGTTGCTGCAACTTGCTGAGCTCCTCAAAACTTCTTTGTTTACGTCCAGCGTATACTCCACCTCTGCAGCCGATGGCAGATCGCGCTTCACGTCACGTCAGACACACCTCGAACGCAACCCGTGATTAGGTAACGTCGTATGGGTTTCTTTCTATGCCACGTGATCTGTCTACGCGGCTTGCATCTTTTGCGACACGTCTGTTTATAAACATAAAATCCATTGTTTGTAAACAGTCCGCATTTTACCCTCACCCGTTTTCATGTGCCATATATTTTCCCATATATGCACATAATTGTGAAATGTATGTAAGACACATATATGTATACACACATATATGTACTTATTTCCATAGTACATACTTTAACTTATATTAGGGATACAAATATGCTTTGAATATGATGACACCAGGGGGCTGTTCCACGAAGCGAGCTAACCTGAAAATCCAGGCTTATTTCGACAATCCCGGCTTAATTTTTCCAAATTCGGTTCCACGAACGAGGCTAACCTGAAGCTCCACTTAGTTACTATGTCAACATATGCTCTTGGACAAGCCTGCTCCGTGGCAGGTTAGCTGTAAAGCTTAGCTTAGCTTGATGAATATGATTGGACAAGCCATGTGATGTCACAGCATGACATTCTGCGGGGCTGGGATTATTCTGCTGCTGTTCTCTCCCTCTTTTGCACACATCGACCCTCCAATATAAAATTATTACAGATTACATGCAGGCGATTCCAATTACTCAGAAAGTATAAAATGACAAGGAGTGCATTGAAGGCTTTTACATGAATAACCATGGCGTGCCCGTTTATTCATAATCAAGTTGATGAGGGAGCGTGGGTTATTCATAGAGCTTTAAGGCAACAGGTTCCACATGTACTTCAGCCCAGGATAGATCCGTTGCATTTTCCGGACGATTATTTGTACGAGCGCTATAGATTTAGTTGACGCAGTATTACATATTTGTGTCAGTTATTGGAACCTTACATTTCTAAGAACACACGTCGCTCTAAAGCCCTTACGGTTGCACATCTGTGCGTATCACTTTGCGTTACTTTGCCAGTGGTTCATTTCTGTACAGTGTGGGGGATGCTGAACATTTAAGCATAGCTACAGTGTGCCGTGAAATCAGGAAGGTTTAGGTTGCATTAAATTTTTAAATATAATTACCTTTCCAAGAGGCATTCTTGGCATTAAGGAAGCTTTCTTTGGAATTAATGGTGCTGAATCTTTTAACATCTAGTCATTTACAACACATAAATCATTACCTGTACACAGCAAATACTGGATGGGTTTATAAGGAAGAGACAAATGTTATTCGCTGCAAAATAGTTTCAAGTTCATACGGCTAGCATTTCTGAGCAAACAGAAATTGTTTCCTCATACAAAAGTGGGGAGAAAAAGTCACTGCGTCTTATGGTCCGAATATTGCTCTGCTCACATGCTTTACCCTTCTGGGGTCGAGTGCATTGTCGGCGACGTAGCGTACTTTTCTTTTCTATTTCAGTTTATATCTCGCTGAAACCTTAATGTAGAATCATGAAAAAACGCTGGCTAAATCCGTAATCTGTCTTTTCAAAATTAGGTTAAATCAAAAAATCAAACCATGTCACCTTACTTTGTTTTACCTGAATCGGGGCGTGTAGTACCGCTGTCACCCGAAGATCGCTATTCACATTCTAAATAGCGGCATTAGTGCGTATTCAAATCCCATTCGCATGGAAATTTGCTGAACAACGCAGCGGTGAAACGCGAGACAGATACATCCCCATCAGCGCCATAAAAGGTGGGAGGGATGTGGCCAGGTAAGGATGGTTGACAAAATATTTTAGGACACTATTTGGTTCAGAATCTTTTTTTTCTTCATTTCCCTCCTCTAAAACTAGGTGCGTCTTATGGTCCGAAAAATACGGAACCTTTAACATGATTGCACATGACTGGAAGGAACAACATCTGAGGATGTTCCTCCCTCAATCCCCACAATAATATGCCGTGTACAGTTCTGTGCAAGGGCCATCACCTCAGCTGGGGTACAGGCTGCTGGAGGTGGGCCCCCACCGGTTGCAGCAGCCACAGCTCTCTTTATGGTGGCAAAATTATACAATGCAATGTGGGCTTTAAATTAATTCTTTAAAAATATAGTCTTTGTAGTCCTCATAGGCTTGCAGTAATAATTCTTGCTCCGCTTGGGGGGGAAACGCAGCTCTTTCCTTAGTTTCCATTCTTACTTATCCAGCATCGATTAACAAGGCTGCCTTTTATATCGCGCGGATGCGCACGAGCCTCGCTTGTCAAGCTTGGCTTGAATTAGCGGAGATTAAATACACCTGAATTTTGTTCGTGGAACTCAATGAGCCTGAAGTGAACTGTTAGGCTAACTCAAGCGAGGCTATTACAAATAATCCTCGATTTTATAAGCTCGCTTCGTGGAACAGCCCCCATGTACTTTAACTTATACTAGGGAAACAAATATGTTTCTAATATGATGACATCATGTACTTTACAGGGTTCCCGCGGGGTCTTAAAAAGTAAAAAATTTAGAAAGTTAAATTTAAGGCCTTAAAATATCTCAAAAATGCCCAAATTTTCATCCTAGGTCTTAAATTTTATTTACCCAAGTCTTAAAATTCTTACCTCCATTCATTCCCGAAAAGCGTTGTCCGTAGAAAATAAAATAGTAAAACGCTGTAAAACTAATCCGTTGGTTGTGTTTTCTGGTCTGCACCTATGGAAGCCCATTTCCGCCAGGTAGTAAAAAAAATATAAGCCACGGAATCTCGCAGTTGCGACTTAGTAAGTCACAATTCCGACTTTATATGTCGCAATTGCGACTTAGTAAGTCAGAATTCCGACTTTATATCTCGCAATTGCGACTTAGTAAGTCACGATTCCGACTTTATATCTCGCAATTGCGACTTAGTAAGTCACAATTCCGACTTTATATCTCGCAATTGCGACTTAGTAAGTCAGAATTCCGACTTTATATCTCGCAATTGCGACTTAGTAAGTCAGAATTCCGACTTTATATCTCGCAATTGCGACTTAGTAAGTCACGATTCCGACTTTATATCTCGCAATTGCGACTTAGTAAGTCACAATTCCGACTTTATATCTCGCAATTGCGACTTTATATCTCGCAATTGCGACTTTAAAAGTTAAGACTTCTGACTTCTCATGTCAGGTCTGTGACGTACAATCTTATTACTGCGGCTGTACATCTCGTGCACCACAGTATATTTGAAAGCTCAATAATTCACTTACGGCAAAAGACACCCACCGTACATGGTACAGTTACATACAGGTATAGTGCAACTCTCTGCTGATACGGTATATTCATGAAATTCACATTGTGCTAGTAAAAATGTATGTGAAAGAGCTGGATATACAATGTATTTGCATATTTGCCTGTAATTAATCAGAAAAAACTAACAGTAGGTCTGTACTTTCCTGGAAGTGTCGTCCGTTCATGCTAGGCAGCTTCAGCTATTTCAGCATACACATTGTACTTATGTGAATAAGGGCGGTGCCAGGACGATTCTGTGCCATCCAATGTGTCACCTATTCATGATGAAAATGTACATTTTCTTCAAAACAATTAATCAATCGAGTAATATGTACATACTCTCCAAAATACTGTATGTGATGAACACCGTCTTGAAATTAATGACTTTTTTACTTTCCACTTTATACCTCGGATATTCTATATGGTTATTAATGTTATATCCAAATTGTATGCGACTAAACCACAAACACTTTTCATTTAATTGTGTGGATACTTACAATTCTGTGATTCCGTGTCTACCAGATACTGTGAACATAAGCATGTTTATGTTTGCTAAACATTATTAGACTACATGCTGCACAAATCTTGATAATGGACACAACTGAAAAATTTAGAAGCCCTTCATCCGGTCTTTTTAGCCGATGTCATAAAGAAGAATTCGTGAATGGTTAATCAAAGTTCCAGTTCATAGATTATTTTTATCTGTACAAAGTATGGTTTTATTTGGGTTTTTGCATCTTTTTGAGAAATTTGAAAAATTGTAATTAGGATAATTACATTCATTTTAAAATGGCCTCTACCCACCATCTCTGGGTTGAGACAAATGCTGATTTCTACAGAATTCAGACTGTATCACATCTACAAGCTTTGTTATTTGTAATATTTGTGTATGAAGCCTTTGCATTCAAGTTAATTGGGTTTTCTAGACTGTGATTTATTGAGCGGGGTGCTATACAGAGTTTAAATTGAGCCGGAGCGGAGCTCCCTTTGCTTCAGTATTTATAATAATATAATACTTTTATTGTAAGACCCGAAACACCCCGTGACCCCGGTTACATCACTGAAGATGTGTCCAGGTTGCACCACAAGGTGTATTCCAGTACTTATGCATTTTCATCTCCTTCTAAAAAATACCATCATATAAGACTTTGTGAATAATTATATAGACAACACTAAATTATAGTTATAGTGAATTCACCCACCAATGTTTTTTAAATTTTTTATTGGAATTAATTCTCATTGAATGCACATGCCCAGCAAACAGAAAGACGTTCTCTTTTGGTTCGGAATTTGTCCTCAAAGGATGAGTTCTGGGCATCCTGATTGGAACACTAATAAAAAAGAAATACTTAAGGTAAAATTATGCATTTAAAATGCTATTCTTGGAAGGTGTCATAACAACATGATTTTGAAGGATTTCTTCATTTTTCATACTAACATGGTCGTCCTTAGGACGTCCTGAAAAAGGGGACGTGTTGCGGACGTCCTAAGGACGTTCTCTGGGACACTGAGAAGACTTCTTTTTACTCCAGATTTGTCAAATTCAAGTCAGTGGGCTGAGATCTATGTGCATCTCATAATCTACAAATTTCTTGACACTGTTGGCCATCGTTGTATATCCTGCACTACTTCTATACTTTTATACATGCTTATGGAGACTGGACAATAATAACCTACAGTAAGTGCTTACTAATATGTACAAGACCACTGTCCTATCCTAGACCACTGTTGCAGAATGGAAGACCTCATTGATTTCCTCAGGGAGAGAGACATTCCAGAGGCCACCATAGAAAGACTGAAGGAAGAAAAGGTAGTTATCAGAATGAATGTGTTTGTTTATTATAACTATATGTGCAATAGCTCAAATTACCCTGCTTTAAATATTAACAGAACATACGGTACTGTGAACAGTCAGACACCCCACCTCTCCAGGAGGTTCCGGGAGTCTCCTGAAAATGGACAGCAGCTCCCTGACACCCGCAAATGATGGACAATGTTCCAGAAATCTGTTCTGCTAATCAGCAGTGGTAAAAGTAGCCGGCAATAAGTTTTACCGCTGCAGCCTTGCCTCAAATTTCACCACCATAAATTTTGCCTGCCCATCTGCTCCCACCTCAGTCAGCAATATTCTGTAAAATGTGTGTGTATGTGTGTGTACAGTATGTGTGTACACATACACATACACGCACACACACGGTACTGCACTTCCAGCAAAGCACTGACCAGCACCCCCACCCTCCCGGATGCCTCTCATCTGCCTCCCTGAACATCCCTAAGGTGGGATGGCTGCTGTTTTGTTTAGTAATAGCTATTTTGACTGGCAATTAAGTGCAATTCATTATTTTTTCATAAAATGTCAGACAACAATGCAGGGAAAATTTTTCAAATTGTCAAATTGTAAACTGATATTTCAAAATATCATTGATACTTTCATTTCATTTCACAACTGTTACACTCACCAATCCTCAACAGATTTTTTGTCTTTAACCAGTGCAGAACAATGCTTTAGGTATAATATTTTCAAACCGAAAATGAATAATACACTTTTCATTTTTAGATTGATGCCAGTGTCCTGATGTTAATGACAGATGAACAGATGAAGAATTATTTGCCTTCTTATGGAGACAGATTGGCAGTGATGGGATATTGTAGAAGACAGGAAAAGGATCACAACTGTAAGAAATCAAAGCTTTTTGAACGGCTGAAGTCAAAATTTAATAAAAGACAAAAGCATAAGCATCCAGAAGATACCACTCTTGTTCAACAAGAGTCAAAAATACAGAAGAAAGTAAGGAAAGTGGAGTTGGGTTGGATGCCGTATAATGAGGAGAAGGGAGGTTTTGTGCAGGTGAGAACAAAAAAAGGGGGTGGAACACGAAGGCTAAGTGTTTCCAAGGACTGGAAAAAGAAAGACCTCATAGCAGAGGCAACACATCTGTTTTTCCCAAGTGGACATAATGCACATGGAAAGCTTAGTGAGTTTGAGGTGGATATGACAAATTTCCATGAAATTTCATTAGATGAGGACAGTACAGTAGGAGATCTCTATGAATCCTCAAAGTTAACCATTATGAGGTTCTATTTGACAACCAAAAAGAAAAGTGATGGTAGTGTGGAGATACAGCAGGAATCAAACCCTATTCTGTTTCCACAACTATGTACCCCGTGTATAGAAGCTCCACAGATAGTTTAACCAATAAATCTTAAGGAAGTCAGCGAAGAAATATTCAATCCTCTACGAAATGAATAAACTTGAACGCTTTATCCTTGTCGCAGATTTATGTGCGCGATGCAAATGGTAAAACTGTAATACAATCCAAACAACGATACGTCAGGACTAAATAACATACACAATGCAAGCTGTACACAAGCAACAAACAATCCTACTTACAGGCTATTTTGTAGACAGGGCCTAAAGAGAAAGGTCTGCTATCTTCGTGAGCCTTGCAAATACTGAACTTAAAAATGGAGGAGTTTCCTGTGCCCTATGAACTCAGGGGGCTGGACTTATTCTCAGTGTATTAAGCTGGTACACAGGTTGACAATATCAGAACTGGTCAACAGGTGGCAGCAAACTACTGTAATTAACATTGCTAAACACATAACAATAACTGCACCATGTCTAAATGGTGAAATGAATCCAGAACACTCCCTGCTTAATGTGTGACACATTACCATATAAAATCACTGCTATGCAGAACATAAACAATTCAGTCATTTTCAGAAACAAGAACAACAATGTCAGAAACTGGTCTCAAGTAAGTCTTGGTTGTCCCTTGATTGGCCACTTTCACTTCAACTTTTCTGACTCTGCCATCCTGCTGCTGTATTGCCAGCTGTAGAGGCTGCTGGGATTGCTGTACTGTTCAAGCCGGACGGGTTGTGTTGTGTGCCTGTTGAAGCGGTTGATTTGATTTGAATTATCTGTAAAGTATATTGAGCGTTTGTGTGCCAGCACGGTTACGTGGGTGGTTGTTGTTGTTTTTATTTTTTACTCTTATTTTTACGTGTGTACTTGTCTGTCCTTGTGAGTGTTACCGACAGCCGCGGGCGCGAGTGGCGTTTCTGTTTGCGTCCTTCGCATCAAACACCCGCGGGTAATATTATCGAACATCGGTAACATTAACTCTAAAAGGTCAGTTGCTCCGGAGCTTTGCTCGGTCGCCGGTCGGGGCCGGGAGGACATTTTCCACTTTTTTTCCCGCTCCGGCAGTAGCCTGCTTTGAGAGGGTTTTTGTGGTTTTTTGGCCTCCCTAGAGCAACTTCGCTTTAGTTTAAGCTAAACGTGGTTCAGCAGGAAGTTAATCTCGGGTAAGTAATTGTAAATTTGGTTATTTTAAAAGTTAAATTTAAAGGTTGTTATCGCTGACGCTGCCGGATAATTTATAATAAAGTACCGATTTAACGCAAGTGTTAATTTAGTGTTTTAGTGTACTCGGCACTTTGTTTTAACTATACGTTAATTAGATCAACTAAAAGTTTATATATTCTCTTAATATACTGGGCTGGGAGTAAAGGACGGGAACATAGTGAGTTAGGTAATTATGGGGCCAGCTCAGTGTTGTGTTTGCAAGATGTTTGCCCTTCTGGATGCTTGCGTCCAGTCGGACTTCGTCTGCGAGCGATGTGGGTTAGTTGACTCACTCATGGTCCAGGTTCGTGACCTAGAGGAGCGGCTGGCTCTCATCCAGCATAGCAATGAGTTAAAGGAGAGAGTTAATACGCCTTCTAGGGAGACTATGTGTACGTCACAAGCGGGGAGGGGGGAGAATGATGAACAGGTAGGTCGAGAGAGCTGGGTGAACGTAGGTCGTAGAGGTAGAAAAGGACGTACACAGTTCACAGAGGCGGCATCACCTGAAGTAACGGTTTCTAACCGCTTTCAGGTGCTTCCAGCTTTAGAGCCGGAAGAGACTGGGGAGGCAGGTGGGCCCTTGGGCACCAAGGAGCCACCTAACCCTAGTAGGAGGGAGGTTGTGGTAGTTGGGGATTCAATTATAAGAGGTGTAGATAGTTATGTGTGCACCCGTGATAGAGGGTCCCGTACGGTGTCTTGCCTGCCTGGTGCCCAGGTAGGGGACCTTCCAGATCGAGTGGACAGGCTTTTGGCCCCAGCCGGGGTGGATCCAGTGGTCGTGGTGCATGTTGGCACCAATGACATAGGAAAGGGCAGAAGGGCTGTTCTGCAAGATAAATTTATAGAAGTCGCGGATAAGCTCAGAAGCAGAACATCCACGGTGGTATTCTCTGGAATACTTCCCGTGCCACGTGCAAGTCAGGCAAAATTAGCTGAGATAAGGGGATTAAATGCGTGGCTAAAATGGTGGTGTAGGAAAGAGGGGTTCAGGTTTATGGGGCACTGGAAGACCTTCTGGAACAGGTGGGACCTGTTCAAGCCGGACGGGTTGCATCTGAACCATAGGGGAACCAGTGTATTGGGGAGGCGTATGTGCAGAATAGTTGAGGAATGTTTAAACTAGGGACTGGGGGGGCAGGGAGGTCAGTTAAGAATTTATGTGGGGAGAGACGGAAAGCCCAAATAAAAATTAAAAGTAGACACTGTAAAAGGCCTACCATTAGTGGTCTGTATTTGAATGCTAGGAGTATTAGAAACAAAATTAACGACTTAGAGGCTTTAATTTCTTCAGACAATTACGACATTATAGGAATAACTGAAACATGGATGAGTGACAATGATGGTGATGAATATAATATGGATGGTTATACGTTGTTCCGTAGAGACCGGATAGGCAAGAAGGGAGGTGGTGTTGCAGTATACGTAAAAGAAAACTTGCAGGCAAGGGATCTCACTGATAAAAATAAAAATTCAGAAGCTGTATGGATCAAACTTGATGCTAAAGATTCAAATGGCCTAATTGTCGGGGTTTGTTATAGGGCACCTAATGTGGCTGTAGAGGAAAGCAGAATATTATATGATGATATCAGGATTATGAGTAATAAAAATGATGTGGTGGTTATGGGTGATTTTAATTTACCTGGGATACAGTGGGACACAGTCTCTGGCTCTTCTGTAAATGAACTTGAGATGGTGGAATTAGTACAGGATTGTTTTTTTACTCAGTTTGTTAATACTCCTACCAGGGGAGAAGCCCTTCTTGATCTTGTTTTTTGTAATAACCAGGATAGGATTGGAAAATTAGAGGTTTTAGACCCATTGTACGGTAGTGATCATAACATGGTTAAATTCGAGGTTAATTTTAGTGTCCAAAGAGCAAAGTCTAAATTAAAAGTATACAATGTTAGGAAGGCTAACTTTAATGGTATGAGACGGAAATTAGAAACTGTAAACTGGACAGAGTTAAATAGCAAAACAGTAGAAGAGGCATGGGAATTTTTCAAAAGCACATTGTTGCAAGTGCAAGAGGACTTCATACCTGTTTCCAGCAAAACTAAATCTAGGAAACGACAACCAAGGTGGTTTACTAAGGAAATTAAGAATAAAGTCAGGAGGAAAAGGGCTCTGTTCCACAACTGGAAAATAACTAATGATTTCAAAATCAAGCAGGAGTATCTAAGTCTACAGGCAGAGTTAAAAAATGACATTAGGCTATCAAAGAGGGATGTAGAAAGAAAAATTGCATTGGAGGCTAAGCATGACAGTAAAGGTTTCTTCCAATATTTTAACTCCAAGAGAGCACTAAAAGCTGAAATCACTAATTTACAGGATAGTAAGGGCCTTATAATTGATAACGAAATTGATATGGTAAATGAGTTTAATGATTATTTTTCAAGGGTGTTCACAATAGAGAACACAAGTAACTTACCACCAATTAATACGAATACAGCATCGTCTATGACCAATATATGTATAACTGAGGTTGATGTGATACTAAGCCTAGCTAAACTCAAAATAAATAAATCACAGGGGCCTGATGGCATCTTACCTTTAGTCTTGAAAGAGATGAGGGATATTATTAGCCAACCTTTGACTTTAATATTCCAGAAATCGTTATCTGCGGGTGTGGTACCATCAGATTGGAAGCATGCTAATATAACACCCATATTCAAAAAAGGGGATAGAAGTAATCCGGCAAACTATAGGCCAATCAGTTTAACTAGCATTACTGGAAAAATAATGGAAGCTATAATTCAAGTGAAAATGGTAGATTACCTAGATACAAATAACATTATAAAGGATAGCCAACATGGATTTAGGAGAGGTAGATCCTGCTTAACGAATCTGCTTGAGTTCTTTGAGGAAGCTACAAGTGAAATTGATCACAAAAAGGCCTATGATGTGATTTACTTAGATTTCCAGAAAGCCTTTGATGTTGTCCCCCACAAACGGCTCTTGTTAAAGCTTAAAGCTGCAGGAATTTTAGGAACTGTGGCAGCTTGGATCAAAAACTGGCTAACTGATAGGAAGCAGCGAGTAGTTATTAGAGGCACTATGTCACAGTGGGCCTCCGTTTATAGTGGGGTACCGCAGGGTTCAATTTTAGGACCACTATTGTTCCTAATTTACATTAATGATATTGACACGAATACATACAGTAAACTGGTTAAATTTGCAGACGACACTAAGGTGGGCGGGGTAGCAGATACTAATCTAGCAGCAGAGAGGCTCCAACGGGATCTGGATTTAATTAGCGAATGGGCTGATACTTGGCAGATGAAATTTAACACAGATAAATGTAAGGTAATCCATGCAGGGAGCAGAAATATACAGTACAGATATTTTATGGGTTCCACTGAAATAAAGGTAGCTGATCACGAGAAAGATCTCGGTATGTATGTTGATGCTTCCATGTCCCACTCTCGCCAATGTGGGGAAGCAATAAAAAAGGCGAACAGAATGTTGGGTTATATCTCTAGATGTGTGGAGTTTAAGTCAAGGGAGGTGATGTTACACTTATATAATTCCTTGGTAAGACCCCACCTAGAATACTGTGTGCAGGTTTGGTCACCATACCTCAAGAAGGACATTGCTGCCTTAGAAAAGGTGCAACGAAGAGCTACGAGAATGATTCCTGGTCTTAGAGGAATGTCTTACGAGGAGAGGTTAGCGGAACTGAATCTGTTCAGCCTTGAGCAAAGGAGGCTAAGGGGGGATATGATTCAGGTCTATAAGATTCTAACGGGTCTGGATGCTGTTCAGCCAAATGACTATTTCAATATTAGTCTAAATACTAGAACTCGTGGCCATAAGTGGAAATTAGCGGGAGAACATTTTAAAACAAATTTGAGGAAGCACTTCTTTACACAGCGTGTAGTCAGAGTATGGAATAGTCTTCCTGCTATTGTAGTGGAAGCTAAAACCATGGGTTCCTTTAAATCAGAGCTAGATAAGATTTTAACAACTCTGAGCTATTAGCTAAGTTCTCCCCAAACGAGCTTGATGGGCCGAATGGCCTCCTCTCGTTTGTAAATTTCTTATGTTCTTATGTTCTTATCTCTGCTTGGCAGTGCATTGACGACAAGTCCCACAGGCCAATCATTCCTGCTTTCTTGACTGTCCTTTAATAACACAACATCTCCTGTTTGAACGTTCGGACGATTTTGGGTCCACTTTCTGCGGCTTTGTAGAGTTGACAAGTACTCTTGTTTCCACCTCTTCCAGAAAGTATCAGCCAGATTTTGAACTTGTTTCCATTGTTTCACATGCAGTCCTGCAGTTTCAAAATTGCCAGTAGGGGCTGATAAAGAGTTCACTTTCTGGGTCAAGAGCATTGCTGGAGTAAGGACCATAGGATTATCAGGGTCCGTAGAAACAGGTACCAGAGGTCTGGCATTCATAATGGCTGTGACTTCAGCCATGAAGGTGCTCAAAATCTCATGGGTCAGACGAGTAGGCTTATCCTGGAGTAACATTGCATCCAAAATACATCTGGCTACCCCTATCAGCCTTTCCCAGACACCTCCCATGTGTGATGAATGTGGGGGGTTGAAGATCCAGGTACAACCTTTGCTTTGGAGATAATCTTGAACTCCAGAATCAGCAATGTTGAAGTCTAGTTCTTTACAGGCTCCTACAAAGTTTGTCCCTCTGTCAGAGCGAAGTAACTTTGCTGGACCACGAATAGCAAAAAACCTTCTTAAAGAATTAATGAAGCTGGAAGCTGACATAGTTTCAATCAGTTCTATATGCACAGCTCGAGTAGACAAACATGTGAAAAGTACTGCCCAGCGTTTATTGTCAGCACTGCCTCCTCTAGTGCGGCAGGTCATCACTGACCATGGACCAAATACATCGATGCCCACACTAGTGAATGGGGGTTCAGGAATGACTGTCTTCAGGCAAGTCTGCCATCTTTTGACTTTCTAACCTTCCTCTTAATTTGCGGCAGATAACACACTTGTGGATAACTGCAGATATCAGACGCTTGCCACCGAGGATCCAGAAACCCTCTGCTCTGATTGCACCCTCAGTTATGTAACGCCCTTGGTGTGCTACTTTGTTGTGATAGTGTCTCACAATCAATGTGGCAATGTGATGGTCGTGAGGTATAATGATAGGCCGCTTCTCCTTGTCAGACAATGCAGCATGTGACAATCTGCCACCCACTCTCAACAGTCCATCTGTATCTATAACAACACTAAATTTCTTGAGCCGGCTTTGTCTTGGAAGTGCTTTATGCTCTTTTAAACATGTGTACTCCTGTTTAAAATATTCATGCTGGACAGAAGAGATGATTGTAACTATCGACTGTGAAATTTCCTCTGAGTCGACTTTCTCTAGAAAACTTCTCCAGCCTCTACATTGGGAATTGCTCGATTCTTTCTGAAAACTTCTAGAAACATGGATAAGTCTGGCAATAGTCTTAAATAGTGACACCCAACTAGAGAATCTCTCAAAGACATGTGGATGGATGAAGGTGTCAGAAGCTTTGGTGCTGAAGCTGGCAATAGCTGGTTTAATTTCAAGATCAGCTTCAGGCTCTATGAGAGGGTGATGTTCAGTTGTGTCACTTGTATCCTCCTTGTCTGTTTGGTAGAGGAAGGATGGGCCTGAGAACCATATAGAGTTCTGGAGATTAATTGTCTGTGTGGGTCTAGTGGCATAATCTGCCGGATTCTGTTCTGTGGACACATAGAACCACTGATCAGGGTGTGTTACTCGTCTGATTTTATTTACCCTGTTGGCAACATAAAGGTAAAATCTTCTGGCAGTATTTCAGATGTAACCCAGCACAGTTTTGCTGTCTGTAAGGAATCTCACAGCATCCAAGTTGATATGTAACTCATCTCTGATGAGCTCATACAGTTCCACAGCTAGCACAGCAGCACATAGCTCCAGACGTGGGATTGTGTGCGCTGGTTTGGGGCTCAACTTAGACTTCCCCATGACAAACCCAACAGAGCATTCATTGGATACATCCGTGGTTTTCAAATAAGCTACAGCACCTATTGCTGTATTGGATGCATCTGAAAAGATGTACAGTTCTCTTTTGTATATTGCTGATAGGGAAACAGACACATAACACCTAGGTATCTCTAAGTGTTCTAAAGCTTGCAAGGATTCTTTCCATTGAGCCCACTCATGCAATTGGCTCATCCCAATCACATTTCTTAGATGACAGTTCGTGTAACAAAACATTACCTTTTATGGTTATAGGTGATGCGAACCCAAGAGGATCGTAAAGGCTGTTCACTGTAGATAAGATCCCTCTTTTGGTGAAAGGTTTTTCTTCAGAAGATACCTGAAAAACAAAACTGTCTCTTTCTAAGTCCCAGTTCAGACCCAAGCTTTTCTGAAGAGGCAGGGGGTCTGTACCCAGGCAAAGGTCCTTATGGTCTTTAGCTCTGTCAACTGCAGGAAATGCATTCATGACTTCTGTGCTGTTTGACGCAATTTTATGAAGTCTCAGATTAGACTCTGCCAGCATCTGTCGTGTTCTGTTAAGAATGTCAATTGCTTTCTTTGGAGTGCTGGCAGATGCAAGTCCATCATCCACATAGAAATGTCTCAAAACAAAGTGTTTGGCATCTTGACCAAATTGTTCTGCACTTGTCAGGGCTGCCTTGCGCATGCAGTATATAGCAACAGCAGGCGAAGGGCTGTTACCAAAAACATGTACTCTCATTCTGTACTCTATGACTTCTCCGTCTACATCATGGTCCTTGTACCAAAGGAACCGTAGGTAGTCTCTGTGGTCTTCTCTCATTAAGAAACAATAAAACATTTGTTGCACATCTGCTGTAAATGCGATGGGTTCCTTTCTGAACCGCATGAGGACACCCAACAATGTATTGTTCAAGTCAGGGCCACTCAATAGCACATTATTTAAAGAGACACCTCCACCCTCTGCGCTGGAATCAAACACTACTCTTATTTGATCAGGTTTGTGTGGGTGGTAGACACCAAACATTGGCAGATACCAGTGTTCTTTACCTCGTTCCAGTGGTCCTGCGATTTCAGCGTGTTCATTGTCCAGCATCTTTTGAATGAACTCTGTGAAATCTTTCCTCATTTTTGGTTTATTCTGCAGAGATCTGCGAAGTGAGATGAGGCGATTCATGGCTTGTTCTCTGTTGGAAGGCAATAAACATCTGGGTGTACGAAAGGGCAAGGGGGCAACCCAGCTGTGACTGTCATCCTGATAAGTGTCTTTGTCCATAATCTGGAGAAAGGCTTGATCCTCGATGGATAGGGCTTGCTTGTCATCATCTTTTGACCTTTGGAATACTGTAACCCCCAGAGTGTCTGTCTCTGGGCTGGAGCTGATGTCTTCTTGGCTATATGAAGAAGAAGGGTCACGGAAATGCATTAGATTATCTAATCTTTCTTTGACAATGAACCTGTTCTGGCATGGCTCCAGAGAGGTTGTGCGCCCATTTGGTAACACAGATGTTCTTAAGACACTGACACTGTTAGTCCGGTGTGTAGATCCTAGGCAAACTTCTCCTACTATTACCCATCCCAGTTCCAGTCTTTGTGCGAAAGGGGCATTAAAGGGTCCATTGATTGTTTCATGCACCTTGTGCACTTGTAAAATGTCTCTTCCCAGAAGTAACAGTATAGAAGCCTCAGGGTCGATGGCTGGTATGCAATTTGCAATTGGGCGTAGGTGAGGATGATAATGAGCTACTTCAGGGGAAGGAATTTCATCCTTGTCATGGGTATCTTATCACACTCTATTAATGTAGGTAGAGGAAGTTGTCTCTTTTTGTCAAAGGATTCAACAATGAAGTTTGAGGCTCTTCTGCCTGCCATCTCTGTAACTCCTGCACAAGTCTTTAAAGTGTATGGGGCTGCGGTAGTTTTAATGGTGAAGGTATTTAAGAACTCCAGGGTTGCAAGAGATCTGTTACTTTGTTCATCAATGGCAGCATACATTCTCACTGCCCTTTCTCTTTGTCCTTTGGGAAACACAGTCACTAAACATATCTTGGAACATGACCGTGAACTTTTATCGTGGCCACAGATTTCAGTGCACTTGGCTGTCACTGGAGAAGATGTCCTCTCACTGTGCTCCCTGCTGTGATCTGTAGCAGCTTCTACAGACTCTGCTGGTGGTGAAGGTGAGTCAGGATGTAAGGCTGCAATGTGCCTCTCACTGCCACATTCTGAGCACTCAATAAGTATCTTACAGTCTCTAGCCATGTGTTTGTTGGATTCACAGCACTTAAAACAGATGCCATTCTGTCTGAGGAAGTACATTCTCTCACCAATAGGTTTGTTTCTGAATCCCTTACACTTTTTCAGGGGATGAGGCTTATGGTGTATTGGGCACTGTCTATCGGGACTCTCTATAGCACTCGCTTGCCTGCTGTGTTGAGAGTGTGAGGTCTCTGTAGGGACAGATGTCTTGTGTGTGTGCACAGAGGTCTTACCATAATGCTTGGATGGCTTTTCAGGTCTTGTTGGCTGATTGTTGCCGTAGCTGAAAGCAAAGCTGGGATCATTCTGTGCTTGCTGCTGTACGAACCTAGAAAACACAAAGAAAGGGGGGAAACCTACTCCTGTTTCTTCTTTATATTTGGTTTCAACTGATGCCCACTTTGTCATTAAGGGTGGTGGTAATTTCTCTACTATAGGATTGATGCCTATAGCGTTGTCCAAGTATGAAAGTCCTGACAGGTATCCCTCTTCTTTAGCACACTCTATTTCCAGAAGAAGATCTCCTAAATCTTGTAGTCTTTTAGTGTCTCTGTTGCTCAGCTTGGGGAAGACGTCTAGCCTATTCCTTAATGCTTTCTCAATTACTTCTGGTGCACCATATTGTTTCTCTAGTCTTTGCCAAGCCATGTGGAGCCCTGCTAAGGGGTTAAACAAGTGCACTCTGCGCATACTTTTTGCATGTTCCGCTGATTCGTCACCTAATTATTTTATCATCAGGTCTAGCATCTCTGAGGCTGACAGATTCAGATCTTTGGTTGCATTCTGGAAGGAGGACTTCCAAGCCCAATAATTTTCAGGGCAGTCATCGAACTTTATAAAGCTTGAGTTAACTGTTTCCTAGCGGAGCAGATATTTAGTGATATCTTGAATGCATTGTTGTTCAGGTGCACAATCTCTATGCTGAGGTAATGAGAATCTTGGATTCCTGTCTTTGGGGGCTTCTGCCAGATGCTCTGTAGCTGGTTTGACATTGCTGGTACTGTAGAAGTGTCTAGGAGTACTCACAGCTGCCGCTGGCTCAGTTTTGACCATTGCTGCTGGTGCAGGTTTGACCGTTGCCGATGGCTCAGTTTTAATCGATATCCCTGCTGGTTGGCATGTTACACAGGCTGTGTACGAACTTGCTTGTGCGTTCTGCCGAAGAGAGAGGTCTCTCTGGGACCTCTGGACCTTCACAAGTTCTATCGCTCTCTAATGGATTCGCTTCAAAGTAAGCGGCCGCTTCCGCCTCTGCTGCTGCAGCTGCTCTCTGACACTGGAGAAGGTGCAATTCCGCTTTTCTCTCAGCCATTTCTTTCTTCATACTAGCTTCTTTCTCAGCAAAAGCTAGATGAACACGTGCTGCGTCTGCTTTTGCGCACGCTTTGAGCGCCAAGGAGCTGGCTGAGAACTTGCTAGATCTAGATGATTTGGTCGACTGCGACTGCGCATCATCTTGCTGGACGCTAGCACTCTCACTGCTATGCTGTGTCCTGGGGGGTGCATCCATGGATGGATACTTCTTTCCTGATCTCATTATCATGTTTGGAATGCAGTGTCTTCTGCAATAGCCTTTTTACTATTCTGTTTCCACAACTATGTACCCCGTGTATAGAAGCTCCACAGATAGTTTAACCAATAGATCTTAAGGAAGTCAGCGAAGAAATATTCAATCCTCTACGAAATTAATAAACTTGAACGCTTTATCCTTGTCGCAGATTTATGAGCGTGATGCAAATGGTAAAACTGTAATACAATCCAAACAACGATACGTCAGGACTAAATAACATACACAATGCAAGCTGTACACAAGCAACAAACAATCCTACTTACAGGCTATTTTGTAGAGAGGGCCTAAAGAGAAAGGTCTGCTATCTTTTTGAGCCTTGCTAATACTGAACTTAAAAATGGAGGAGTTTCCTGTGCCCTATGAACTCAGGGGGCTGGACTTATTCTCAGTGTATTAAGCTGGTACACAGGTTGGCAATATCAGAACTGGTCAACAGGTGGCAGCAAACTACTGTAATTAACATTGCTAAACACATAACAATAACTGCACCATGTCTAAATGGTGAAATGAATCCAGAACAAACCCTGTAGGTCCTTCACAAGAAAATACACAAGACATTCCCTCTACAGGCCCACACTTTGACCCACCTCTGGAATTAGATACATTAGACATAATTTACGTTGGAAGCACTAGGGATAATTTTAGTTTAAGTGATGATGGGGCAATCCTATATCCTACAAGTGTCACAGGTGATTCCAATTTAAATCAGCAAATTTCTGCCATAGTTGCTGGTGAAAATATGGAGGATAGCAATATTGTTACAATATTCAATGGAGAACTCTCTGGGATAGAAGAACAAAATCTAGAGGACACCTTGCCTGTAGTACAAGAACACAGAGATCCAGGCAGAATCCTTGTTGTCCATCGCAGCCAGATACTATCTGAGCTTATTGAACATTTCACTGATGAAAGCCTGCTATGCATTGAGTCAGAAATCAAAGTAAAGCTTCTTCTACCAAATGGCCAGTATGAGATGGGACATGATGAAGGAGGCGCTCTCAGGGATTGCCTCTCAGAATTCTGGCATGAATTCTATGAACAATGTACAACAGGCAGCAATTATAAGGTGCCATTTCTCCGACATGATTATGGCAAGAAAAAGTGGCATAGTATAGGTAGAATTATTTCTTTTGGCTGGCAGAAAGAAAAATACTTGCCCATCAAGCTTGCTCCAGTAATACTGGAACAGGCAGCTCTTGGATATGTGAAGAGCAATCTGGTTGACAATTTTCTAAAATATGTCTCAGAATTGGACCGTAATACTTTGGAATCTTGTCGCACAGACTTCAACAGTTCTGACCAAGATGAATTATTTGAAATCCTGGACAACTACAGCTGCAGAAGAGTGCCAAATTCACACAACTTTGAACAAATTTTACAAGAATTGGCACACAAAACCCTTATCCAAGAACCTGCTTATGTTATTGAACAGTGCTTGGTCCCCTCAGCAAAACCCTTGAGGAAATAGAAATCATGTATGAAAACCTGCAGCCAACAACAAGGAAAATTGTACGGTCACTGAAGTTTCCTTCCACAATGAATGCACAGGAAAAGGAGATTTCAAAGTTTATTTCAACATATTTGCGAGAGTGTGATGGGAAGAACAGTGTCTATTTCTCAGATTCTGCACAGGATCAGATCTTTTTCTTGGTAAGGTTGTAACTGTTGACTTCACAGATATGCAAGGGTTTGAGAGGAGACCAATGGCACATACATGTGGCTGCTATTTGAGAGTGTCTGTTCATTATGATAACTATCTGGACTTCAGGTGCGAAATGAACAAAGTCTTAGAAAGTAATGTATGGGTAATGGACATAGTTTAGTTGAGACTACCAAATATGCTTTATGTACATCTTTCACCAGAATATACATTCAAGCTCACTACGATATTCTTATTCAGTATGCTTTTAAAATCCATCTAAGGCTGTTATCTTACAATATTTAAGGTATACAACATTTTCATTTTGTGCAGAATGTTCAGAGTTGCACTTTTATTTTTGACATTCTGGTACTGATAGGAAGCAGCGAGTATTAGAGGCACTATGTCACAGTGGGCCTCCGTTTATAGTGGGGTACCGCAGGGTTCAATTTTAGGACCACTATTGTTCCTAATTTACATTAATGATATTGACACAAATACATACAGTAAACTGGTTAAATTTGCAGACGACACTAAGGTGGGCGGGGTAGCAGGTACTAATCTAGCAGCAGAGAGGCTTCAACGGGATCTGGATTTAATTAGCGAATGGGCTGATACTTGGCAGATGAAATTTAACACAGATAAATGTAAGGTAATCCATGCAGGGAGCAGAAATATACAGTACAGATATTTTATGGGTTCCACTGAAATAAAGGTAGCTGATTACGAGAAAGATCTCGGTATGTATGTTGATGCTTCCATGTCCCACTCTCGCCAATGTGGGGAAGCAATAAAAAAGGCGAACAGAATGTTGGGTTATATCTCTAGATGTGTGGAGTTTAAGTCAAGGGAGATGATGTTACACTTATATAATTCCTTGGTAAGACCCCACCTAGAATACTGTGTGCAGGTTTGGTCACCATACCTCAAGAAGGACATTGCTGCCTTAGAAAAGGTGCAACGAAGAGCTACGAGAATGATTCCTGGTCTTAGAGGAATGTCTTACGAGGAGAGGTTAGCGGAACTGAATCTGTTCAGCCTTGAGCAAAGGAGACTAAGGGGGGATATGATTCAGGTCTATAAGATTCTAACGGGTCTGGATGCTGTTCAGCCAAATGACTATTTCAATATTAGTCTAAATACTAGAACTCGTGGCCATAAGTGGAAATTAGCGGGAGAACATTTTAA